>NC_079499.1:58445120-58817157 GCF_030052815.1 Hevea brasiliensis
GTCACCCATCGCTAGGGTTCCCGGCTCGCTTAACTTGATCACATTTCTTTGCTATTATTTTCCTTTGTTTTTCTTGTATTTTCTTTTCTTGTATTTGATTATTTTATGTCTTCTCACTCATATCGAAGTGTAATTCTAGGCATCCTAGCTGTCCGGACAACACTGGTCACCGGAGCAGTAGAACGCACCACCGAACATAGGGGTGTTACATTCACAAACTGGCAACACAAAAGTTCTTAAACTCATAATGCATACTAAATCCATTTTTCAATGATAAAATGCTTAAATAGGGTTTATTGTGCACAAACCTGACGTGAGTCGCCTCTAGGCCTTGACTCAGTCTCTTAGACTTTCCGAGCCTTTTTCAGCTGAAACACACAGTTTCACAGTGTTTCAGTATCATAACTTAGCATAAATCCAAAAATAAATTCAAATTCATTTTTATCTAGCTTATGTATGCTAAACTTAACGTTCTTTAAAATTTGTGTTTCGGGGTTACTATTCACTATACTATTCAAGTCAATTTGTTGACTTTCTAAGGCTTAATAGGTATGGGAATTCCAACTTCACTCACATACCACACTTTTGGTCACTAAATTTGTTGGTTTTGGTTGTTTTCTCAAAACTTAGGTCTTTTAGGCAAAATTGCAAATTTTCAATTTTGGTGTCTTATGTTGTACTGTTCCATTGGTCAATTTGCTCTTAGAATTTGGCAAAATTTTCTGCATAGAAAATGTTCCCTATTGTCTTAACTTTATTCTTCTTTTTGAATCACTCCAATTGGAGTTTTGTAGCTCAAGTTATAGCCATTTGAATCATGGCTGCCGAATTAGACTTAACCCAGATTTCTGGGCACCAAACTGGTTCTGGCAGTTTTAGGTCACCAACTTTGGGTGGCCAAATGACTTGGTTAAGGGCATAATTTGGGTTTGTGTTCTTCATGAAAGTTTTAGGTCTATATCTCAGCTGTCCACTGGTAAAATTTCAGGTCATTTAGACCTGTCTACCCAAGTTATGGCCAAATGAACAAACACTATTCATTTGGTCATTTTTGTACTGGTCAGACTGCAAAAATCCGAATTTGGTCAATTTGTTCACTAGGTTTTGGTCACTTTTTGGGCATGATTCCTAATTTTTCTTTTTTTCGATTTTATTTGACAGTTAGGTCAAGAGTCAGCTCTCGGGGTCAATTAACCAAATTGCCCCTCGCCGGTTAGACCCGGTTTGCAAATAATTCAATATTTCTTCCGGCTCACTGACCTAATTATTTGACTGACTTAACAATTCTTTTTCGTGATTTTCTCTTTTCCACTGTGTTCGTAATGGTCTTAAGGACCGCAGCGTCACATTTTACGGTTCGAAATTTGAGTTTAAATTGACTTTGTAACCCTTCCCAAGAAGGTCACCCATCGCTAGGACTTTCGGCTCGTTTAACTTCTTATGTTCTGTTTTTCTTATTTATACTTAACTAATTGGAAATTATTAATTATTTGTGTTATGGGCTTATCTAGTTGTCTTAAGTGTGGTTCTAATCCTCTTAATTATCCAAACTGACACTAGTCACCAGAATAGTGAAATATACCAGGCTATGCAAATAGGGGTGTTACAATTCTCCCCCCTTAAAATAAATTTCATCTCGAAATTTTACCTGGTATCAATCTTTGAACAGTTGTGGGTGCTGTCTCCTCATGTCCTCCTCTCGTTCCCAAGTAGCTTCTTGGCCCGAATGATGGTTCCATAGCACTTTCACCAATGGTATTTGCTTGTTCCGTAGCTGCTTCACCATATAAGCTAGAATCTCTATGGGTTCTTCTTCATATGTGAGATCTAGATTCTCTTCGATTTCTTCCACTGGTAATACATTAGATGGGTATGATCGATACCTCCTCAACATGGACACATGAAAAACATTATGTATCTTCTCCAACTCTAGAGGTAGTGCCAATCGATATGCCAAAGGACCCACTCTTTCCAGAACCTCATATGGCGCAATGAAACGAGGACTCAGTTTTCCCTTTCTGCCAAATCTCATAATCCTCTTCCAAGGGGAAACCTTGAGGAATACTTTGTCACCCACTGCATATTCAATATCCCTTCTCTTTAGATCAACATAGGACTTCTGACGGTCTGATGCAGTCTTAAGTCAATCTCTGATCACCCTGATTTTCTCCTCAGTCTGCTAAACAAATTCAGGCCCAATCATTTTCCTTTCACCCACGTCATCCCAACACAACGGGGTTCTACATTTTCTGCCATACAAAGCTTCATATGGAGGCATCCCAATGCTTGATTGGTAGCTATTGTTGTAAGCAAACTCAATCAAAGGCAAGTGTGTGTCCCAATTGCCCTCAAACTCAATCACACAAGCCCGTAGCATGTCCTCCAAGATCTGAATTACCCTCTCAGATTGGCCATCTATCTGTGGGTGGAATGCAGTACTGAAGTTCAATCTAGTTCCTAGGGCTCTCTGCAGACTACCCCAGAATCTAGAAGTGAACCTAGGATCTCTGTCAGATACGATGGATACTGGCACTCCATGCAGTCTTACTATCTCATCAATGTACAACTTAGCCAATCTTTCTAAACTGTAGTCCATCCGGACTGGCAGAAAATGAGCAGACTTGGTCAATTTATCAATAATGACCCAAACTGCATCATGACTCTTCTGTGTCCTTGGAAGTCCTATCACAAAATCCATAGTTATTCTCTCCCATTTCCATTCTGGCACTGGTAGTGGATGTAATAACCTAGTTGGTACTTGATGCTTTGCCTTTACTTGCTGACAATCTAGGCATTTGGAAACAAATTCTGCCACATCTCTTTTCATATCCATCTACCAGTAATGCTCCTTTAGCCCTCTATACATTTTTGTACCACTAGGGTGCATGGCAAAAGGGGACTCATGTGCTTTCTTCAAAATGATCTGCCTCAAATCAACATCATTAGGAACACACATTCTGCCCTGGTGTAGCAATAGACCATCATCTCTTATTGAGAATTATGGTTTTCTGCCTTGCTGGACTTTTTCCAACAGCCTCTGATACTTCTGATCATTCTGAGCAGCCATTCTGATTTGATCAATCAACACTGGCTGTACATGCCATGCAATTGCTGTCTTCCCCTCATCATTAATCTGTAAGCTGGCATGTAATGATCTCAACTCATGTACCATAGACAAAGGAGTAACCCGTAGACTTGCTATAGTCTTACGACTTAAGGTGTCAGCCACCACATTAGCTTTCCCTGGCTGATAGTCTATCAGACAATCATAGTCTTTTATCAATTCTAACCATCTCCTCTGTCTCAAATTCAACTCTTTCTGGGTACCCAAATACTTCAAACTCTTATGATATGTGTAGATGTAGCACTTCTCCCCATACAAATAATGTCTCCAGATCTTAAGAGCGAACACAATGGCTGCAAGCTCCAAGTCATGTGTCGGATAATTCCTCTCATGCAGTTTTAGCTGGCATGATGCATAGGCAATGACATTCTGATCTTACATCAACACACAACCTAGCCATTGCGAGAAGCATCGCTGCAAACTATATATTATTTACCCGGTGTAGGTAAAGTCAGGACTAGAGCCTCAGTCAAACACCTCTTCAATTCATCAAAACTCTGCTGGCATTTATCCGTCCACTGAAATTTCACATCTTTCCTAAGCAGCTTGGTCAATGGAGATGCCAACATGGAGAATCCTTTCACAAATTGACGGTAGTATCTAGCTAAACCCAGAAAACTGCAAATCTCTGTGATATTTCTGGGTGGCTTCCAATTAAGGACAGCTTCTATCTTGCTAGGATCCACTTAATACCCTCTACCGATACTACATGCCCTAGGAAAGATATTTCTTTCAGCCAAAATTCACACTTCGACAATTTGGCGTATAGCTGTTTCTCTCTCAAAGTTTGTAGTACAATCCACAGATGTCTATCATGCTCTTCTGCACTCCTCGAGTAAACCAATATATCATCTATAAACACAACCACAAACTGGTCGAGGTATGACCTAAAGATTGTGTTCATTAGATCCATAAAAGCAGCCAGAGCATTAGTTAACCCGAATGGCATGACCAAGAACTCATAATGGCCATAGCGGGTTCTAAAGGTAATTTTAGAAATACTCTACTCTTGTACTTTCAGTTGATAATAACCTGATCTCAGGTCAATTTTTGAGAACATAACTGCACTCCTCAACTGATCAAATAAGTCATCAATGCGGGACAATGGGTATCTGTTCTTTATTGTCACCTTATTCAACTGCCGATAGTCAATGCATAATCGGAGAGTGCCATCCTTCTTCTTTACAAACAACACTGGCACTCCCCAAGGTGACACACTAGGGCGGATAAAGCCCTTGTCAAGTCGCTCTTGCAATTGCACTTTCAATTCTTTTAGTTCTGCTGGTGCCATTCTGTATGGCATTATGGAGATTGGGTCCACACTAGGCATAGCATCAATCTCAAAATGCACTTCTCTTTCTGGAGGTAATCCTAGCAATTCATCGGGGAATACATCCGAAAAGTCACATACTGTGGGGATGTCCCTCAATGCTGGACTACCCACTTGGGTGTCTATCACATGTGCCAAGTATGCCTCACACCCCTTCCTAATCATTTTTTTGGTCAGTGTAGCTGAAATGATGTTTGAAGGCAATAACTGCCTCTCCCCATGTATTACTACATCACCATACTGAGGGAGACCAAAAGTGACTGTCTTCAGTCTACAGTCAATCATTGCATGATGCTTGGCTAGCCAATCCATGCCCAAGATTATGTCATAATCTCTGAAGGGCATTTCAATCAAATTAGACAGAAAAGTGTGTCCTTGGATCACCAAAGGACAATCCCTATATAGTCTATTTACCCTAACCTCCTGGCCTAATGGACTAGTTACTAGCACATCATAGTCCATTGGTACACACTGAATAGCAGTAGAACACATCACACTAGCACTAACATATGAATGTGTGGAGCCAGGATCAAATAACACATATACATGTTGGTCGAGGATGGAGAAAATACCAGCTACTACGTCTGATGTTTCAGCCTCCTCCCTTTGACGCATGGTATACACTCTGACTGGTGCGCCACTGGGTACTTGCTGGTTAACAGTGCTTTGACTTCTAGGAGTGTTACTAGGACCCCTACCTCTGCCTCTACCTCTACCAGCTAGCTATGACCCTCTAGGTGCAGAAACTTGGGCTGACCCTTCAGATGTAGCAGAAGGTCCAGATCGGCACGGACTAGTACAATCCTTAGCAAAATGTCTGCTCCCTCCACAGTTAAAACATGCACCTATGGCCTTGAAACAAACCCCACTGTGTGTTCTACCATAAGTCTCACACTGCTGGACTGATAAAGATCCTCGAGAAGCTTGTTGGGCCTACTGACCAGACCGGGGTGGTCTTTGGCAAGAGAATCTGCCTCTGCTAGATCTGCGAGAGCTAGATCCCCCAGACTGTTTTCTCTTCCCTGAACCACTTTCAGGTGCTTGACCAGTAGTCTTTTCAGTCTTATCTTTCTCTTGTGTACCCTTCTTCATTGCCCCTTCTGATTTTATCCTTTCCAGTTCCAGAGCCTGTGAGATCAACTCAGAGAAATTCTGATGTCGAAAACCCACAACTTGCATTCTCAGATTCTGCTTTAACCTGGCCTCAAACCTCTTACATCTATCTCTGGGGGTGGAAACTAAGTTCCAGCATAGTGGCTCAGTCGAGAGAAGTCTCTCTCATATTCTGCTATGGTTCTGTCCCCTTATTTCAAACTCAGGAATTCTTGTAACTTCATATCCACATATGCATTGGGGACTCACTTTTGTCGAAACTCCCTAAAAAAGTCTGACCAAGTAAGGACTGGAGGTTCTACCTGTAACACTCCTATGTTCGGTAGTGCGTTCTACTGTTCCAGTGACCAGTGTTGTCCGGACAGCTAGGATGCCTAGAACTACACTTCAATATGAGTGAGGAGACATAAAATAATGAAATACAAGAAAATAAAATACAAGAAAAATAAAGGAAAAATAATAGTAAAGAAATACAATCAAGTTAAGCGAGCCGAGAACCCTAGCGATTGGTGATCGCATCGGGAAGTCACGGCGTGGACCGTTGACTAGCCCTGGACTGCGGGAAACCCTGAAAAATATTTTTAGGACTTAAAGAGACATCGATTGAAGTATAAATGCCATTAGAAATATCAAAGAAAAATTAATTAATTAGTACAAAGAAAACTGAGAAATCGAAAAATGGACAAAGCCCAGTGTTACCGAAAAATTGGGAATACAACCCGAACAGGGGCATTGTGGTCATTTGATACCCCGAGTTGTCTTTTGACCTAAATGTCCATTAAAAATAAATAATATTACACTTGGAAAATGTCATGAAAAATTAAATTAGGGGTACCTAATGTAAATAGCCAAAAGTGGAGTATAAGTTGGATAATTAGCACTTAAATCATATTTAATTATTTTCTTAGGTGAGTGGACCACTAAGGATTTAAAATATGCATTAAGTGGGCAGATTACTTCCACTCACACTTCATCGTCAACCTTAAAAATCACTATTGCTGAAATGAACTCCAATAAAATCCTACCATGGCCGCCCCATTTGCATGCCACACTCCACCCATTTTCAAGTTAAATTTTCCTTACTTGTCTTTAGTAATTTTGATCCCCACCTCACAAGGAAAAAGTAGATACCAAAATCAAGGGAGTTTAGTGAAGATTTAAGAAGCCTCATCCATAGGTAAGTTTGAGTTTTTGATTGTTGCTTTGTTAAAGTTTGTAAGGATGTTATGGGCATTTGATTTATGGAGAGATTTTGAAATTTTGGTGAATTGTTGTTATGCCCTAGTTAGGCAGCCATGGCAACTTAAGAATTTGAATTATTTTCACATGCATTTGATGGGTATTAGTGTTGATTAAAGTAAATCAAAGTTTAGTAAGTTAGTTATTGATGTATGTTAAATTGAACACTTGAATTGGAAATTTTTGTTGAATTTGGAATTATATGTGTGATTGTCTAAATGGACAGCCATGGGATTGTACACTAAATGAAATATAATTACATGTATTGTGGAGAATTAACTTTGGCTAATGTGATTCAAAGTTTGGTAAGTTAACTTCATGTATGTGGAATGGTGACCAAGTGAAAAATTTGAGTTTGAAGACAATTATAGAGGTGTACCATTGTGGCAGTTTGTTAACTCTTGAAGAATGATGGAATTCATGTTTGGATTATGGAATATTAATGTTGAATTGTGATAGTGGTTATGGCAGTTTGAGTGTATGTATGATGGTGTGAGGTTGGACATGTAAAAGTATTATGGTTATGTGATTGAATTGTTGTAAATTGGGTTTGAAAAATTCTGTACTAAATGGTGCACATTGAATGTAATTGTAAGCTTCCAAAATGACCTATAATATGTTATGAATTATGTTTAGGTTATGGTACAACCAGAATTGGCTTGAATGTTGAGTTTGGTAAGTGTTAAAAGTGATCCTTGATGTGTATGAAAGAAATGCAATAAGGCAGTTTGTGTTTTGGGCCTAGAACTTTAAGTGTGTGACTCCAATTGGTATGAGACCAATTGGAGGTGAAACTAGGCACAAAATGTGCCAACTTTCATGAAGAAAGCTTGCCAAAATTCTGCTTGCAAGGTAGCTTGAAAAATGACCAAATCCGGATTAAGTGCAAATAAGGCTTGAAAATTGACCATTTGGGCAGCAGTTAGTATTTAGGCCATAACTCACTCAAAACAGGTCCAATTGACCTGAAATTTTGATCATGAATATTAAGACCCATATCTACAAGTCTTATGAAGACACCAAAACCCAAAAATGACCATAAGCAAGTCAAACAGCTTGCACAAGTTCGGGTCCAAAAACTGGCCGAACCTAAAATGACCTAAAGTGACCAATTTTGATGCATTTTGACCAGTAATAGTAAAATAACCATAACTTGGTCTACATAACTCAAAATGATCTGAAATTTTGCCCCGCGTGCAATAAGACATAGATCTACAAGTTTGTAGTTTTGACCGAAACCCAAAAATCTGGCTAGGTCAAACTAGTATCCCGGAATCCAGCAAATTGTAAGAAAATGCAATATACAAGGAAATGAATTTGGTAACATGTACCAACCCTAAAAGACTATTGAATGTGACAAATTAGTAACATTAAAACCTAATTTACCTAGAACGCATTTAGGGTCAACATATTAGGTTGACTAAGCAAATAATAGAATTCAGTGAATTAATTATCAAGCATTATCGTTAGAGACAGTTTAAATGAGTACTGAAATATTTCAAATTGTGTTTCTCAGTTAGCAAAGACTCAGGAAAAGGGAAAGAAACACTGAGTCAAGACTAGGAGACAGTTATCAGAGGTTTGTGCACAACAACTATTTCTTTTGAATTATTTTCAATTGAAATAAATTATGACTATTTGTATATTGTTGTTTTGAATTGTGAAACTATGAAAAATTGTTTGAATGATATTTGATGGATATTTATTGGTTGAAAAGCATTGTAAATGGTTTGAAACTATGAAAAATTGTTTGAATGATATTGATGGATACTTATTGATTGAAAAGCATTGGAAATGATTTGAAACCATAGCTATCATGTATATTGATTGTATTCCTCGCTAGCTTGTCTAGTGGGACGAATTGAATTCCCTCTCTGGCTGAAGTGTTGAGGTGTGTGCCTGTTGAGGACGAATCGAATGAGTACTCATATTATTGCTAGCTAGCTATGTTATTCCTCATTAGTCATCGACTTTTGGGACGAATTGAACTTTGGAACATGATTAAGCTGTGTGTGATTTATTGATTTGTATTATGAGATTGTGAAATGGAGTTAAAATTCTTGTTGACATTTATTGTCTTGAATTTAACTATGGTTTTGAGTATCCACTCTTTATATGACTTATCAATTGTGATTTAAAATTTTATTGGTTAATGTTGTGCACCACTGAGACATTGTCTCAGCGATAGCTTTTTATTGCTGTCCCAGGTAGGCAGACGGACAGGGCAGCAGACTAGGTTGCTAGTACATTTAGTGAGAGATCATCGGGTATATTGAGTGTACTTCATTTTGCATTTTGTACTGTAATGTATATTCACTGTATATATATTTTGTTTTTGGTTTTGAGCAGTTGTAAATTAAAATTATACATTGAAGTTGTAAAGTAAATTATGAGTTATTTTGGCTTTTAAAATTTGTACTGTATCTCTTTAATCTCAGTCTTTGAAAAATTATTGTGGAATTGAGTTGAGAAATATATTGAAGTGCTTTTTACAGGTTTTCTGAAGAACTGTTTTATCCAAAATACAGATGGCACTCTGCCAAAATTTTTACAAAAAGTCCAAATAATTCAAATTTGTTAGCTATTTCACTTCAGTTCAAAAAGGTTTTTAACACCTGTAAATTGTACTCACCTCTTTAAAAAAAAGAAGTAAGAAAAGTTTTAAAATCCCTTGTAGTGTATTTAATGGGTTATCAGTAGACGAAGTTGGTAATTCATTAGGTATACTATGGGATCATGTTATGCCTAACAGAGGGGTAGGGTGTGACACTACCAGGCTGTGGGGGATGGTCTTCCATCATTCATACGCATCCCCTTGCAACAAAGAAACAGAATACTCGAACTTTAGCTCTTTTACACACTACAGCTTCCTGAAAACCCGTTCCATTCGCTCTAACCACTGTTCTGCCTCCAGTGGATCCACAGTACCTATGATACCCCTTATCCGTCTACAGTGTAGCCGAGCAAGATATGCCACTCAGTGTGTCGGAGCACCAATTCATGTTTCAATTACAATTTATCCCTTTTAATTCATTTATTTACAATTTTTGATAAATTTGAATTTTTTTGCAATTTTTATAGAAAATCCGGCAGAGTGCCGGCTATAATTTGGAAAAACAGTTCTTCTGAACCTGTTTAAAAACACTTCCAAAATAATTTCTAAATTCAAACTCCATTATACACACATATCTCAACTCAATCTCAAATCACAACACTATTTTCAGAAATTTTTCTAAGCATTTTGTTGGCATTCTAATGCCATATGAACCTCAATGACCCTTCTCTGGAGTCCCAATAGTTATTTTATAATTTTTCCCTCGGGTCTAAGGTTGCTAATGGCTTTCACCATCACTTCCCCTTCGGATTACTCATCCCTGGAGTTTCGACTCGTTTAACCTTAGTGTATTTGGTTTCTAAAATTTTTTCTTGATTTTTATGAGCATTATTTAGTGTCTTTATAACTCCTCACTCTAGTTTATTTATAATTTCAAACATTCTAGTTGTCCGGACCGACATTGGTCACTGGAACAGTAGACTGTACGGATTAGCTAAAGTGAGGATGTTACAACTCTTCCCCTCTAATAAAAATTTCATCTTCGAAATTTACCTGATGCAAACAGCTGAGGAAACTGTTGCCTCATCGTCTCTTCACTTTCCCAAGTTGCCTCTTTAGTGTTGTGGTGCCTCCAGAGCACTTTCACCAGTGGAATTTGTTTATTTCTCAGTTCCTTCACTTCCCGAGCTAGGATTTGTATAGGTTTTTTTGTATATGTCAAGTCCAGTTGGATTTCAATCT
Source organism: Hevea brasiliensis (assembly GCF_030052815.1). Taxonomy (NCBI): domain Eukaryota; kingdom Viridiplantae; phylum Streptophyta; class Magnoliopsida; order Malpighiales; family Euphorbiaceae; genus Hevea; species Hevea brasiliensis. Next base: position 58,455,723 of record NC_079499.1, read on the forward strand.
CTTCCATGGAAATGACATGTGAAGGGTCTAAGCGATATCTTCTCAGCATAGAAACATGAAATACATTATGGATTTTATCCAGTTCTAGTGGTAAAGCTAGTCGATAGGCCACTGGTCCCACACGTTCAATGACTTCATATGGGCCAATGAACCTAGGGCTTAACTTACCCTTTCTTCCAAACCTCAGTACTTTCTTCCAAGGTGAGACTTTAAGAAACACTTTATCGCCAACTGCATACTCTATCTCTTTTCTCTTCAAGTCGGCATATGATTTCTGTCTATCTGAGGCAACCTTCAGGTTAGCTTTGATTATCTTCACTTTCTCCTCAGTTTGTTTCACTAGGTCTGGTCCTACCAGCTTATCTTCGCCCAATTCAGTCCAACACACTGGAGTTCTACATTTTCTCCCATACAGTGCTTCATACGGAGCCATTTAAATACTAGCTTGGTAGCTATTGTTATATGCGAATTCTGTCAGCGGGAGGTATCTATCCCAACTCCCCTCAAACTCAATGACACAACCTCAGCATATCCTCCAGGATCTATCACATAATTCACATTGTTACTATCATTTCAATTTATTAATTGCGAAAATTCAATTAGTTCTTAGGTTTACCTGGATTACTCATTCTGACTGTCCATCCGTCTGAGGATGAAAAGCCGTGCTAAAACGGAGTTGTGTGCCTAAGGCTTCTTGCAACTTTTTCCAGAATCTCTATGTAAACCTTGGGTCTCGATCAGATATGATGGAAAGTGGGATTCCATGCAGTCTAACTATCTTACTGATATACAATTCTGCTAACTTCTCTAGTGAGTAGTCAGTCCTAATTGGCAGAAAATGTGCTGACTTCGTCAATCTATCCACTATCACCCATATTGCATCATGCTTCTTTTGGGTGAGAGGTAGACCACTAACAAAATCCATAATGACCCGGTCCCATTTTCATTCAGATATGCTTATAGGCTGTAGCAATCCTGATGGAATTTGATGTTCAGTTTTAACTTGCTGACATGTCAAACACTTAGTCACATAGTCAGCTATATCCCTCTTCATACCAGGCCACCAATAATGAGGCTTCAAATCATTATACATTTTTGTGCTTCCCGGGTGCATAGCATAAACACTAGTGTGTGCTTCTTTCAGAATACTAGTCTTCAATTCCCCATCATCTGGTACACACACTCTTCCTCTGTAGTACAGACACCCATCTGCTTTCACCTCATAATCGCTTCTTTCCTCCAAATTTTACCCACAATGGCCATTAATTTTTCATCTGCCCTCTATCCATCTTGTATCTGCTGTAGCAGGTTTGGCCTCACTTGCAACTCAGCCAAAATAGCTCCATCTTGAGCTAAGGATAGACAGGCATTAAGTGATCTTAAAGCTGTGATGGACTTCCTGCTCAAAGCATTAGTAATTACATTTGCCTTTCCAGGATAATAATCTATCACACAATCATAGTCCTTTAGGAACTCAATCCATTGCCTCTGTCTAAGATTGAGCTCCTTCTGGGTTGGCATATATTTTAGACTCTTATGGTCTGTATAGATGTAGCATTTTTCACCATATAAATAATGCCTCTATATCTTCAGTGCGAAGATAATTGCTGGTAACTCCAGGTCATGAGTATGGTAGTTTTGTTCATGTGGCCTTAACTGCCTAGAAGCATAGGCGACCACTTTCCCCTCTTGCATCAATACACACCCTAGCCCATTATGCGAGGCATCACTCTAGACCACAAAGGCTTTCCCTGACACTGGCTATGTTAACACTGGTGCTTCTATCAACATAGCCTTTATCCTCTCAAAACTGGCTTGGCACTTGTCGTTCCAGCCAAATTTCACATTCTTGTGCAACAACTTGGTCATTCGAGCAGCTATAAGAGAGAACCCCTTCACAAATCTTCTATAATACCAAGCTAGCCCCAAGAAACTTCTGACCTTAGTTGTATTTCTGGGAGGCTTCCATTCCATCACTGCTTCTATCTTTTTGGGATCCACTCTAATCCCCTCAGCTGATACTATGTGTCCAAGATAGGAGATTTTACTTATCCAGAAGTCACACTTGGACAGCTTAGCATGCAGCTTCTTTTCTCACAGGGTTTGCAGAACAATCCTCAAGTGTTCATCATGTTCTTCCCTAGTCTTCGAATACACTAGAATATCATCAATAAAAACCACTACAAACCAATTTAAGTATGGATGGAAGATACGGTTCATAAGGTCCATAAATGCTGCTGGTGCATTTGTTAACCCAAACGGCATCACTAAAAATTCATAATGCCCATACCGGGTTCTGAATGCAATTTTTGACACATCTGCATCCTTTACCCTCAACTGATGATACCCTGATCTGAGATCAATTTTTGAAAATACACCAGCTCCTTTCAATTGATCAAACAGATCATCAATTCTGGGCAATGGATATTTATTCTTCACAGTTACTTTATTCAACTACTGGTAATCAATACACAATCTCAAGATTCCATCCTTCTTCTTCACAAACAGCACCGGAGCTCCCCATGGTGACACACTGGGGCGTATGAACCCCTTATCGAGTAACTCCTGTAACTGAATTTTCAACTCCTTCAATTCAGTGGGTGCCATCCAATAAGGAGCAATAGAAATTGGTGCTGTACCCGGCATTACCTCAATAGCAAACTTGACTTCCCTTTCTGGTGGTAAACTAGGCAACTCTTCAGGAAATACATCTGGGAAGTCTCTTACTGTGGTTATATCACACAGGTTTGGCTTAGCCTGCCTAGTATCAACCACGTGTGCTAGGTAAGCTTCACAGCCTTTTCTCATCAATCTTCTTGTAACTGTGGCTGAGATAACATTGGACAGGAAATCTGTCCTTTCACCCACAACAGTGATCTCATTACCCTTAGAAGTTTTCAGAGAAATCCTCTTCAATTTGCAATCAACTATTGCCTGATGACATGACAACCAGTCCATACCCAAAATCACATCAAACTCGTGTAAGGGCAACTCAATTAGGTCTGCCGAGAATTCATACCCTTGAATCCTCAACGGGCAACCTTTATACACCTTATTCACTACCACACTATGGCCTAGTGGATTTGTGACCAGAATGTCTTGATCACTCTCCTCTACTAGAACTCCCCTCTCTATGGGTAGTTTGATGCAAATGTAGGAATGAGTGGATCCTGGATCCACCAATGCATGCACAGAAGTGTTGTAGAGGAAAAACGTACCCCTGATGACATCCGGGGCATCTTGCTCCTCCTGAGCTCTGATGGCATAGGCCCTGGCAGACACTCTAGTATTTGGCCTTTCAGCTGACTCAGATGTAGGCCTCAGTGATGGACCAACTGCCTCAGATTTACTAGGCTTCCTACCCCTTTGTGGTGCAAGAGCAGGTTTGTCAGCTTGTGTTAGAGCAACTATAGTAGTCCTCTTCGGACAATTCTTGATCTAATGTTCTATAGATCCACACCGTAAGCAGGCATCGATCACTCGCCAACAATCCCCCTTATGCCACTTTTGACAGTACTGACAGGCAGAAGATGCTGAGGCTGGTCCCTTAAACACCGTCCCTGGAGAGCTGCCCACTGATGGTGCGGACTGGCCTTTCCTAGGTGTGAACTGTGGTCTAGGCCCCTAAGACTGACCCTGACCCTGTGGTGGTCCTGAACTCTAAGTAGGAGGACCCTTACTCTTCTTACTGGGAGCAGAAAATGTACTGGACTGACCCGAACCCCTCTTATACTGTCTTTCCCTTCTATTTTGTTTATTTATTAGGACCCTTTCCACTTTTGATGTAGCATCTACTAGCTTAGCAAAATCTATAATCTCCAATGCTGTGATCGTGACTTTGATATTGTCATTGAGTCCTTCTTCAAACCTTCTGCACCTCTCTGCCTCTATAGGGACTATCTCCCTCCCATACCGACTCAGTCTGACAAACTCACGCTTATACTCAACCACTGATAATTGCCTCTGTCTCATACTGATAAACTCTCTTCTTTGCTCTTCTAAATACACTTTACTAACATATTTCTTCCTGAACTCTGTGAGGAAGAATTCCTAGGTGATCCGTTCCGGTTGCACCTCACTGGTTACTGTGTCCCACCACTGATATGCATCATCCTGAAGTAGGGACACAGCACCTTCTAGGTTCTGCTCGGGGGTGCAGTTAAGTTGTTTCAGCACTCTGATGGTTTTGGCCAACCAGTTTTCTGTGGTCATGGGATCATCCTCCCTCTTTTCAAAGAAATCCACAGCCCCATGTTTTCACAGTTTCTCCAGATGGGACTTCTATGGTGCTGGTGGAGGTTGTGGCTGTGATTGTGGTGGTGGAATTGTCCCCATCATTTGCCGATAGAATTCAGTCATTTGCTAAAATAGCGCAAACTGAGGTTGGGCAGGTGCCTCAGCTGCTGGTAGAGCAGATTCTCCCCTGCCCTCAGATTCAGCTCTTGGTGGAGCACGACTCTTCACCTCTTCATCAACTGCTCTTTGAGAAGCAGGATCCATATCCTATTCAAAATAAGAAAATAAACAAATCTGCATCAGTGTCACCTCAACACTTACAAATGCAATGCAATGGTATGCACTCTATCTAGGCCCAAAAACGCCTAAACCGATGCTCTGATACCACTAAATGTGACACTCCTTACCCATCTACAGTGTAGCCGAGCAAGATATGCCACTCAGTGTGTCGGAGCACCAATTCATGTTTTAATTACAATTTATCCCTTTTAATTCATTTATTTACAATTTTTGATAAATCTGAATTTTTTCGCAATTTTTATAGAAAACTCAGCAAAGTGCCGGCTATAATTTGGAAAAACAGTTCTTCTGAACCTGTTTAAAAACACTTCCAAAATAATTTCCAAATCCAAACTCCATTATACACACATATCTCAACTCAATCTCAAATCACAACACTATTTTCAGAAATTTTTCTAAGCATTTTCTTGGCATTCTATTGTCATAAGAACCTCAATAACCCTTTTCTGGAGTCCCAATAATTATTTTATAATTTTTCCCCCGGGTCTAGGATTGCTAACGGCCTTCACCGTCACTTTCCCTTCTGGTTACTCATCCCTGGTGTTTTGGCTCATTTAACCTTAGTGTTTTTGGTTTCTAAAATTTTTCCTTGATTTTTATGAGCATTATTTAGTGTCTTTATAACTCCTCACTCTAGTCTATTTATAATTTCAAACATTCTAGCTGTCCGGACTGACATTGGTCACTGGAACAGTAGACTGTACGGATTAGCTAAAGTAAGGATGTTATAGTGCCCTTAAACTCGGTGGCCTCAAATTTCATAAATTTTTTATATTGCCGAGCTGAGGGCTGTGGTTGTGCTGTAGGTGCTTGCATTTGAGCTTGGGGTGGCACATTTCCTGCCATTTGTTGGAAAAATGTAGCCATCTGTTGTGCAAGCAGAAATCTTTGGAGTGGTGACCCACTCACATGCAGTCTTTGGGGCTTCCCCTTGAACCTCAGCCTCAACAGATTGTTCTACGGAATGATCTCCTTCTTCCATTCCGTTTTCCCAAAATTTCTACTTCCTAAGATCAAACACAAGGAGGTTGATCTCCGTTAGTACATATTCATGATGTAAATATGTCATATGTATCAATTAAAGACACTTGAGCAGTTGTACTTATCAAAGAAATATTCATACACATAGTCAAAATTTATTGCAAAACCATGCTTTGATACCACTAAAACATGTCACACCTTACCCCTCTGTAAGGCATAACATGATCCTGTAGAATACCTAATGAACTACCGAACTTCACCTACCGATAATTCATTAAGTACACTACAAGGGATTTTAAAACCATTTTCTTACATTTTGGAAGTGGTGAGCATTTTGGTAGGAATTAAAACATTTAATTGAAGTTTTAAAATTAGTAAAAATTTTTGTCCATTTTTATTTTTCTTCAAATTTTATAAAAATTTCAGTAGAGTGCTGTCTGTATTTTGAGAAAACAGTTCCTCAAATACCTGAAAAAAACACTTCCAATAAATTTTTCCACAACTCCCAACCTCCAATTAATCTCAATTCTCAAATCAAACCACTTCAAAATAATTCCACAATTTAATCCAAGTTTGTCATCTCAAAATATTTCATCATTTTATTCAACAAAGCTAATTTACATTCACAAGTTTAATTTACAGATATTAAATATGAAAAATTATATTATTACAATTTATTATACAACTGCTCAACTTTACATTAATACATAAAACATTACAATATTTACATCAATTAATTACAAGGGTATAAATAAATACCCATGCCAAAAGGATCAGTGAAGTCCTCAATATTAGTAGCAGCTCACTCTACTGATTTCTCCTTGCTCTTATCTGCGACAGTAAAATAAGCTATCGCTAAGTATAAAAATACTCAGTGGTGCACAATAAAGAATTTGAAATACATTACATAAATCATTCATTGACAAAACACAATTTAAATGCTGCACAATTACATTTCATAAATTATCAAAGCTCATTATAGAAAATTTTGGGTCAAATAATTTAATAAACACAATGTTGCCAATTCATACACAACTTAAGCCATGACATAAAATTTTCGATCAATGCTACGTTGTACACCACAACAAAGTAATCTACAACCTCACTAATCGAAATCAATGAGGGAGGTGGCTAGCTAGCTAATGAGTACTCATCCGATCTACAACCTCAACTGGTAAACCAGAGAGGGAGAAAAATAATCAATCTCAACCCCATAAATGGGGGAATAATATGGTACTGTCATGCTAAGTGTGAATCCAAAATCAAATTAAAACAATTTATTCAATATTGCATACAAAAATCAAATCAATTTCCAAAGTTACATTTTCATTCACAAAGTGGCAACACAAAAGTTCTTAAACTCATAATGCATACTAAATCCATTTTTCAATGATAAAATGCTTAAATAGGGTTTATTGTGCACAAACCTGACGTGAGTCACCTTTAGGCCTTGACTCAGTCTCTTAGACTTTTCGAGCCTTTTTCAGCTGAAACACACAATTTCACAGTGTTGTGTTTCAGTACCATAACTTAGCATAAATCCAAAAATAAATTCAAATTTGCTTTTATCTAGCTTATATATGTTAAACTTAACGTTCTTTAAAATTTGTGTTTCGGGGTTACTATTCACTGCACTATTCAAGTTAATTTGTTGACTCTCTAAGGCTTAATAGGTATGGGAATTCCAACTTCACCCACATACCACATTTTGGTCACTAAATTTGTTGGTTTTGGTTGTTTTCTCAAAACTTAGGTCTTTTAGGCAAAATTGCAATTTTTCAATTTTAGTGTCTTATGTTGCACTGTTCCATTGGTTAATTTGCTCTTAGAATTTCACAAAATTTTCTACATAGGAAATGTTCTCTATTGTCTTAAATTTATTCTCCTTTTTGAATCACTCCAATTGGAGTCTTGTAGCTCAAGTTATAGCCATTTGAATCATGGCTGCCAGATTGGACTTAACCCAGATCGCTGGGCACCAAACTAGTTCTGGCAGTTTTAGGTCACCAAATTTCGGTGGCCAAATGACTTGGTTAAGGGCATAATTTGGGTTTATGTTCTTCATGAAAGTTTTAGGTCTATATCTCAGCTGTCCACTGGTAAAATTTTAGGTCATTTAGATCTGTCTAGCCTAAGTTATGGCCTAAGTTATGGCCAAATGAACAAACGCTATTCATTTGGTCATTTTTGTACAGGTCAGACTGTAAAAATCTGGATTTGGTCAATTTGTTTACTAGGTTTTGGTCACTTTTTGGGCATGATTCCTAATTTTTCTTTTCTCCAATTTTATTTGATAGTTAGGTCAGGAGTCAACTCTCAGGGTCAATTGACCAAATTGCCCCTCGCCGGTTTGACCCGGTTTGTAAATAATTCAATATTTTTTTCGGCTCCCTGACCTAATTATTTGACTGACTTAACAATTCTTTTTCATGATTTTCTCTTTTCCACTGTATTCGTAATGGCCTAAGGACCGCAGCGTCACATTTTACGGTTCGAAATTTGAGTTTAAATTGACTTCGTAACCCTTCCTGAGAAGGTCACCCATCGCTGTGACTCTCGGCTCGTTTAACTTCTTATGTTCTGTTTTTCTTATTTATACTTAACTAATTGGCAATTACTAATTATTGTGTTCAGGGCTTATCTAGTTATCTTAAGTATGGTTCTAATCCTCTTAATTATCCGAACTGACACTGGTCACTGGAATAGTGAAATATACCAGGCAATGCAAATAGGAGTGTTACATTTACTGCTCCGAACTTCCTGAGTCTCTCCATATGAGATTTTTGATGTGGAGGTGGTGGTAGCGGCATAACTCTTGCCATCTGTCTAAAGCACTCAACCATTTGCTGAAATGTGGCTGGTACATTTGGTACTAGTGGAGCAGGTTCCCTACTGTTTCCTAGTTCAGTCATAAATGGAGCATGACTTTTCACTTTCTCATCGACTGCTCTCTGCGATGTGGAGTCCATATTCTGATCAAAATAAAAAAACAAATGAAAAGATTTGCATTAGAATCATCTTAACACTTACAATGCAATGCATGATATGAAATCTATCTAGGTCCAGAAATGCCTAAACCGTGTTCTGATGCCACTAAATGTAACACCCCTCACTCGTCTACAGAATAGCAGAGCAAGACGTGCTACACGGCGTGTCGGAACACCTAGTCTGTGATTATTTCATTTCCTGAGCTCAATTTGATTTTAAGAAGTCTTTTATGTAATATTCATATCATGCTGATACTATTTTCATACTTTGATAAAATCAGTGTTTCAAGATTGGTAATAAAAATTTGGCAAGGTGCCGTCGATATTTCGGACAAACTGTCCTTTCAAACCTGTTGAAAACAGTTTAATATGATAATATCAAATCTCAAATATTTCATAGTCTCAATTTCTCAGTAAAGTCAATAAACTTTTATAGTCATTAAACAGTTCCATAATACAATCCATAATAATTTAAATATATCTAGAAAATCTCCATGTTATTTAAGATGTACAAGATATTACAAACTTTAGAGCTTTCATAATATTATAATATACAAGGCCGAATTTCAAAAATACAACAAAAGTACAAAATACAAGATATCCTAAGTCCTACAATGTATGCAATGTAGTGCAGATGACTCTGGACTCTTGTGTAGATGTAATGTCTCACCCGGTCGTAGGTCTACTGGGCTCCCCAGCTGTGTCTCCGATAACTACGCGTTACAAAAGTAACGCGCTAAGCAATTTTAGTTAGTGGTGCCAAATATAAAGAAATATACACTAAAATAAAGTAAATAAAATATTTACGAATTTTTGGTAGTGTTGTATGTCAGTAGACTGGATTTAGTTATTTAATTTAATAGTACTTGAATTACTGCCCGTGTAGCCTATATACTGACCAGACTAGATAAACGGATATACTGGCACTGGGTACCTAGTACCTCTGGCCGTCACACCATCGGTCACAAAGTGTCTCCTGGTGTGAAAATAGTGTGGCTAAAAACCCATATAGTCAATTTGGCGATAAGCCAAGAATAAATACACAAAATGTATAGTCGTAGGCTATTAAAGTCACAGTGCGGCATAATAAGCCGTAAAAACACAGTATGGCATGAAGCCATTTACAGAACAGCTGTCAGAATCCTATTGGCATGCCAACCTATCCAAATTAGTCAACTAGGCAAACTAGGGCACATTATAAATTAATTGTTTAATTCATCAATTTTTTTTTGAGTTTACTAGCTATTATGTAATTCATAAGTCAATGCATATATTGACCTTTTTAGGTACTATGGATAAGTTGTTTCTAGCATCAACACATCACATATTGTAATTCAATATGCTACCAATATAGTGCAATTTACCATTTTGATAAGTTGGCATTCATTGCCAAATTTCTTCGAGCATCATTGTATGTAAATGTCAAATTCTCAATTTTTGGTGTGCTAGATTGGTCTAGCTCAAAGTCCTATTTCTCTTGGTTTTTAGCTTCTGGTCAAAGAAGCAAAATTGTAACTCTATGTCTTATTGCACGCAGGGCAAAGTTTCAGGTCATTCTGAGTTGTATAGACCAAGATATGGTCAATTTACTAAAGCTGGACAGATTACACCTTTAGTACAAAATTTAGTCAATTTTAGGTCACTTTTAGTTCTGGCAATTTTGGTACCCAAACTTGTGCAAGCTATTTAACTTGGTTCTGGTCATTTCTGGGCTTTAGTGTCTTCATAAGAATTGTAGCTCTATATCTAAGCTATCCATGGTAAAAATTTCAGGTCAATTGGACCTATTTTGAGTGAGTTGTGGTCATCCTAATGACTATTGTTCATATAGTCAAAAATCTGGGTTGCAAGGTTGCTATTCTGAATTTGGTCTTTTTTAAGATCAGTTTCTAGGCAGAATTTTGGCAACATTTCTATATGAAAGTTGGCCTATTTGGTGTCTAGTTTCATCCTCCATTGGCCTCATACCAGTTGCGTTCACAGTTTGGCACTTATGACTTAATTTATGTACTGCCATCAATACACAACCTGCACAAAATACATACACTTCCAATTTGATATTCCTTCTCCTCCTCATTATTTCAATATTCAAGCAATGAAACTTCCATATATATATATATATATATATATATATATATTGTACACAATTCCAGCATACAATTTTGGGCAGAACATTCAAGTGCTCAATGCACACAATTCACCATTAAGTTCAACATTCACTTTCACCAAAATTCAACATATCTCAATGTCAATATTACACATAGACTTCAACATACTCATACTTCAATATCACTTACACATGCTGCCCACAATTTAACACTATCATATTTTATTAATAAACTTCATATTCACACACAAATTCATGCTATTATGGGTTGCCAAACATGGCAGTTTGCTCAAAGCATTAAGGCTCCATTTCACACTCTTAATTCAAGCACTACATGCACACACTTAGATTTTAAGTTACTACTTCTTCCATTTAAGTTAATCAACCTTAATTTCCATCCATTAGAGGTAAGAAAAATTCAAATACAATACATATTCATGGCTGCCGAAAATAGACCATTTCATTTCTCAATGTTTTCTTCATTTCTCTTCACCAAAATACTCACCTCAACCTAAACACAAGATTTACTAAAGCAAGGGAGAGGTTTTGGACACTTACTACTTTTGGAGCTTGTTAGAACTCCACCAAATTTTTTCCTTTTTATTCCATATAATCTGCTTAAGAGGTATGGACCAACTTTAGTGAAGGAGCTTGAGAAAACTATGGCTTATTCATAGTGGATGTGAAGCTTTTGTTTGGGACATTAATGGTGGTTTTGGGAGGAGATGGAATTTAGCCAAAGTGAGTTATGAGGAAGAAGAAGATGTTATGGGATTACACATGTCCATTTAGGTGTTTAAAATACTCCCCTAGTGGTCCACTAACTTAATATATATATAAATATAATTAAACTTTTAATTATCCTAAGTTTACCCCCCATTTCTTTCACTATTCTTATAATGTATCACAATTTAATTTTTCATGATATTTTCTAAGTGCAATATCATTTATTTTTAATGGACATTGAGGTTAAAAGACAACTCTTGGTGTCAAATGACCAAAATGCCCCACTTCGGGTTATATTTCTGATTTTTCAGTAACACCGATTTTTGTCTGTTTCTCGATTTTTCATTTTTCTTTGTGCTAATTTATTAATTTTTATTTGATAATTCTAGTATCAATTATATTTCAATAGACCTTTACTTACGTCCCAAAATTAAATTCCAAGGGTTCCCTACGGTCTTGGGGTCAGCAACGGCCTTCCTGGTGCGGTCACCCATCGCTGCGGTGCCGGCTCGTTTAACTTAGCTTCATTTTCTCTCTTTCATTTTTCTTTGGTTTTTCTTGTATTTTCTTTTCATTTATTTCATCATTATATGTTTGTTCACTATCACCGAAGTGTAGTTCCAGACATCCTAACTTGCCTAGACTGTTATTTGGCTACTGGAGCAACAGAACGTACAGAACACATACAGTGCTGGTTCCATTATAGAGGCTGAGTATATTGCTGCATCAGATGCTGCAAAAGAAGCTGTTTGGATATAAGGAACCCCGGTCTCACCAGAAACCAAACACATAAAAAGGCGCTACCACATTATCAGAGAAATAGTTGGACAAGGCGATATAGCCATGCAGAAAATAGCATTTGCTGAAAATCCAGCTAATTCATTCACTAAGCCTTTGTCACAAGCTCAGTTAGACCGACGTCTTGAGAAGATGGGTCTAAGGTATTGTAATGAATGGCTCTAGTGCTAGTGAGAGATTGTTAGTAGTATACCCTAGAGCATATCATTTAATATGTATCTTGTACATGTTTTATTAATAAAAGGCATTTTTACTTTTCCATTTACATAATATATTTATGTGTAATAGAAAAGTCCATTGATATTTTGTTAGAAATTCTATTATTAAGTTGTTAAGAATATGAGTGATAGTATTTCTAGTACAAAGTATCATAAATAGGTTCACAATCGAGGATACTTCACAATAAGGATATGACTTATCCAGAAAGATTGTATTCATGTTTATTCCCAAGTTATTTATATGAGATATAAATAAAATGGAATGGTGAGTCTCAGGCTATATAACAAACATTATAGGCACTTATACATGATAAGTAGGCCAAACCAGTGACACTTATAACAAGCACATGGAGTTTACTCTTGTCAATGCATTGTCATAAATTATATCAGTGCATATAATCTTTAGACCTGAGATAGCACAGTTATCTTGTATATAGGTGATTTGAGTTTGATACTGCTTTCATACTTGTACTGTGTATGGGTATATGGGCATGTGTTGGCTCCTACTAGTTATATATGGAGGTAGGTGTTGATCAAGATGGAATCTGTTCCTCTAAGTAAATAGAGATAAAATCCTATGTTCATTTAATTGTTCTTGATGTTTCAAGTTCCTGGCCAGGACAGATAGATTTAATCAGAAAAGAGTTTCTGATGAGAAAATCATTTTAATCAAGAACTGGAATTAAAAGAGAACATAATATTCATAGCAAATGGGATTTGACATAAACCATGACTCCAGCTTTAGTTGAGATTTTGTAACAGAGAGATTCTAGTGCATGGTAACATATGATTATAGGTTCATTTAAGGTAAACCTTATTACTAATTGGGTGGCCATGGCATGCTATGCTATGTGTTAACCATGGTCTATGAGATGCATAAAATGGTTTAGAGAAATCATTTATGGTAAGAAAGAGTTCTGATGATATTAAGAGTTGATATCATATTTCATTGCCAATTAGTGATGAGCCTAGTAAGTCACACACATACACAAGTTATCACCTAATTAAATATGATTTAATCAATTAATTAAAGAGTTTAATTGATTAATTAAATAGGTTTGGTTTGCAATTAGATTGCAAAGTCCCTAGCATGACTTGAAACCAAATCTAGGTTATTGGATGTATAGTATAAGTTAAATTTATATTTAAAGTGTTTAAATATGAATTTAATTAATGAGAAATTAATTAATAGAGATTAATTAATTAATTAATATTTGATATAAATTGATTGAAAGAAGAGAAATAATTATTTTGGATTGAGAACTCAAAATTAAGACACAGGGGCATTTTGGTCATTTCACAAGATGACATGTAGCACCATGAGATGGTGACACATGGCATTATACATAAACTTGCTAAATGTCTTTTAATCATGTAAGATGATTAAAATTAAGATTAAATATAGGTTTGACACTTGGCAAAATGTGATTGGGTCAATTAAACCTAGAACCAATCAGAGGGTGACATGTGGCAAGGGTTTAATGTGTTGACCTAGCTATATAAGTGTTGTTATGAAAAGAAAACAACACAACTAGCAGCTATCCTCTTTGTCCCGCCACCCAAAGGCTCATTTCCCTCTCTTCTTCTTCATCTCTCATCTATTCCATGAGATTAGCAAACAATCTCTTGAATTAAAAATACTAGAAATCGTTTCTAGTGTCCTGTTTACATCTTTAATCTCTTAAAAGGCAGAACTTGATTTTCTAATTAATAGAAAAAGCTTTAGAAGCTGTTCAAGGGCTACCATAGGTGTTCTTGGTGTGGACAAGCTAGAGGGACAACATCTGGTGTCCTGAAGACGCATCCGAAAGGCAAAAATACACTACAGTGTATCAAGAGGTTAGTGTATTTTTTCTTGATCTAATCTAGGGTTGTAAAATTAATCTAATTAATTTTAAAATCTTAAATAGCAGATATAGATCCAAAAACATATTAAAATAGTTTTAATATGTTGTTTATCATTGAAATCAAATAGATAAAAATAAATCTTGCATGATGCATGTGACCTTAGGTGAAAATTTTTGAATTCAATGGTATAAACTTGTGTTTTTCACGCTTCCGCTCCTTCAATATATAGAATAATTAAGGAAAATTAAAGGAGTGTAATTAGAATTAATTAAAGTTAATTATTATAATGTTTAAAGTTAATTAGTGGAGCACTAAATAGGATTTAATGGGATATAAAAAGGGCCATTAAGGACAGATTTCACCACTTAAAAAATCATCTTCAACCTTTTTTTTTTCTTCAAGCCGAATTGGTTTTCCTCTCCCTAAATCCTCCATGGCCGGCCACATGTAAGAGCTTCAATCCTCATCGTCAAGCCATGGTTCTTGTAACTCACTTCATTAAAAGTGGTCCACACACCTTGGGCAGATTATGGGTGTCACACCCTACCCCTCTGTAAGGCATAACATGATCCTGTAGTATACCTAATGAATTACCAACTTCGTCTACTGATAACCCATTAAATGCACTACAAGGGATTTTAAAACTTTTCTTACTTCTTTTTATAGTGGTGAGCACTATTTACAGGTGTTAAAATTTTTTTTTTGAACTGAAGGGAAACAGCTAACACATTTGTAATATTAGTAATTTCTATAAAAATTTTGGCGGAGTGCTCTCTATATTTTGAATAAAAGAGTTCTTCAGAAAACCTATAAAAAGCACTTCAATATATTTCCAAATATCCACTCCAACATATTTCTCAACATAACATATTTCTCAACTCAAATCCACAGTGATTTTTCAAAGACTGAGATACAAGAAATATAATACAATTTTTACAAGTCAAAATAACTCATAATTTACTTTACAACTTCAATCTGCAATTTTATTTTACAACTGGTCAAGACCAAAAACAATATATACATATAGTGTATATACATTATAGTACAAAATGCAAAATGTGGTATACTCATTATACCTGATAATCTCTCGCTGGATGTACTAGCAGCCTAGTCTGCTGCCCTGTCCGTCTGTCTACCTGCGATAGCAATGAAAAGCTATCGCTGAGACAATGTCTCAGTGGTGCACAACATTAACCAAATACAACTTTAAATCACAATTCATAAATCATATAAATGATGGATACGTAAAACCATAGTTAAATTCAAGACAATGAATGTCATAAGAAATTTAACACAATATCACAATAAATCTCAGTAATCAAAACATAGTTAAATTCAAAAGACAGTGAATGTCAATAAGAATTTAAAGTCCATTTCACAAATTATCAAAGTTCATAATAACACAATTTAGTCAAATAATTTACAAACAGAGTGTTACCAATTAATACACAACTTAAGCCATGACACAAAATTTCCGATCAATGCCGCGTTGTACACCACGATAAAGCAATCACAACCCCACTAATCGAAATCAATGAGGAAGGGAGCTAGCTATATAATGAGTACTCATCCGATCACCTCAACTGGTAAACCAGAGAGGGAGAAAAATAAACGATCACGACTCCATAAATGGAGAAGGAAAATAAACGATCACAACCCCATAAATGGAGAAGAAATGATATGATACTGTCATGCTAAGTGTGAACACAAAATCAATTCCAAACATTTTATTCAAATGATTCGTGAGAATCCAATAAATTTCTAAAGTCATAAATTCATTCACAAAATGGCAACACAATTCATAATTAACTTCAAATTTTCACAAATCACACTAAATCAATTTTTCCACAGTTTCAAACTATTTACAATGCTTTTCAAGCAATAAGTATCCATTCAAACACATTTCCATTATTGAAAACAATAATATACAAATAGTCATAATTTATTTCAATTGAAAAATTCAAAAGAAATAACTGTTGTGCACAAACACAATTTAAAACAATAACATATAAATAATCGTAATTTATTTCAATTGAAAAATTCAAAAGAAATACTTATTGTGCACAAACACAATTTAAAATAATAATGTACAATAGTCATAATTCATTTCAATTGAAAAATTCAAAAGAAATAGTCGTTGTGCACAAACCTTTGATAATTGTCTCCTGGCCTTGACTCAGTGTTTCCTTCCCTTTCCCTGAGTCTTTGCTAACTGAGAAACACAATTTGAAGTGTTTCAGTACTCATTTAAATTGTCTCTAACGATAATGCTTGATAATTAATTCACTGAATTCTATTATTTGCTTAGTCAACCTAATATGTCGACCCTCAATGCATTCTAGGTAAATTAGGTTTTAATGTTACTAACATGTCACATTCGATAGCCTTTTAGGGTTGGTACATGTTACCAAACTCATTTCCATGTATCTTGCATTTTCTTGCAATTTGCTGGATTCCAGGATACTAGTTTGACCTAGCCGGATGACCTAGTTCCCTCGGTTTTCGGGTTTCGGTCAAAACTACAAACTTGTAAATCTATGTCTTATTGCATGCGGGGCAAAATTTCAGATCATTCTGAGTTATGTAGACCAAGTTATGGTCATTTTACTATTGCTGGTCAAAATGCATCAAAATTGGTCACTTTAGGTCACTTTAAGTCATTTTAGGTTCGGCCAGTTTTTGGACCCGAACTTGTGCAAGCTGTTTGACTTGCTTATGGTCATTTCTGGGCTTTGGTGTCTTCATAAGACTTGTAGATATGAGTTTTAACTATTCATGGTCAAAATTTCAGGTCAATTGGACCTGCTTTGAGTGAGTTATGGCCTAAACACTAACTACTGCCCAAATGGTCAGTTTTCAGACCTTATTTGCACTTAATCCGGATTTGGTCATTTTTCAAGTTACCTTACAAGCAGAATTTTGGAAAGCTTCCTTCATGAAAGTTGGCACATTTTGTGTCTAGTTTCACCTCCAATTGGTCTCATACCAATTGGAGCCACACACTCAAAGTTCTAGGCCTAAAACTCAAACTGCCTTATTGCAATTCTTGCATACACATGAAGCATCACTTTTAATACTCACCAAACTTAACATTCAAACCAATTTTGGTTGTACCACAACCTAAACATAATTTACAACATATTATAGGTCATTTTGGCAGCTTACAATTACATTCAATGTGCACCAACAAGTGCAGAATTTGTCTAACTCAATTTACAATAATTCAATCACCAATTCATGCTCATTTACATGTCGAACTTCACATCATCATACATGCACTCAAACTGCCATAACCCCTGTCACAAATTAACATCATTATTCCATAAACTAAGCATGACCTCCAGCATTCTTCAAAAGCTAACAAACTGCCACAATGGTACACTTACATTCCATTACTTTCTAAGTTTAAATTTCATTTTACATTTACATATACTAAGTATACATCACCCAAATAATTTCCTACACAATATACATTTAATCAATCATTTAATTCACCATTTACAATCACAAATAAACTACCTTCAAGGTGTTTCCATGGCTGCCAAAAGTACACATTCCCATTCAACATCAAACCTCAAAAATTTCTTCATAAATCAACTTACCCAAAGCTCAACACAAGGATTAGTGAAAGAAATTGGAAAGATTAAGCACTAACCTCAACTTGGGCTTGATTAAACTTCATCAAAACTCCTCTTTCTTGCTTCCTACATGCTGCCCATGATGTGTAGAACAAGTTTAATGGAGGACTCTTGAAGAAATAATGGCTTGATCATGGTAGATTAGGGCTTGCATGTGGGATGGCCATGGAGAAAGCTTGGGAGCTCCAATTCGGCCATGGGAGAGGTTTGAGAGCTTTCATTCTCCCAAATGAATTTTTCAAGTGGAGAAGATGAATTGCAGAATGTTAGTGGACATTTCTGTCCACTTAGGGTATTATATGGTATATAATAATTTACTTAGTGCTCCACTAACATAGGTTAATAATAAATAATGTTAAACTTTCCATATTCCCACATTAAGTTCCTAATTTTTGCTAATTGAATTAGGTACTACTAATTTAATTTTTCATGACATTTTACAAATATAATATCATGTATTTTTAATGGACATTTAGGTCTAAAGATAACTCGAGATGTCAAATGCCCACAATGCCCCTGTTTGGGTTGCATTCCCGATTTTTCGGTAATACCGGGTTTTGTCCGTTTTTCAATTTCTCACTTTTCTTTGTACTTATTAATTAATTTTTCTTTGATATTTCTAATGGCATTTATACTTCAATTGATGTCTCTATAAGTCTTAAAAATATTTTTCAGGATTCCCCGCGGTTCAGGGCTAGTCAACGGTCCATGCCGTGACTTCCCGGTGCAGTCACCCATCGCCAGGGTTCTCGACTCGTTTAACTTGGTTACATTTCTTTGCTATTATTTTTTTCTTTGCTTTTCTTGTATTTTCTTTTCTTGTATTTCATTATTTTATGTCTCCTCATCAATATCTAAGTTTAGTTCTAGGCATCCTAGCTGTCCGGACAACTCTGGTCACCGGAACAGTAGAACGCACTACCGAACATAGGGGTGTTACAATTCTCCCCCCCTTAAAATAAATTTCGTCCACGAAATTTTACCCAATAGCCATCTTACAATAGTCATACGCTTATTTTCTCCTTTCTATATGATCGTATAATCTTCTTTTCCTCAAATTTGTATAAGACTTTTAACAATCTAATACAACGTTTAATTTGTTTGTATAACACTAATCTCCTCTTACTATTGTGCTGTCTAATATTTCAGTTCATGTTCTTTCTTGAATGACCCTTGAGGTCATGTTAGAATCATTTATCTAGTCATTGGTCCTCTGACCATTCTAGTCCATAGTCTTCCTCACATTCGTAACACTTCTTTGTTATATCTGAACCAACTGTTCGAATTTTTACTTCCACAAGTCTTTTTTTCTGTCAATATTCTATAACTTACTTCCTTTTGTACTGAACTATAACCTTTCGATATTCTAACTTTTGAGTTTTAGATCCCTAAGTAGGATTTTCAAACTTATTTCTAACAATTAAATTCTGTCCTGGCATAACTATACCAAAACAGATGCTGTTGGCAACTATTCTCATCTAGGTGTACTATCGGGTAGTACGTAGCTCTACACAATAATCTCAAGTTAGTACTGTAATCTGCAGCTTACAGTATAAACATCAAGAACATTGCATAGTTACTACGATACATTCCAATAGATCAGACTTTGCTATCTTTTATCCTTTTCGAATTCACTGATATCCAAACTTATTCTGATTACAATATCCATTAGCAATTACTAACAGTAACATCTTTGCCCTCATCTAGAGCAATTCCATTACTGCATCTTACTTTTACTTCCTCTTGCCTTACATTAAGTAGGCTCGCCAATTAGCTTTATAATTTATGGTGTGTTAGAAAATACTTTTCGCCGATAAACTCTTCTAAAACTAATTTCACTTATTATCACAATCCTTATCTTAAAGGACTAATCACTAATGCATCAAAATTTATTCCCCTCTAAAGGAATAACAACAGAACATATAGTTCTAACACTAACATAAAAGTATTTAGACTCCAGGTCAAACAATACATAAACGAAGAGTGCCATCCTTCTTCTTAACAGACAATA
Organism: Hevea brasiliensis; assembly: GCF_030052815.1. Taxonomy (NCBI): domain Eukaryota; kingdom Viridiplantae; phylum Streptophyta; class Magnoliopsida; order Malpighiales; family Euphorbiaceae; genus Hevea; species Hevea brasiliensis. The sequence goes on from NC_079499.1 coordinate 58,475,573, forward strand.
CTGGTGCTCCCCAAGGTGACACACTAGGGCGGATAAAGCCCTTTTCAAGTAATTCTTGCAACTGTATCTTCAACTCCTTCAACTCTACTAGTGCCATTCTGTATGGTGTTATGGAGATTGGATCCACACCAGGCATAACATTAATTTCAAACTGCACCTCTCTTTCCGGAGGTAATCCTGGTAATTCATCAGGAAACACATATGGAAAGTCATGTACTGTAGGGATGTCCCTCAATGCTGGACTCCCCACTTGGGTGTCTATCACATGTGCCAAGTATGCTTCACACCCCTTTCTGATCATTTTTCTGGCTAGTGCAGCCGAAATGATGTTTGATGGCAATAACTGCCTCTCCCCATGTATTACCACATCGCTGTACTGAGGGAGACCAATAGTGACTGTCTTCAGCCTACAGTCAATCATGGCATGATGCCTAGCTAAGCAATCCATGCCCAAGATGATATCATAATCTCCGAAGGGCATTTCAATGAAATCAGACAGAAAAGTGTGTCCTTGGATCAACAAAGGACAATCTCTATACATTCTATTAACCCTGACCTCCTGTCCTAGCGGACTTGTTACTAGCACCTCAAAGTCCATTTTTGTACATGGAACAGTAATGCAATCAATGATGCTAGCACTTACATAAGAAAGGGTAGAACCCGGATCAAATAACACAAACACATCTTGGTTAAAAGTTGAGAAGGTACCAGCCACAACATCAGATGTCTCGATTTCTTCCCTCTGTCTCATTGTGTAGACTCTAACCGGAGCACTGTCTTGCTCTGAATGTTTCACTGTGCCTTGGCTGCCTGCTGGGCTACCTCTACCCCTGCCTCTACCTCTGCTGGGTGGTTGTGAACTTCTGGTGACAGGGCTCTGAACTGACCCTTCTGCAATAGTAGGAGGTGGTCCAACTCTGTGACTACTGGTGCAATCCTTGGCAAAGTGTCCTGTGCCTCTACAGTTATAACAGGCTCCAATAGCCTTATAGCATATCCCACCATGATATCTTCCACAAGTTTCACATTGGCGGGAAGGGTAGGAACCTCTGGTACTCTGCTGACCAGATAGAGGAGGTTTCTGTCCTGAATATCTTCCCCTACCCGACTTCTTGCCACCTCTGCCATGTCCCCCATGATTCTTCCTCTTTCTAGTAGGACCACTGGAACTCTGTTCTACTGATTTTCCCTCTTTCTCTGTCTTCTCTGATTTCTTTTTCTCAGGAGCTGCTTCAGACTCAATTCTTTCCAACTCTAGGGCTTGAGAAACAAGTTCAGAGAAGTTAGTGTGTTTGAATCGACCACTTGTAACTGACATCGGGCTTCAAGCCGCTTTCAAACCTCTTGCATCTCTCTCGCTGGTAGCAAGTAAACTTCTTGCATAATGGCTCAGCAGAAAATTCCTTTCATACTCACCACCGATCCGCTCCTGCTTTGGACTTAGGAATTCTTGTAGCTTCGGTCTACATAAGCATCGAGGACATATTTCATCTCAATTCCGAGAAAGTCATTCCATGTTAACACTGCAGGTTCTACTGCATCAGGGGAATGGTTTTCCACCAGTCATAAGCATCCCCCTGTAGCAAAGATACTGAGTATTCAAATATGAGCTCCTCTGTGCAGTGCAATTTCTTGAATACCCTATCCATCCTCTCTAACCACTGTTCAGCCTCTAGAGGATCTACTGTCCCCTTGAACTTTGTAGCCCCATACTTCATCAATTTGTCATATCGCCTAGTAGGAGGCGTGGTTGTACCACTCGTGTCTCAGATTGGGACTTGAGTAGGCACATTACCACCATTTGTTGGAACATTGCAACCATCTCTGGGCGAATCGAGTAGGGAATCTGCAGATCAGTAGGGGTTGGTGCTGCTGAACCACTGACATTATGTAGGGCGGGGCATCCCCTTGCACCTCAGCCTCAATAGATTGATCGACTGAACGATCACCCTCTTCCATAGTCAATGCGAGGATCTTAGATCTTCTGAACAAATAACACAAGGAGATTTCCTCCCATTAGTGCATATTTATAATGTAATGTATTGTATGTATCAAACAATGACATTGAGCAGTTGTACTATGAAGAAAGAATATTCAAATAACATGTGAAAACAGAATTTAAAAACTAGCTCTGATACCACTAAAATATGTCACACCCTACCCCTCTGTAAGGCATAACATGATCCCGTAGTATACCTAATGAATTACTAACTTCGTCTACTGATAACCCATTAAATACACTACAATAGATTTTAAAACTTTTCTAACTTCTTTTTATAGTGGTGAGCACTATTTACAAGTGTTAAATTTTTTTTTTTTTGAACTGAAGGGAAACAGCTAACACATTTGTAATATTAGTAATTTCTATAAAAATTTTGGCGGAGTGCTCTCTGTATTTTGAATAAAAGAGTTCTTCAAAAAACCTGTAAAAAGCACTTCAATATATTTCCAAATCTCCACTCCAACATATTTCTCAACACAACATATTTCTCAAATCAAATCCACAGTGATTTTTCAAAGACTGAGATACAAGAAATATAATACAATTTTTACAAGTCAAAATAACTCATAATTTACTTTACAACTTCAATGTACAATTTTATTTTGCAACTGCTCAAGACCAAAAACAATATATACATACAGTGTATATACATTATAGTACAAAATGCAAAATGTGGTATACTCATTATACCTGATAATCTCTCACTGGATGTACTAGCAGCCTAGTCTCACGCCTGTCCGCCTATCTACTCGCGACAAAGAATGAAAGCTATCACTGAGACAATGTCTCAGTGGTGCACAACATTAACCAAATACAACTTTAAATCACAATTCATAAATCATATAAATGATGGATACGTAAAATCATAGTTAAATTCAAGACAATGAATGTCATAAGGAATTTAACACAATATCACAATAAATCTCAGTAATCAAAACATAGTTAAATTCAAAAGACAGTGAATGTCAATAAGAATTTAAACTCCATTTCACAAATTATCAAATCTCATAATAACACAATTTAGTCAAATAATTTACGAACACAGTGTTGCCAATTCATACACAACTTAAGCCATGACATAAAATTTTCGATCCATGCTGCGTTGTACACCACGACAAAGCAATCACAACCCCACTAATCGAAATCAATTGGGAAGGGAGCTAGCTATATAATGAGTACTCATCCGATCACCTCAACTGGTAAACCAGAGAGGGAGAAAAATAAACGATCACGACTCTATAAATGGAGAAGGAAAATAAATGATCACAACCCCATAAATGGAGAAGGAATGATATGATACTGTCATGCTAAGTGTGAACACAAAATGATTCGTGAGAAGGAATGATATGATACCAAACTTATTTCCATGTATCTTACATTTTCTTGCAATTTGCTAGATTCCAGGATACTAGTTTGACCTAGCCGGACGACCTAGTTTCCTTGGTTTTCGGGTTTCGGTCAAAACTAAAAACTTGTAGATCTATGTCTTATTGCATGCGGGGCAAAATTTCAGGTCATTCTGAGTTATGTAGACCAAGTTATGGTCATTTTACTATTGCTGGTCAAAATGCATCAAAATTAGTCACTTTAGGTCACTTTAAGTCATTTTAGGTTCGGCCAGTTTTTGGACCCAAACTTGTGCAAGCTGTTTGACTTGCTTATGGTCTTTTCTGGGCTTTAGTGTCTTCATAAGACTTGTAGATATGAGTTTTAACTTTTCATGGTCAAAATTTCAGGTCAATTGGACCTGTTTTGAGTGAGTTATGGCCTAAACACTAACTGCTGCCCAAATGGTCAGTTTTCAGGCCTTATTTTCACTTAATCCGGATTTGGTCATTTTTCAAGTTACCTTACAAGCAGAATTTTGGCAAGCTTCCTTCATGAAAGTCGGTGCATTTTGTGTCTAGTTTCACCTCCAATTGGTCTCATACCAATTGGAGCCACACACTCAAAGTGCTAGGCCTAAAACTCAAACTGCCTTATTGCAATTCTTGCATACACATCAAGCATCACTTTTAATACTCACCAAACTTAACATTCAAACCAATTCTGGTTGTACCAAAACCTAAACATAATTTACAACATATTATAGGTCATTTTGGCAGCTTATAATTACATTCAATGTGCACCAACAAGTGCAGAATTTGTCCAACTCAATTTACAACAATTCAATCACCAATTCATGCTCATTTACATGTCCAACTTCATATCATCATATATGCACTCAAACTGCCATAACCCCTATCACAAATTAACATCATTATTCCATAAACCAAGCATGACTTCTAGCATTCTTCAAGAGCTAACAAACTGCCACAATGGTACACTTACATTCCATTACTTTCCAAGCTTTAAATTTCATTTTACATTTGCATATACTAAGTATACATCACCCAAACAATTTCCTACACAATATACATTTAATCAATCATTTAATTCACCATTTACAACCACAAATAAACTGCCTTCAAGGCGTTTCCATGGCTGCCAAAAGTACATATTCCCATTCAACATCAAACCTCAAAAATTTCTTCATAAATCAACTTACCCAAAGCTCAACACAAGGATTAGTGAAAGAAATTGGAAAGATTAAGCACTAACCTCAACTTGGGCTTGATTAAACTTCATCAAAACTCCTCTTTCTTACTTCCTACATGCTACCCATGATGTGTAGAACAAGTTTAATGGAGGACTCTTGAAGAAATGATGGCTTGATCATGGTAGATTAGGGCTTGCATGTGGGACGACCATGGAGAAAGCTTGGGAGCTCCAATTCGGCCATGGGAGAGGTTTGAGAGCTTTCATTCTTCCAAATGAAATTTTCAAGTGGAGAAGATGAATTGTAGAATGTTAGTGGACATTTCTGTCCACTTAGGGTATTATATGGTGTATAATAATTTACTTAGTGCTCCACTAACATAGGTTAATAATAAATAATGTTAAACTTTCCATATTCCCACATTAAGTCCCTAATTTTTGCTAATTGAATTAGGTACCACTAATTTAATTTTTCATGACATTTTACAAATATAATATCATGTATTTTTCATAGACATTTAGGTCAAAAGACAACTCGAGATGTCAAATGCCCACAATGCCCCTATTCGGGTTGCATTCCTGATTTTTCGGTAATACCGGGTTTTGTCCGTTTTTCGATTTTTCACTTTTCTTTGTACTAATTAATTAATTTTTCTTTGATATTTCTAATGGAATTTATACTTCAATTGATGTCTCTATAAGTCTTAAAAATATTTTCCAGGGTTCCTCGCGGTCCAGGGCTAGTCAACGGTCCACGCCGTGACTTCCGTATGATCACCCATCGCTGTGGTTCTCATTGCTTAACTTGGTTACATTTCTTTGCTATTATTTTTTTCTTTGCTTTTCTTGTATTTTCTTTTCTTGTATTTCATTATTTTATGTCTCCTCATCAATATCTAAGTTTAGTTCTAGGCATCCTAGCTGTAGAACGCACTACCGAGCATAGGGGTGTTACAATGGGGAACAAAAAGGAAGAGTTTTGGTGAGGTTTATAAAGGTTAGTGCTTAATCTTTCCATTTCCCTTCACTAATCCTTGTGTTGAGCTTTGGGTAAGTTGAATTGCTAAGAAAAATTATGGAAATGATTGAGTATTGGTGAACCTTAGTTTTGGCAGCCATGAAAATGCATGGTTAGTGACTTATTCTTATATTTATATGGATGGGAATTAAGGTTGATTAACTCAAATGGAAGTTATAGTAGGTTAATGTCCAAGTATGTGTATGTTAGTGCTTGAATTAAGGGTTTAATAGTGGGACTTTGATGCTTTAGTAAACTGCCATGTTCGGCAGCCTTAAATATGATGATTTTATGTGTGAGCTTATGAAATTTATTAATGAAATAAGATGGTGTTAAATGGTGGGCAGTTTATGTAATTACCATGGAAGTGTATGTGTAATATTGATATTGAGGTATGTTGAATTTTGATGGAAGTAAATATTGAACTTGAATGGTGTATTGTGTGCATCAAGCACTTAAGTGTTCTGCCCAAAATGTTTGCTGGAATTGTGTACAATATATATAGAAGTGCCATGATTAAATGTTGAAGTATTGGGAGGAGGAGGATTGTCAAAATTGGAAGTGTGATGTTTAAATACAGGTTGTGTATGTTGGCAGCACCTAAATTAGGTCATAAGTGCAAAACTGTGAACTTAATTGGTATGAGGCCAATGGAGGGTGAAACTAAACACCAAATCAGCCAACTTTCATGCAGAAATGTTGCCAAAATTCTGCCTAGAAACTGACCTTAAAAATGACCAAATCCGGAATGGCAACTTTGCAAACCCAGATTTTTGACCATATGAATAGTAGTAATTAGGATAACCATAACTCACTCAAAACAGGTCCGAATGACCTGAAATTTTTACCATGGATAGCTTAGACATAGAGCTACAATTCTTATGAAGACACCAAAGCCCAGAAATGGCCAAAACTAATTCAAATAGCTTGCACAAGTTCGGGTACCAAAACTGCTAGAACTAAATGTGACCTAAAATTGACCAAATTTTGTACTAAAGGTGCAATCTGTCCAGCTTTAGTAAATTGACCATATCTTGGTCTAAACAACTCAGAATGACCTGAAATTTTGCCCAGAGTGCAATAAGACATAGAGCTACAATTTTGCTTCTTTGACCATAAGCTAAAAACCAAGAGAAATAGGACTTTAAGCTAGACTAATCTAGCACACAAAAATTGAGAATTTGACATTTATATACAATGATGCTTGAAGTAATTTGACAATAAATGCCAACTTGTGAGAATTGTAAATTGCACTATATTGGTAGCATATTGAAATGCAAATTGTGACATGTTGATACTAGAATCAACTTATCCATGATGTATAAAAAGGTCAATATTTTGATTGACCAGTGAATTGTATAATGACTAGTAAACCCTAAAAATAAAGAAATGAATATTTAATCTTGTAATATGCCCTAGTTTGCCTAGTTGACTAGTTTGGATAGGTTGACATGCCAATAGGATTCTTACAGCTGTTCTATACATGGCTTCACGCCGTACTGTGTTTTATGGCTTATTATGCCATATTATGATTTTAATAGCCTATGGCTATACAGATTGTATTATTATACTCGGCTTTATGCCTGATTGATTATATGGCTTTTTAGTCACACTGTTTGCACACCGGGAGACACTTTGTGACTGATGGTGTGACGGCCCGAGGTACTAGGTACCCAGTGCTAGTATATCCGTTTATCCAATCTAGTCAGTGTATAGGCTACACGGGCAGTCAATTAAAACATTATTCAATTCATTAAGTATATGGAAATTTTAGTACAATTAAATTAAACATTGAGTGAAATGAGTAAAAGAGATTAGCAATAGAAACATAACAAAGATACAATTTACAGAACCGTAAAGACTTAAAATATAATATAGCTAGAATAATTGATTCCTGAATATTTGAATTATGATTTATTTCTTTCTTTATTTGTATATATTATTTCTTGTTATATTATTGCACCACTAAGAAGAAATGCTTAGCGCGATGGAATTACTTCCTTGCGCAGTCTTGAAAGGTAAAACCGATGGTATCGTCATCGAGATTTTTGGAGTCCAAATCTACAGAAGTGTCAGAAGAGTGCAAGATTATCACCTCCTCAGCAATGCATGTAGATAGGGCTCATTTTAAGCATGTTTTCTAATCTATACATTATAATTACTGCTTATATTGTATTGTGAATTAGTAACTGTAATTTCATTTGTATATCCAGTACTTGATAAATTTATGTACTTAATTGGCAAATTATATAAGTTAATGAAATATAAGAATTCTGATATTTGAATTGATTATCTAATCATAATGATTCTGAATGAGATTGAATTTGGGAAATTTTGAGACTGAATCTGAGTTTGAGAAACTGATGAGAATGCCTTGAGATAATCTGAGTTATGAATTTGAGCATATATTGAAATTGTTTTTGGCAAGTTCAGAAGAACTGTTAGTCCAAATTACAGCCGACACTCTGTCGAATTGTCGTTAAAATTTTTGAAATTTCCAAATTAGTTAGATTTTGATAAAAGTAAAAATAGCCTAAACCTTAGATAAAGTTTTTGAATAAATAAATCAAGAACTGTAATGAAATCAGATAAGATCGGGTGCTCCGGCACTCCGTGTGACACACCTTGCTCAGCTACACTATAGATGGGTAAGGGGTGTTACATTTAGTGGTATCAGAGCATGGTTTAGGCATTCCTAGGCACAGATAAGTAGAAAGAACTAGTGTGCATACATGCATTGCATTCATAAGAGTCGAGGTGACACTAATGCAGATCTATTTACTTTTGATTATTCAAAATTAAGATATGGACTCAAAGTCACAGAGGGCATTAGAAAAAGAAGTAGAAAACCTAGTTCATGAGGTTATAACGTAGTGACTATGTAATGTTTTCGATGTTTGTAGTGTAAGCTACAGATTACAGTATCGACATGGGATTATTGTGTAGAGCTACATGCTTCCTCGTGGTACAATAAACTAAGAATATTTGTAAGTAATCTATAATTTGATATAGTTACGCTCGAATAGAGTACTATTACAGAAAATAAATGTGAAAATTTTAGTCAAAAATTTAAAACTTTAGAACTAACCTATCGAAAGATTACACTTGTAAGGTAGCTAGAGTCAGTGACTCGATTACATTAATGTGAACTACCTGTACCATAGTTGATGTGAACCTTCAAGCAATTGGTAACTTGAAAACCCACATTCAAGAATTAAATGAACAATATGGAAAGCACTAAATCAAGATGTATGAATTTGAATCTTTGAACCAGCACAATCAGATTGTTGTGTAATTCAAAGAAAATATCAGAAATGGGATTCTTGACCTAATTCATATGGAGAATGAATAAACCAAGAATATTATGCACATTAAATCTTGCAAGATAGAATCTCAGCAAGTTAATGAGCTTCACAAGAACAAAGGCAACAGCCAATTTACTCACTAAAGGAGCAGAAACAATCTCTCAATCATATTCAAAGTGTGAACTCCACTCTCTCATTACACTTGTATTTATAGCCTCTTGGCTTCAAAGCTACAGACAAAAATATCCCTACTTTAATAACAGCTGTAAGGAGCTTTAAGTCCAAACAATAATTAATCTATCAAAAGACTAAAAACTCCTTACAAAAAGTAAATTTAATACAGCAGCAAATAAGGGCATTTAAGTCCAAAAGAGAGGTGGTTATAACAGATGGAATATTCCTTGAAAAAGGTGCCAGCAGATGCATGTACATGGGTTGGATCTGGTGCATGCATGTCCACAGGTTATTCCATGTAACTTAATGCTCCACATGATACCTGGTCACTTCTAAGCTTAATTTTCACCAAATTTAATTCTTTATAATTTTCTTCATGCCATTCCAGCTTATAATCCTTGCTCCTTATGATTTCACAAATTAAATTCTGAAGTGATTTAACTCTAGCTCTTGTAATTGGACCTTGGATGAAATCCTTTGGTGTGGATGTAGCTTGATTCTCATCATTCCCCTCTGCTTCAAAAGGATTCGTCCTTGAATCTATTCCTGCATCAACACAAGGAGATAAATCAGCAATATTGAAGGTGGCACTGACATTATACTCACCAGGCAGGTCTATTTTGTAGGTGTTATCATTAATTTTGGCCAGCACTTGGAAAGGTCCATCACATCTTGGTTGTAATTTTGATTTCCTTCGAGAGGGAAACCTTTCTTTGCGCAAGTGAACCCATACCCAATCTCCAGGTTGAAATGTGACTTTCGTCCTTCCTTTGTTGGCTTGGCTAGCATATTTTTCATTTTTCTTTTCAATTTGAAGCTTGGCTTGTTCATGGATTTTCTTCACCAATTCTGCTTTTCTTTTTCCATCTAAACTAGCAAGCTCGTTCACAGGCAAAGGTAAAAGATCCAAAGGAGTTGAAGGATTAAAACCATACACAATTTCAAATGGAGAATAGCCAGTAGAAGAATGCACATTTCTATTATATGCAAATTCAACAAGTGGAATGCAATATTCCCATGACTTCAAATTTTGCTTAACCACAGCACGCAAAAGAGTAGTTAGTGTCCTATTTACTATTTCAGTTTGACCATCGGTTTGTGGGTGACAAGTGGTGGAAAATAACAACTTGGTGCCCAATTTTCCCCACAAAACCTTCCAAAAGTGACTAAGGAATTTAACATGCCTATCACTAACTAAACTCTTAGGTATGCCATGCAACCTAACAATATCTCTAAAGAATAAATTTGCAACATTTGTAGCATCATCAGTTTTATGGCATGGAATAAAATGTGCCATTTTTGAAAACCTGTCAACAACAACAAAAATTGAATCATGGCCTTGTTTAGACCTAGGTAATCCCAACACAAAATCCATAGACAAATGAACCCAAGGATCACTAGGGGTAGGTAAAGGTGTATATAAACCTTGTGGCAAAACTTTAGATTTAGCCTTAGTACACACAATGCACCTAACACATACTCTTTCAACATCTCTTTTCAAATTCGGCCAATAAAAATGTTCCTTTAATACATCTAAAGTTTTGGCAACACCAAAATGACCCATTAATCCACCAGCATGAGACTCATTCACAAGTAATTCACGCATGGAACTCTTAGGCACACACAATCTATTTTCTCTAAACAAATATCCATCATGCCTATAAAACTTCTCAAAAGCATTCTTTTCACAAGCTGCATACACTTTAGCAAAGTCATCATCTTCAGCATATAATTCTTTCATATATTCGAATCCTAATAACATTGCATCAAGAAGGGCAAGAAGGTTATACCTTCGAGATAAGGCATCAGCCACCACATTTTCTTTCCCATGTTTGTATTGAATCACATATGGGAAGGTCTCAAGGAACTCAACCCATTTTGCATGACGCCTACTCAACTTATTTTGCCCCTTGATATGCTTCAATTACTCATGATCTGTATAGATGACAAATTGCTTTGGCCAAAGGTAATGTTGCCATGTTTCCAAGGCACGTACCAATGCATACAACTCCTTGTCATATGTAGAATAGTTTAAAGCTGCTCCATTAAGCTTCTCACTAAAGTATGCTATTGTTCTCTTATCCTGCATTAAAACGGCTCCAATACCTATACCTGATGCATCACACTCAATCTCAAAAGTCTTAGAAAAATCAGGTAAAGCCAACACAGGAGCGGAACATAACATGTCTTTAATTTTGTGAAAAGCATCATCTTGTTTCTGTTCCCAAACAAAATTAACATTCTTTTTGACAAGATCATTCAATGGTGCTGCAATAGTACTGAAATTCTTAATAAATCTTCTATAGAAACTAGCTAGTCCATGGAAACTACGCACTTCAGATGCAGACTTTGGAGTGGGCCAGTCTCTAATAGCTCTAATTTTTTCATCATCGACTTCAACACCACTAGCACTAATGACAAATCCTAAAAAGACAACCTTTTCCATGCAAAATGAACATTTCTTCAAGTTAGCATATAATTTTTCCTTTCTCAACACATCGAATACAACTCTTAAATGATGCATATGTTCAAAATAAACAACAACAAATTTTCCAATAAAAGCACGCAACACATGATTCATCAATCTCATAAAAGTGCTAGGAGCATTAGTTAGCCCAAAAGGCATCACTAACCACTCATATAGTCCATGCTTTGTTTTAAATGCAGTCTTCCATTCATCACCTACTTTCATGCGAATTTGATGATATCCGCTTTTCAAGTCAATTTTGGTAAACACACAAGCACCACAAAGTTCATCCAACATATCATCCAATCTAGGTATAGGGTGGCGATACTTTACAGTGATTTTGTTGACCGCCCTACAATCCACACACATGCGCCATGTGCCATCTTTCTTTGGTACCAAAAGGACGGGTACAGCACAAGGACTCATACTTTCTCTCACGTAACCCTTAGCTAGCAATTCCTCAACTTGCCTTTGTAATTCTTTGGTTTCTTCAGGATTAGTTCTATAGGCTGGACGGTTGGGAATAACTGCTCCAGGTACAAAATCAATCTGGTGCTCAATCCTCGAATAGGTGGTAGTCCAGTTGGCATCTCCTCAGGTAGCACATCCTCATATTCCTGCAAAAGGGAGACAACAACACTAGGCAAATTGGGGTCAAGGTCAGATGTGGATAAACAAGAGTCCTTAAATAGAATTAATAACATTTGCTTGTTGGCAAACATGTCATTCCTCACATCTCTTCCTTTAGCATATAAGCTTAATTTTCTCTCCCCTCTTTCCGCACAGCTCTCCTTTTGCGCTGAAGTTTCACCTTTTTCAAGCACTCTTGGAATGTTTTCTTTACTCTCTTTTCTTTCCTCACAACCACCCTTGTCTTGCTCACTCATAACATTTTCAGTCAATTTCTTTTCACTCCTTCTTTTCTTCTCTGCTCTCTTTTCGGCCACTCTTGATTTTACCTCACCCATTGCTTGTTTAAGCCTTGTTTGGTCTTCATAAATCTGTTTTGGTGTCATAGGTGCCAAAATGATTTTCTTTCCATTCATTTCAAAAGAATACCTATTTTTATACCCATCGTGGATCACCTTTCTATCAAATTGCCATGGTCGGCCAAGTAATAAATGGCCAGCTTACATTGGAACCACGTCACACATAACCTCATCTTGATACTTTCCTATTGCAAAGGAAATCAAGACTGCTTTGTTACTTTCACCTCACCGCATTCATTCAACCACTGCAATTTATAGGGTCTAGGGTGTTTCAAAGTCCTCAACCCTAATCTCTGCACCAAAATAGTACTAGTAACATTGGCACAACCTCCCCCATCAATGATGACACTACAAGCTTTATCTTGGATAAGACACCTTGTATGGAAAATTGTTTCTCTTTGCAATTCATCACCAACGTCCTCCTTTACTTGAGTATTTAATGCTCTCATAATCACTAGAGCACTTCCTTCAGCAGCATATTCCACCTCTGCATCCTCCTCCCCTGAAGATGTGGAATCACTAACAATTTCCTCCTCCGTTTCTATCTCACCATTTTCTCTCCTGACCATGACTCTCTTGTTAGGGCATTGAGAAGCTATGTGTCCACTGCCCAAACACCTAAAACACTTCACATCTCTATTTCGGGTAGTAGTTGCAACCTCCTTTCCTTTACTTTCTACAAATTTCTTCTCCATCTTTTTTTCCTTTTCCTCATTTCTCTTATATTTGCTAACAGCATTTTCCCTATCCTCCTTCTTCCAGTTAGACTTCCAAGATGAAGAAGTAGCTGCATTTCCTCCAAATTTTGACTTGCTTTTAAGTTGCCTTTCTACCTTCATAGCCATGTGGACCATATCCTCCAACTCAACATAGTGATGTAACTCAACAATATGAGCAATCTCCTTGTTTAGCCCATTTAAGAATCTAGCCATGGTGGCTTCTCTATCCTCCTCTACATTTGCTCTAATCATAGCAATTTCCATTTCTTTATGATAATCTTCAACACTTTTAGAACCTTGAGTCAATCTTTGTAACCTCTGATGTAGCTCTCTATAGTAATGACTAGGAACAAATCTCCTTCTCATTATAGATTTCATCTCACCCCAGGTTGCAATTGATTGCTCATAATTTCTCCTTCTACTAATCAACACTTGATCCCACCATACCAAAGCATAATCAGTAAATTCTACTGCTGCTAACTTTACTTTCTTCTCCTCTGAATAGTGATGACAATCAAACATAGCTTCTACCTTCCTTTCCCATTCTAGATACACATCCGGATCATTTTTCCCTAGGAAAGAAGGGATGCTCATTTTAATACTTTTCATATTGTCATCTACCCTATTCCTCTCTCTTTCCTCTCTTCTTATCCCCCTATCACCATTCCTCCTATCTTCAGCTCTTCTCTCATATCTACCCCTCCTAGGTCTTTCAACCTCAAAATCATAGTTATCAACCTCATCTTCATCAGATTCAACTATTGGAGGTACAAGATCCCTTCTATTTGGCCTTTTCTCATTTTGCATATCTCTTTGCTCCAATCTTTCCAACCTATCTATGATTCCATTGCACACAACATTCATTTTTTCAAATTGTTGTCTGACAGCCTGCATGTAGAATGGATTTTCACCTTCCTCCTCACTACCATCACCCCTTCTAGACATGTTTTCAGACCTGCAAGAAAATGGTTAGTGTAAAGAAAACACCTCACTCACTCCCTTACATGTTTAGACTCAACAGGGGACACTCCACTCGTGTTTAACTCAACAAGGCTTTTCCCCTCTTATGAACTCACCACTCTGTGCCTTTTACCTCTCTTGGCTATGTCCACAAGTTCTTATCAAACTCAAGTAACTCAAACCAAGACTGTACTCACAAAAATTTAACACACAATAAAATTCTTGAACGTGACGGATCAAAACGTGTAAAAAAAAAAGCAATATTGTGACTCAAGAAATCAAGAAAAGAAAAGCTCAAGTATGGAAATGTAATGCAATAAGGAATCAAGAAAGAAGACACCAAAATAAAAGAGTAATAAGCTGGAAAAGTGACAACCTAAAGAAGTGATATCAAGCTTAAATATCCAAGTTTGCCACCAATTTATCACAATTACCAGCAGTTCACACAATACACCAAGAATTGCATAAATTTAGGATCACCAAGCAAACGAGTGTATTTTGATCTGAAATTGAGTAGGCAAATGCAACCCAATACTGACTAATTGCTGCTATAATTTCAGGCTTTTCTTGACAGACTTATTATGTAAATCAAATGTAATCGTGTCTGTCGCAAAATTTTGGTTCCCCACACAAACGATTAAATTTTGAGCTGAAATTTAATTTGAGAATAGCTCAAATGTGGCACAAACAACCTGTAAATTTTCAGGAATTTCTGGGCTGATTTGCTATGTGAACTTAATTTGATCGGGTCTGCCGCAAAATTTTGGTTCCCCACACAAACGGATGAATTTTAAGCTGAAATTTAATTTGGGAACTACTGATATGGGGCGTAAACACCCTGTAAATTTTCAGGCATTTCTGGATCTATTTGCTATGTGAACTTAATTTGATCGGATCTACCGCAAAATTTTGGTTCAGTAGGCAAACAATATCAAACAACCCCCAAAATTTACACCCAACGTCTTAAACACACCCAAATAATGCTGGTAAAGTTTCAGGCCTAATAGGTAAGTCGAACTCAATGACCCAAATAATCTCTCATGCTTGATATCAAAATGAAGGAAGCAAGATGGAAAGCTAGAATAATGGCTTTGGCTTGATTAACCCAAAACCCTAAGACAAACTCAACAAAACAAATTTTTAAACAAACAAGTCAAACTAAACCCCAAGAGCCAATTTCGGTCAAGCATACAATGAACAAAAATGTTAATAACATAAACACAATAAGAAGCAAAATAAGGTTTAGCAAGAAAGAACCAGATGCAAGATGAAGAAGAAGAAACAAATATGGAACTAGAGCCAAATAGCAAATATGAAAAAGGTAACAAACAAAAAGAATAAGAAGCAAATAGAGAATCTACCTTGTTTAGACGTCCCTTTGCTCTGATACCAAAACTGATGTGAACCTTCAAGCAATTGGTAACTTGAAAACCCACATTCAAGAATTAAATGAAGAATATGGAAAGCACTAAATCAAGATGTATGAATTTGAATCTTTGAACCAGCACAATCAGATTGTTGTGTAATTCAAAGAAAATATCAGAAATGGGATTCTTGACCTAATTCATATGGAGAATGAATAAACCAAGAATATTATGCACATTAAACCTTGCAAGATAGAATCTCAGCAAGTTAATGAGTTTCACAAGAACAAAGGCAACAGCCAATTTACTCACTAAAGGAGCAGAAACAATCTCTCAATCATATTCAAAGTGTGTCCTCTACTCTCTCATTACACTTGTATTTATAGCCTCTTGGCTTCAAAGCTAAAGACAAAAATATCCCTACTTTAATAACAGCTGTAAGGAGCTTTAAGTCCAAACAAAAATTAATCTATCAAAAGACTAAAAACTCCTTACAAAAAGTAAATTTAATATAGCAGCAAATAAGGGCATTTAAGTCCAAAAGAGAGGTGGTTATAACAGATGGAATATTCCTTAAAAAAGGTGCCAGCAGATGCATGTACATGGGTTGGATCTGGTGCATGCATGTCCACAGGTTATTCCATGTAACCTAATGCTCCACATGATACCTGGTCACTTCTAAGCTTAATTTTCACCAAATTTAATTCTTTATAATTTTCTTCATGCCATTCCAGCTTATAATCCTTGCTCCTTATGATTTCACAAATTAAATTCTGAAGTGATTTAGCTCTAGCTCTAGTAATTGGACCTTGGATGAAATCCTTTGGTGTGGATGTAGCTTGATTCTCATCAATAGTAATTGCTATAAGCTTAGAGATATCAGTATGACTTATCATCCTCAGATGGATGGACAGTCGAAACGAGTAATTCAGATAAATTCTGAAACTCATTGAGTTCCTGTAAACAATGAAATGAAATGATAATAATAATTTGTAATATGTGATAAGCCCTCGAGAATATACTGAGAACTTGTGTCATTGAATCCGAGGGGAGATGGGACAGATACCTCCCATTAGCAGAATTTGTATACAATAATAAGTGTCAAGCTAGCATACAAACGACACCCTATGAAACACTGTAAGGGAAAAAGTGCAGAACACCAGTACATTGAAATGAGTTGGGAAAAGATATCTAGACATTGATATAGAGTCTTATAATTATTTTGATATTTTTGTCAGAAAAGAATGATTTAGGTATTTGAAAATATGTTTAGAAGTTATAGTGCTACTCTATCTGGAAGCAAGAATAGATACCTTCCCTTGATGGAGCTCGTGTGTAGTGATAGTTATTAAATAAGCATGATGATAACAAGATATACGATTGTGTATGAAATAAATATAGAATACCTAGACAATGGCAAGTTAACAGAATTGGAATTGGTAAAAGAGACTGGAGGACTGGTAAAGAATCCTAGTATGAGAGATCAAGAAACTAATGAATAATAGAATTTTATGAGTAGGAATACTAAAGACAAAGGAAAACAATGTTGGGAAAGTGAATAAAATTATGAGATAACGATAAGCTCAGTT
The DNA here is from genome assembly GCF_030052815.1 of Hevea brasiliensis. Taxonomy (NCBI): domain Eukaryota; kingdom Viridiplantae; phylum Streptophyta; class Magnoliopsida; order Malpighiales; family Euphorbiaceae; genus Hevea; species Hevea brasiliensis. Next base: position 58,492,698 of record NC_079499.1, read on the forward strand.
GTTTGAATATGATGAATTTCGAGGACGAAATTCCTTTTTAGAGGGGAAGAGTTATAACATCCTCACTTTACGTAGTCCGTATATTCCACTGTTCTGACGACTAATGTCTGCCCTGGAAAGTCAGAATGTCTGGAACAACACTTAATTGACAGTGAGGAAGTATAAAATAATGAAATATGTGATGAGAAATATTAAGGAAAAATAAAAGAGATAAACTGTGACTAAGTTAAACGAGCCAAACCCGTAGCGATGGGTGACCGCACTAGGAAGTAACGGCGAGGACCGTTGACTAGCCCTGGACCCCGGGGAATCCGGGAAAATATTTTCAGGACATAATTAAAGGTCTACAGAGATGTAATTAACATTGAAAATGTCAAAGAAAATTTAGTAAGTCAATATAAACAAAAAAGAAAATTTAAGGAATCGGTGATACAAGGAGTAAATAGGTAGCACCGAAAAAATATAAATTTCACCCGAAGAGGGGCATTTTGTTCAATTGACACTTAGAGTTGACTTTTGACCTAAATTTCCATGAAAAATAAATAGTATTAAAATTTGAAAATGCCATGAAAAATTAGAAGTCATATATATAGAATAATTAAGGAAAATTAAAGGGGTGTAATTATAATTAATTAAAGTTAATTATTATAATGTTTAAAGTTAATTAGTGGAGCACTAAGTAGGATTTAATGGGATATAAAAAGGGCCATTAAGGACAGATTTCACCACTTAAAAAGTCATCTTCAACCTTTTTTTTTTCTTCAAGCCGAATTGGTTTTCCTCTCCCTAAATCTTCCATGGCCGGCCACATGCAAGAGCTTTAATCCTCATCTTCAAGCCATGGTTCTTGTAACTCACTTCATTAAAATTAGTCCACACACCTTGGGCAGATTATGGGGAATAAAAAGGAAGAGGTTTGGTGAGGTTTAGCAAGCTCCAAATAAAGGTTAGTGCTTAATCTTTCCATTTCCCATCACTAATCCTTGTGTTGAGCTTTGGGTAAGTTGAATTGCTAAGAAAAATTGAGGAAATGATTGGGTATTGGTGAACCTTAGTTTTGGCAGCCATGAAAATGCATGGTTAGTGACTTATTCTTATATTTATATGAATGGTAATTAAGGTTGATTAACTCAAATGGAAGTTGTAGTAGGTTAATGTCCAAGTATGTGTATGTTAGTGCTGGAATTAAGGGTTTAATAGTGGGACTTTGATGCTTTAGTAAACTGCCATGTTGGACAGCCTTAAATATCATGATTTTGTGTGTGAATTTATAAAATTTATTAATGAAATATGATGGTGTTGAATGGTGGGCAGTTTAAGTAATTGCCATGGAAGTGTATGTGTAATATTGATATTGAGGTATGTTGAATTTTGGTGGAAGTAAATGTTAAACTTGAATGGTGTATTGTGTGCATTGAGCACTTAAGTATTCTGCTCAAAATGTTTGTTGGAATTGTGCACAATATATATAGAAGTGCCATGATTAAATGTTGAAGTATTGGGAGGAGGAGGATTGTCAAAATTGGAAGTGTGATATTCAAATGCAGGTTGTGTATGTTGGCAGCACTTAAATTAGGTCATAAGTACAAAACTGTGAACCCAATTGGTATGAGGCCAATGGGGGGGTGAAACTAAACACCAAATAGGCCAACTTTTGTATAGAAATGTTGCCCAAATTCTGCCTAGAAACTGACCTTAAAAATGACCAAATCCGGAATGGCAACTTTGCAAACCCAGATTTTTGACCATATGAATAGTAGTAATTAGGATGACCATAACTCACTCAAAACAGGTCTAAATGACTTGAAATTTTTATCATGGATAGATTAGACATAGAGCTACAATTCTTATGAAGACACCAAAGCCCAAAAATGGCCAGAACCAAGTCAAATAGCTTGCACAAGTTCGGGTACCAAAACTGCCAGAACTAAATGAGACCTAAAATTGACCAAATTTTTCACTAAAGGTGCAATCCGTCTAGCTTTAGTAAATTGACCATATATTGGTCTATACAACTCAGAATGACCTGATATTTTGCCTAGAGTGCAATAAGACATAGAGCTACAATTTTGCTTCTTTGACCAGAAGCTAAAAACTAAGAGAAATAGGACTTTAAGCTAGACCAATCTAGCACACAAAAATTGAGAATTTGACATTTACATACAATGATGCTTGAAGTAATTTGGCAATAAATGCCAACTTGTGAGAATTGCAAATTGCACTATATTGGTAGTATATTGAAATGCAAATTGTGACATGTTGATACTAGAATCAACTTATCCATGATGTATAAAAAGGTCAATATTTTCATTGACCAGTGAATTGTATAATGACTAGTAAACCCTGAAAATAAAGAAATAAATATTTAATCTTGTAATATGCCCTAGTTTGCCTAGTTGACTAGTTTGAATAGGTTGGCATGCCAATAGGATTCTAATAACTGTTCTGTAAATGGCTTCATGTCGTACTGTGTTTTATGGCTTATTATGCCATACTATGATTTTAATAGCCTATGGCTATACAGATTGTATTATTATACTCGGCTTAATGCCTGATTGATTATATGGCTTTTTAGTTACACTGTTTGCACACTGGGAGACACTTTGTGACCGATGGTGTGACGGCTCGAGGTACTAGGTACCCAGTACTAGTATATCCGTTTATCCAGTCTGGTCAGTGTATAGGCTACACGGGCAGTTAATTAAAACATTATTCAATTCGTGCAGTTAAGTTAAGTTAAGTATACAAAAATTTTAGTATAATTAAATTAAACATTGAATGAAATGAGTAAAAGAGATTAGCGATAGAAATATAACAAAGATACAATTTGCAGAACCGTAGAGACTTAAAATACAATATAGTTAGAATAATTGATTCCTGGATATCCGAATTATGATTTATTTCTTTCTTTATTTGTATATATTATTTCTTGTTATATTATGGCACCACTAAGCAGAAATGCTTAGCGTGATGGAATTGTTTCCTCATGCAGGTACTGAAGGTAAAACCAGTAGACTGTCGACTGAGATTTTTGGAGTCCAGATCTGCAGAAGTGTCAGAAGAGTGCAAGATTGTCACCTCCTCAGCAATGCATGTAGATAGGGCTCATTTTAAGCATGTTTTCTAATCTATATTGTAACACCCCTATTTGTATAGCCTAGTATATTTCACTATTTCGGTGACCGGTGTCGGTCTAGACAATTAAGGGGATTAGAACCACATCTAAGACAACTAGATAAGAGTTAAACACAAATAATTAGCAATTGTCAAATGGTTAAGTATAAATAAGAAAAACAGAACATAAGAAGTTAAATGAGTCGAGTGTCACAATGATGGGTAACCTTATCGGGAAGGACTGTGAAGTCGATTTTAACTAAAATTTCAAACTGTAAAATGTGACGCCGAGGTCCTTAGGACTATTGCGAACACAGTGGAAAAGAGAAAATCACGAAAAAGAATTGTTAAGCTAGTCAAATAATTAGGTCAGGGATCTGGAAGAAATATCGAATTATTTGTAAACTAGGTCAAACTTGCGAGGGGCAATTTGGTGAATTGACCCCAAGAGCTGACTCCTGACCAAACTATTAAATAAAATCGAAGAAAAGAAAATTTCGGAATTGGGAATTAAATTAAAGAACTAATAGAAAAATAAAAAAGGAAAAGTAAAAAGTGATGACATCATGCATGATGCAATAAACATTATAATTAAAAATTAAATTTGGATTAATTGTGGTCTTCCATAAAATTAATAAACATAAAAGAAAGAAAAAAAAAACAACAAAAAAGTCCATCTTCTTTAAAGTTGTCGTCCTCCCTCTCTCAACTTTCCCTCTCTACAAAACTCCATTGAAGCTCATTGTTTGAGCTTGAAGAACCAAAAATTTCACCATAGAAAAGTTATCTACCATAGATAAAACTCATTTGGGCAACTAGAAAAGAAGGTCCAAGGGAAAGAAATAAGAAAAAAATTGAAGGAAAGGATGATTAAAATTCTGCATTCAAGGTTAGTGATTCAACTTCAAATTTTTAGTTTAATTAATGTATTTATAGCATAAAGATCTTAGAAATATGATTAAAATGAAATAAAAACAAGTGTGGAGGACTAGAAGTAAATTTGGTCAGCTAGGGTTTGCCATGGTAATGTATGAATTTGATTGGATTAAAAGTGTAGGCAAGCTTGTATGAATGTGGATGTGATGTTGATATGCTTAGATTTGGTTAAATGTAATAACTAGTGTAGTTAGGGTTTTGGCACCTAGGGTTTGGAAGAAAAAAATTTGGAGAAGTGGTCAAATGATGTTTTTGACCTTGTTGGAGTTGAGAAATGGTCATTTGTGACTAATTGAGGTATGTTGGAAGTGTTAGAATTAGGTTTAGATTCAGATTGGATGTGGGCAGTATGCAGGCAGCATGACTAAGTTCTCTTTTAGGGACTAAAACTGAAAATTTACAAGCTCAATTGGCGTAAGGCCAATTGGAAATGAAACTAGACACAAAATCACACATTTTTCATTTAGGAATCATGTCCAAAAAGTGACTAAAACCTAGTGAACAAATTGACCAAATTCGGATGTGAGTGTTCTGCCTTGTACAAAAATGACTTGGCCATAACTTAGGCTAGGCAGGTCTAAATAACCTGAAATTTTACCAGTGGAAAGCTGAGATATAGACCTAAAACTTTTATGAAGAACACAAACCCAAATTATGCCCTTAACCAAGCCATTTAGCCACCCAAAATTGGTGACTTAAAACTGCCAGAATTAGAATTTGCCCAGAAAATCTGGGTTAAATCCAATCCGGCAGCCATGATTCAAATGGTTATAACTTGAGCTACAAAACTCCAAATGGAGTGATTCAAAAAGGAGAATAAAGTTAAGACAATAAGGAACAATTTCCATGAAGAAAACTTAGCCCAATTCTAACAGCAACATGACTAATGGAATAGTGCAACATAAGATACCAAAACTTAAAATTTGCAAATTTGCCTAAAAGACATAAAATTTGAGTAAACAACCAAAACTAACAAATTTAGTAACCAAAATGTGGCATGTGGGTGAAGTTGGAATTCCCACACCTATTAATCCTTAGAAAGTTAACAAATTGACTTGAATAGTATCATGAATAGTAGCCCCGAAATTCAAAATTTAAAGAACGCCAAGTTTAGGGTATTAAAGTTAGGTATAAGTAAATTTGAATTTATTTTTGGATTTATAATGAGTTATGATACTGAAATATTGTGAAACTGTGTGTTTCAGTGAAAAAAAATACCAGGAAAGAACTCGAGGGATCGAGTCAAGGCCAAGAGGCGACTCGCTTAAGGTTTGTGCACAACATAAAATTTGTCTTTAAATTTCTTTTGCAATTGTATAAAATGAATTGTGATTTATTTTGATTGCAACTTTGTAATTGAAATGAACAAATTGTGTTAACCTAAATTTTTGTAAAGTTTAATTGTATGTGTTTGATTTGGCAATAAATGTTTGATAAATTGTTAAGATAGTTTTGAAACCACAGTGTCATGACCATATATTTGAATACCTCACTAGCATGACTAGTGGAGGAAATCAGTTTCAAATTTTGATTCCTGCTCTGGCTGAAGTATTGAGGTGTGTGCCAGTAGAAGAAGAAGAAAAAGAATGGGTTCCCATATATTTGAGCTAGCTAGCCTTGTGATGTGACTTCTCCTTAGCCTCTGGCTATTGAGATTATATTTGTTTCAAATGGCATGATATAACTGTGTGTTTTTATGTAAATGGTTTTGAGACTTTGAAATAAAATTGTTTAAACTAAAATCTTGTAAATCATGTTTTGTATTGATATCGCTTGTTCAGTTTAATTTTTGAATAAATATGTTTTAAATTCCGCATAAAGATTATTTTAGTATGTTGTGCACCACTGAGTCCTAGTACTCTGCAATAGCTGTTATTGCTGTCACAGATATAGAGACTAGAGGAGCAGCAAAGTGAGCTGCTGAGGATTGTGGAGCGACCTACCCTGAAGTTCTATTGGATATATTTTATTTCCTGATTGTAAAAACTATTTTGAAGTATGTAACTGTATGGACATGTAAAATTGGTTATGAGCAGTTGTATAAAGTTGTATAAAGCTTGTAATTAATTTTAGTTTGGATTTTTCCTAATGTAAATTTTTGGAATGATGTATATAAATTGTTTTATCTTTAATGAAATATGAATGGAAATATTTTGTTTTAATTTGAATGAAATTAGTTGGTAGTACTTTGATGATTGTTGAATTTTGGAAATTGAAAAATGATATTGAAATTGGTTGGAATGGTTGTGAAATTGATGAAGTTGTTGAGATAAATATTTGGCAGTGCTTTTTACAGGTATTTGAATAACTGTTTTCTCAAAATATAGATGGTACTCTGCCGAAATTTTTATAAAATTTGAGGAAAAATAAAATGGAACAAAAATTTTTACTAGTTTTAGAACTTTGAATAAATGATTTTAATATATATTAGAAAATGCTCACTGCTAATAAAAGTAAGAAAATTATTTTAAAATCCCTTGTAGGGTACTTAATGAGTTATCGGTAGATGAAGTTCGGTAGTTCATTAGGTATTCTATGGGATCATATTATGCCTTACAGAGAGGTAATGTGTGGCATATACATTATAATAACTGCTTATATTGTAATGAGAATTAGTAACTGTAATTTCATTTGTATATCCAATACTTGATAAATTTATGTACTTAATTGGCAAATTATATAAGTTAATGAAATATAAGAATTCTGATATTTGAATTGATTATCTAATCATAATGATTCTGATTAAGACTGAATCTGAGTAATTTTGAGACTGAATCTGAGTTTGAGAAACTGATGAGAATGCCTTGAGATAATCTGAGTTATGAATTTGAGCATATATTGAAATTGTTTTTGGCAGGTTCAGAAGAACTGTTAGTCCAAATTACAGCCAGCACTCTGCCGAATTATCGTTAAAATTTTTGAAATTTCCTTAGATAAACCTTAGACAAAGTTTTTGAATAAATAAATCAAGAACTGTAATGAAATCAGATAAGATCAGGTGCTCGGGCACTCCGGCACTCTGTGTAACACACCTTGCTCGGCTACACTGTAGACGGGTGAAGGGTGTTACACCAAAAGGTAACTCAATTGAGGTTTGTGCATAACAACTAAATTTCTTTTGATTTTTGAATTGAATTTTAAATTGAAAAAGTTATGAAATGAATTTATGGCCTTAATTTTGTGTATTAACTCAAATTTTGGGAAATTATTTGAATGTGAATTGATGGATCAATTGAGGTTTGGAAAATTGTTAAAATAATTTAAACCTTAGTTGCCATGATTATATGATTGAATTCCTCACTAGCTTGCCTAGTGGGATGAATTGATTTTGTATTCCCTCTCTGGTTGAAGTGTTGAGCTGTGTGCCAGTTGAGGATGAATTGAATGAGTACTCATATAATTGTGCTAGCTAGCCTTGGTATTCCTCATTAGCCTTTGGCTAGTGGGATGAATTGGATATTGGAGTCATGATTAAGTTGTGTGACTTTTCAAATTTTATTTTGTGATTATAGAATGAAATTTGGTTTATTTAAGAAATTTTCTAGCTTTAGAAATAAAGCTTGATTCTATATGTGTTAATATTCAAATTGATTTACCTTGGAAAAATTATGATTAATTGTTATATAAATTATTATTTTCTTTATATTGTGCACCATTGGGTCTTTAGCTCAGCGATAGCTTGTTATTGCTGTCGCAGGTAAAGAGGTAGATAAGGTAGCAGAATAGGCTGCTTAAGACTGAAGTGACTAGCATTTTGGATTTTTACCGGGTATATAGATTATACCCCTGTAAAATTTTATTGTAATGTACATACAACTGTGTATATATGTAAATTTGGCTTGAGCAGTTATATAGTAAATTTTGGAATTTTATCTTTAATCTGTGTAAATCTTTGGAATGTAAAGCTGTTATTTTTATTTAATGAACTATTTAAGTTTCTTTTTATATTTGTCAAGTAATGAATTGCTAAGATTGAGATTGTTGAAAATTAAGTTGTATTGATAATATTGGAGTTGGGATTGAGATATATATATATTGGGAGTGTTTTCTCAAGTTTTTGAAGAACTGTTTTTCCAAATTATAGAGGGCACTCTGCCGAATTTTTTGTAAAAATTGTGGAGATTTTGAATTAATTAAAAATTTTGATTATGACTTAACTTCAATTAAATGTTTTTAATACCTGTTCAGAATTACCCATCACTTTAAAAAGGAATGGAAATTGATTTAAAATCCCTTGTAGTGTATTTAATGGGTTATCGGTAGGTAAAGTTCGATAATTCAGTAGGTATACTACGGAATCATGTTATACCTTATAGAGGGGTAAGGTCTGACACCCCATGTTATGATTACGTTATGTTATGTATATTATGGATCCATAAAATCCAAGGGGAGATCTTTATGATGCCCTTAGTGCATGACATAGGTTATGTTTTATGCAAAAGTCTTTAGAAGCCTCTGTATGAGCCGGGCACATTGGATATATATGTTCAGTCAAAGTCCTAAGGAGCCTTTGTATGAGCCAGGCACATTGGATTTGGGGAGTCACTGGTTACAAGTCTATGACACCACTTACCCGTGTACAGTATATCCGAGTAAGCAATGTCACACGGTGTATCGGCACCCTCTATTTTAACTTAATCAATTTTTGTCATAGTTTTGAATATAGTTTATGAAATATAATTTATTTAAGCCATTTATCGAAATTATTATTTATTTGAGGTTCCGAAAATTTTAAAGAAAATCCGGCAGAGTGCCGGCTAAAAATGGAGAAAACAGTTCTTCGGAACCTGTTAAAAACACTTCCAATATTCATATCTCATCACTCTCAAACTCCAATATCAAAATCTCAATATTTTTCAATTTCGTTTCTCAATCATTCAGTTCATGTGGTAATCGTGTATAAAACACAGATAAACATTCACAAACACAATTCTCATTATTTACATGAACATCAAAATACATCCATAAGTTCATTTACACATGAAAAAAATAAAAGTTAGTTACAAAATACCAAAATGAAACCTAGTGTCCTACCAATGCACTGCGGATGGTGAGGTGACACGGACACTGTGCAGAGCTGCAGGATGGATTCACCCAGTCTGCGGTCTACTGGGCTCACGATCAGTATCTCCAGAACCTACGCGTGGCAAAAGCAACGCGCTAAGCAATGATGCTTAGTGGTGCAATAATAAAATAGAAAGAAATAACAGAAATAAATATGCATTGAATGTATATGTCTTATTTGTTTTGTATTTGTATATCCATTTATTTCGTTAACTTTGTCCACTTTCATTCATTTGGTTGCCCAAGTAACCTATACTGAACAACTAGACTGGATAAGCGGGTAAACTGGCACTGGGTATCAAGTACCTCGGGCCGTCACACCATCGGTCACATATGTATCTCTCGGCAAATGTAATGCAGCTAATAAGTCAGAATAATATTAGGCACGAGGCCAAGTCTCAACACAATATCATAATGGCTAAAAGCCATAAAATCACAGAATGGAATAATGCCATGTGCAGTACTACTAACCGAACCCTATTGGCATGCCAAACTATCCAAACCAATCTTGTTAGGTATACTAGGGCATTTGATACTTTTGAATTCTTCAAATTTTGAATTTCAAGTTTTGGTGTCACTATTCACCTCATTGGTCAACAAAAATGTTGAATTTTTGATAGAAAATAGGTACATTGGTTTTGACACTCCCAACATACCACATTTTGCATTCAAAACTTGTTGGCATTAAGCATTAATACCATTTCTAAGTTTAAACCAAGGGAAGCAGAATTTTCAGTTTTTGTAACCCAATTTTACTGTTCTATTGGTGACTGTTACAGTGAAAATTTGAGGAAATGGTAAACATGAAAGTTGTTCCTTATTTTGTCTAGTTGAATTTATTTTTTTGAATCACTCCATTTGGAGTTTTGTAGCTCCAGATATGGTCCAAAAACTACAGCTGGCCGGATTGCAAAACTGCAGAATTTACCAAATCTCTAGTACAATGAACAGTGAATGCCACTACCTTGTTGGATAGGTTCTGGTCATAATTTGGGGTAGGTTTCTTCATGAAAGTTGTTTTTCTATGTCTTAACTTGTTGCTTGAAAATTTTCAGGTCAATTGACCATATATACAGTGAGTTATGGCCAAATGAACAGTTACTGTTCATTTAGTCATTCTGCAGAACCTGTTTGCAGGGTATCCGGATTGGGGCTAATTTTTGGTCCACTTGCTTTGGTCTTTTGGACATGGTTTCTTCAGCAAAATTGTGCCATTATAAGTCTAGTTTCTTGTCTAATTGGCCAAACACCAATTGGACCTACACAGCCAAAGATATGACAGTTCAAACAGGCTGGACTCACAGCCTCATTGCTGCTGTCACTAGGCAGCCTACCAATTGGGTTTGTAACACTTTAGTTCACTTCAAATTATGATTAACTTGCCTCAAATGGTCACTAATTGACCATTAGAATGTCCATTAATCATTTCATAAGCCAAGTCCAATTTTTCACTCCCAAAACCCTAATTTCCCATTTCAATTCACCCATACACCTAGTTAAACACTTTCATTCATCATATATGTGTATATACACCTTAAACATAATCTCTAATTCATTCTAAGTTCATTAAAACAATCAGACTCATTCCTTCCTTAGGGCTGCCGAAATTTATGGTACACATACACATGAGTTTTAGTTCATTTAACTTACAATTTCATACTAAATTCAAGTCCTTAACATGGAAATAAAGGAATATTAACATAAGTAAGCACTAACCTCTTGGCTTAACTCATTGAACTTGTGAAAACTCTAAAATTTCTCCTCTTTGTGGCTGCCTAGAGCTTCCTTAGGGTGTGTGGATTAATTTTAGCGAAGATGACTTAGGGTTTTGGGGAGAGGTTTAAGAGATTTTTAAGCTTGATTTAAGAAGAAAAATGGAGGGTTCTTGGTTATGGTGGTGCGGCTGAATGAGGAAGAAGATGGCTGAAAATTTTTTTAATTCTTTGGTCATTATTTATCTCTTTTATTAGTTAGTTAATTGGTTGTTTAAATTTGATTGGTGGTAGCCTTTAAATGACATCATCATATGTCATAAATGAGCTTTTTTTTATTTTTCTTTTCTTTTCATCAATACTCATTTTCAATTTAATTTTTAGTAATGTTTATTCATATTTTATTTCATAATAATTATTTACTTAACTGGACAAGTCGACCAAAAATCACCTCTGAAGGCGAAATGACCAAAATGCCCTCCGTTTGGCTTAACGGGTCAAAATTGTCTGTACCGATTGAAAAATTTTTCTAAATATTTTCTTGGCATTCTAATGCCATAGGGACCTCAATGACCCTTCTCCGGAGTCTCAAAAATTATTTTATGATTTTTCCCCCGGGTCTAGGGCTCCTAGTTGGGAGAACCGCAACTTCCCTCTGGGTTACCCATCGCTAGGGCACCGGCTCGTTTAACTTGATTGTATTTTATTTCTAAAATTTTTTCTAAATTTTTCTTATTAATATTTAAGTTAATTATGGTTCCTCACTTTAGTTTAAATATTTTTCCGGACGTTCTAGCTGTCCGGACCGACACTGGTCACCGAAACAGTAGAATGTACGGAGTTGCTACCGGGAGGGTGTTACAACTCTTCCCCTCTAATTTAAATTTCGTCCTCGAAATTTACCTGATGCAAACAGTTGAGGAAACTGTTGCCTCATCATCTCTTCACTTTCCCAAGTTGCCTCCTCGGTGTTGTGGTGTCTCCGAAGCACTTTCACCAGTGGAATCTGCTTATTTCTCAACTCTTTTACTTCCCGAGCTAGGATCCGTAGAGGTTCTTCTTCATATGTCAAATCCGACTGTATTTCAATTTCTTCCCTGGAGATGACATGTGAAGGATCTGAGCGGTATCTTCTGAGCATGGACACGTGAAACACATTGTGGATCTTGTCCAGCTCTAGTGGTAAAGCTAGCCTATAGGCCACTGGACCCACACGTTCAATGACTTCATATGGGCCAATGAACCTAGGGCTTAACTTACCTTTTCTTCCAAACCTCAATACCTTCTTCCATGGTGATACCTTGAGGAACACTTTGTCGCCAACCACATATTCTATTTCTTTTCTCTTCAGGTCGGCATAAGATTTCTGTCTGTCTGAGGCAACCTTCAGATTGGCTTTGATTAGTTTCACTTTCTCCTCAGTCTGTTTCACCGTGTCCAGCCCCACCGCTTTGTTCGCCCCATTCAGTCCAAAGACACCTGAGTTCTACATTTTCTCCCATACAGTGCTTCATACGGGGCCATTTGGATACTAGCTTGGTAGTTATTGTTGTATGCAAATTCTGCCAGTGGGAGGTATCTATCCCAACTTTCCTCAAACTCAATGACACAACTCCTCAGCATATCCTCAAGGACCTGACATATATTTCATGTTATTTTTATCATTTCAATTCAATATTTGTATCAATTCCATTGGTTTCAATTATTTACCTGGATTACTCTTTCGGATTGCCCATCCGTCTGAGGATGGAAAGCTGTGCTGAAGTGGAGTTGTGTACCCAAGGACTCATGCAACTTCTTCCAAAATCTCGATGTGAACCTTGGGTCTCAATCAGATATGATGGAAAGTGGAATTCCATGCAGTCTAACTATCTCACTGATATACAATTCTGCTAACTTTTCCAGTGAGTAGTCAGTCTTAATTGGCAGAAAGTGTGCTGACTTAGTCAATCTATCAACTATCACCCATACTGCATCATGTTTCTTCCGGGTGAGAGGTAGACCACTTACAAAATCCATGGTGACCCGATCCCATTTCCATTCAGGTATGCGTATAGGCTGTAGCAAACCCGATGGAACTTGATGTTCTGCCTTGACTTGCTGACATGTCAAGCATTTAGTCACGTAGTCAGCTATGTCTTTCTTCATACCAGGCCACCAATACTGAAGCTTCAGATCATGATACATCTTTGTACTTCCTGGGTGCATAGCATATACACTGGTGTGTGCCTCTTTTAGAATACTGGCCTTCAATTCCCCATTATCTGGTACACACAGTCTTCCTTTGTAATACAGACACCCATCTGCTTTCATCTCATAGTCAGTTGCTTTTCCCTCTGAGATTTTGCTCATAATAGCCATTAGCTTCTCATCTACCTTCTGCCCATCTAAAATCTGCTGTAACAGGTTTGGCCTCACTTGCAACTCAGCCAAAATAGCTCCATCTCGAACCAAAGATAGACGGGCATTCAATGATCTCAAAGCTGTCATGGATTTTCTGCTCAAAGCATCAGCAACTACATTTGCCTTCCCAGGATGGTAGTCAATTACACAATCATAGTCCTTCAGGAACTCAATCTATCGCCTCTGTCTAAGGTTGAGCTCCTTCTGAGTTGGCAAATATTTTAGACTCTTGTGGTCAGTGTAAATGTAGCACTTTTCACCATACAAGTAATGCCTCCATATCTTCAGTGCGAAGATAATTGCTGCAAGCACTAGATCATGGGTAGGGTAATTTTGTTCATGTGGCCTTAGCTGCCTGAAAGTATAAGCGACCACCTTCCCCTCTTGCATCAATACACACCCTAACCCATTATGTGAGGCATCACTGTAGACCACAAAGTCCTTTCTCGACATCGGGCTGTTAACACTGGTGCCTCTGTCAACATAGCCTTCAACTTCTCAAAACTGGTCTGACACTTGTCATTCTAATCAAATCTGACATTCTTGTGTAATAACTTGGTCATTGGAGCAGCTATTAAGGAAAATCCCTTCATAAATCTCCTGTAATACCCAGCTAGCCCCAAGAAGCTTCTGACCTCAGTTGTATTCCTGGGAGGCTTCCATTCCATCACTGCTTCTATTTTCTTGGGATCCACCCTAATCCCATCAGCTAACACTATGTGTCTAAGAAATGCAATCTCATTCAACCAAAAGTCACACTTGGACAATTTAGCATAAGCTTCTTTTCTCTCAGGGTTTGCAGAGCAATCCTCAAATGCTCATCATGTTCTTCCCTGGTCTTGGAATACACCAAAATATTATCAATAAAGACCACTACGAACCGATCTAGGTATGGATGAAAGATACGGTTCATAAGGTCCATGAATGCCGCTGGTGCATTTGTTAGGCCAAAGGGCATTACCAGGAACTCATAATGCCCATATCGGGTCCTGAATGCAGTCTTTGGCACATCTACATCCTTCACCCTCAACTGATGATACCCTGATCTGAGATCAATTTTAGAAAGTACTCCTGCTCCCTTCAACTGATCAAACAGATCATCAATTCTAGGCAACAGATATTTGTTCTTCACAGTCACTTTATTCAACTGCCGGTAATCAATGCAAAGCCTCAAAGTCCCATCCTTCTTTTTCACAAACAGCATTGGAGCTCCCCATGGTGACACACTGGGGCGTATGAACCCCTTATCAAGCAACTCTTGCAACTGAGTTTTCAACTCCCTCAATTCCGCGGGTGCCATCCTATAAGGAGCAATGGAAATGGGTGTCAGCACTTAGTGTCTCAATAGCAAATTCAACTTCCCTTTATGGTGGCAAACCGTGCAACTCTTCAGAAATACCTGCAGGAAGTCTCTTCTGTGGGTATGTCACTGTGTTTTAGTGACACCCTTACCCGTACAAGATACCCGAGTAAGTAATGCCACCGTGTACCAAGACACTCTAATATTCCTCAATTAATTTAGACAATGCTTTTGCATATAATTTATGAAATACAATTTATTTAAACCATTCATCAAAAGTATCATTCATTTAAGGTTCAGAAAATTTTAAAGAAAATCCGGCGGAGTACCGGCTAAAAATGGAGAAAACCGTTCTTCGGAACCTGTTAAAAACACTTCCAATAGACAAATTCATTCATTCTCAACTTCAATATCATCACAAAACTCAATATCAAGGTTTCAACAATTTTTCAATTTCAGGTTTCAACAACCTTTTCATTTCTCAACATCCATTTCTCATATACAAGCAATAAATACATGCTCAAATCTTGCATTCATAGTCATAACTTTCATTATTTACATAAACATCAAAATATATTACATGAGTTCAAATACATATGAGAAAATACAAATCTGCTACAAAATATCAAAATGACAAAATGACACCTAGTGCCCTACCGATGCAACGCAGTAGTGAGGTGACACGCACATCGAGCGTAATCGCCGATGGACTCACCCAGTCTGTGGTCTACTGGGCTCACGATCGGGATCTCCAGTACCTACGCGTGGCAAAAGCAACGCGCTAAGCAATAATGCTTAGTGGTGCAATAATATAATAGAAGAAAATAGCAAGAAAATAAACGTGTATGCAAAGTGTATGCTTTCTTTGTTTGATTTTAGTATATTCATTAATTCATTAACTTTGTTCACTTTTATTCATTTGGTTGCCCCAAGTAACCTACACTAGACGATCGGATGGATAATCGTAACCGCACCGGGTACCTAGTACCTCGGCCGTCACACCATCGGTCACATATGCATCTCCGGTGTGCAATGAGCGGCTAACAAGTCAGAATAATATCGAGCACAAGGCCAAGTCTCAATGCAAAGTCAGAATGGCTAAAAGCCATGAAATCACAAAATGGCATTTTTGCCATGTGCAGTATTGCTAACGGAACCCTATTGGCATGCCAAACTATCCAAACCAATCTTGTTAGGTATACTAGGGCATTTGAAACTCTTAAATTCATCAATTTGTGAATTTCAATTTTTTTGGTGTTACTATTCATCATTGGTCAACAAAAATGTTGACTTTTAGAATAAAAATGTGTACATCAACTTTGGCACTCCCAACATACCACATTTGGTGTTTAAAACTTGTTGGCATTAAGTGTTTTTGCCATTCCAAAGTGTAACTCAACACAAACAGATTTTTCAGTTTTGGTGAGTCAACTTCACTGTTCCATTGAACACTGTTACTGTTGGAATTTGAGGAAATGTAAAACATGAAAGTTGTTCCTTATTTTGTCTAGTTGAATTTCCTTTTTTGAATCACTCCATTTGGAGTTTTGTAGCTCCAGATATGGCTCAAAAACCCAGGCTGTCCGGATGTGCAGTCTGCAGAATTTTACCATATCTACAGTGCATGAACAGTGACTTGAGTCACTTGGTTGAATGGGTTCTAGCCATAATTTGGGGTAGGTTCCTTCATGAAAGTTGTTTGTCTATGTCTTAACTTGTTGCTGTAAAAATTTCAGACCAATTGACCAAATCTACAGTGACTTATGGCCAAATGAACAGTTGGTCAAATTCTGCAGAGGCAGTTTCAGGGTTCCGGATTGTGGCTGAGTTTTGACCCTTTTGCTTTGGTCTTTTGGGCATGGTTTCTTCAGCAAAAATGTGCCATTATAAGCCTAGTTTCATGTCCAATTGGCCAAACATCAATTGGACAAGCACAGCCCAAGTTATGGCAGTGCAAAGGGACTGAAATTTCAGTCCCTATGCTGCTGTCCATAGGGCAGATTTCACCTCACTTTGCCATAGCATTTTTCAGTCCCATTTATGGTCAACATATCTAAAATGGTCACTAATTGACCATTACAATGTGCCCTAACAATTTCCTAAGCCAATTCACACTTTCACCTTTCCAAACCCTAATTTCCATATGAATTTTTCACAACATGCTTTAATTAACTATCTCTTTCAATAATCACATGCATACATGGTTTAATCTTGATATCTAGTCCACTTTAAGTCCATCAAAACACTCATACCTTTTCATTCAATAGGGCTGCCAAAACTTAGGGCATGGATAGACATAGATTTCATTCATTTTAGTTATAAATTCCTACTTATTCCAAGTCTCTAACATAGAATTTTAAAAGCTTTAATTGTATATATGCACTAACCTTGTTTGGGCAGAATATTCACAAGCAATTCCTTCACTTTCTTGGCTTTTCTTGGCTGCCAAAGGCTTTAGCAAGGTGCTAGGGCAAGTTTTAGTGAAGCTAGGTTAGGATTTTTTGGTGAGACAAGGTAGGAAATCAAGCTTGCTTGATTGAGCTCCAATGGAGGGTGGAAGGAAGGGTTCACGTTTTTGGTGGAGAAGAAGGAGAAGAAGAGCAGCTGATTTTTGGTCCTCATTAGTCTTCATTTATCTCTTTAACTTGTTAGTCAAAGGATGGCTTATTTGTGATTGGTCCACATTTCCTTAATGACATCACTTTGAGGTCATAATTTGCATTTGTTGCATTTTTCTTTTCTTTCCTCCACTACTCATTTTCAATTTAATTTCTAGCAATATTTCTTCATATTTTATGTCATATTAATTATTTACTCAACTGGACAAGTCGGCCAAAAATCACCTCTGAAGGCAAAATGACCAAAATGCCCTCCGTTTGGCTTAACGGGTCAAAATTGGCTGTACCGATTGAAATATTTTTCTAGGTATTTTCTTGGCATTCTAATGCCATGGGAACCTCAATGACCCTTCTCTGGAGTCCCAAAAATTATTTTATAATTTTTTCCTCGGGTCTAGGGCTCCTCGTTGCGAGAACCGCAACTTCCCTCCGGTGACCCATCGCTTGGGCACCGGCTCGTTTGACTCAGTTGTATTTTATTTCTAAAATTTTTACTAAATTTTTCTTATTAATATTTAAGTTAATTAGGGTTCCTGACTTTAGTTTAAATATTTTTCCGGACGTTCTAGCTGTCCGAACCGACACCGGTCTCCGGAACAGTAGAATGTACGGAGTGGTTACCGGGAGGGTGTTACAGGTTTGGCTTAGCCTGCCTAGTATCCACCACATGTGCTAGGTAGGCTTCACAGCCTTTTCTCATCATTCTTCTTGCAACTGTGGCTGAGATAACGTTGGACAGAAAATCTGTCCTTTCCCCCACAACTGTGATCTCATTACCCTCAGAAGTTTTCAAAGAAATTCTCTTCAATTTGCAATCAACTATTGCCTGATGACGTGACAACCAGTCCATTCCCAAAATCACGTCAAACTCGTGGAAGGGCAACTCAATCAGTGCGCCAAGAATTCATACCCCTGAATCCTTAACGGGCAACCCTTGTATACTTTGTTCACCACTACACTGTGGCCCAATGGATTAGTGACCAGAATGTCTTGGTCACTCTCCCCTACTAGTATCCCCCTTTCTACGGGTAAGTTGATGCAGATGTATGAATGAGTGGATCCTGGATCCACCAATGCATGCACAGATGTATTGTAGAGGGAGAACGTACCCCTGATGACGTCCGAGGCATCTTGCTCCTCCTGAGCTCTAGTGGCATAAGCTCTTGCAGGTGGTCTGCTGTCAGGCCTCTCTGCTGGCTCAAACGCAGGCCTCTGTGATGGTCCCACAGCCTCAGATTTGCCAAATTTTCTACCCCTCTATGGTGCAGGAGTAGGTCTGTCTGCTTGTGTTGGAGCAGCTGTAGTAGTTCTGCGTGGACAGTTCTTCAACTGATGCTCTGTTGACCCACACCTTAAGCAGGCACCAGTCACTCTCTAACACTCCCCCTTATGCCATTTCAAACAGTGTGGACATGCAGAAGATGCTGGGGCTGGTCCCCTGAACCCCATCCCTGGAGAGCTGCCCACTGATGGTGTGGACTGACCTCTCCTAGGGTTAAACTGTGGCCTGGGCCCCTGAGACTGACCCTGACCTTGTGGCTGGCCTGAACTCTGTGCAGATGGACCCTTGAACCTCTTTCCAGGTGTAGGAGATGAACTAGACTGACCCGGGCCCCTCTTCTGCTGCCTATCCCTTCTGGTCTGCTCACTGATTCTTACTTTCTCCACTTTTATTGTAGCTTTAACTTGGTGAAGTCAGTGAATCCCAAGGCGGTGATCTGGATCTTTATGTTGTCATTTAATCCCTCTTCAAATCTCTTACACCTTTCAGCTTCATTAGGGACAATCTCCCTTCCGTAGCGGCTTAATCTAATGAATTCCTTCTCATACTCGGCCATTGACAGCTGTCTCTGCCTCAGGTTAATGAATTCCCTTCTTCTCTCTTCTAGGTATACAGTACCCACATATTTCTTCTTAAATTCGAAGAGGAAGAAGTCCCAAGTTATAGCTTCTGGCTGTACTTCACTGGACACCGTATCCCACCACTCATATGCATCATCTTGAAATAGAGATATGGCAGCTTCTAAGTTTTGCTCTGGGGTGCAGTGGAGTTGTTTTAGAACTCTGCATTACATTCAACCAATTTTGGCAATGAGAATCATCTTCTCTCTTGCCGAAGAAGTCCACTGCTCCAAATTTTTTCAATTTTTCCAGGTGTGATTTTGGTTGTGGAGGTGGTGGTGGTGGTGGTGCTGCTGCTGGCATTACCCAAGCCATGTGTCTGAAGAATTCGGCCATTTGTTGGAACATGGCCTGTGGAGGCTGAGCAGGCTCTGCTTGAGCTGGTGGAGTAGGTTCCCCCCTACCCCCAGTCTCAGCTGTTGCAGGTGGAGCATGACTCTCCACTTCCTCCTCAACTGCCCTCTGAGATGTAGGGTCCATATCCTATTCAAAATAACAAAGATAAACAGATCTGCATTAGTGTCACCTCGACTCTTACAAATGCAATGCATGGTATGGACTCAATCTAGGCCCAAAAATGCCTAAACCGTGCTCTGATACCACTAAATGTGACACCCCTTACCCGTGTACAGTATATCCGAGTAAGAAATGTCACACGGTGTATCGACACCCTCTATTTTAACTTAATCAATTTTTGTCATAGTTTTGAATATAGTTTATGAAATATAATTTATTTAAGCCATTTATTGAAATTATTATTTATTTGAGGTTCAGAAAATTTTAAAGAAAATTCGGCAGAGTGCCGGCTAAAAATGGAGAAAAAAGTTCTTCGAAACCTGTTAAAAACACTTCCAATATTCATATCTCATCACTCTCAAACTCCAATATCAAAATCTCAATATTTTTCAATTTTGTTTCTCAATCATTCAGCTCATGTGGTAATCGTGTATAAAACACAGATAAACATTCACAAACACAATTCTCATTATTTACATGAACATCAAAATACATCCATAAGTTCATTTACACATGAAAAAAATAAAAGTTAGTTACAAAATACCAAAATGAAACCTAGTGTCCTACCAATGCACTGTGGATGGTGAGGTGACATGGACACTATGCAGAGCTGCAGGATGAACTCACCCAGTCTGCGGTCTACTGGGCTCACGATCAGTATCTCCAGAACCTACGCGTGGCAAAAGCAACTCGCTAAGCAATGATGCTTAGTGGTGCAATAATAAAATAGAAAGAAATAACAGAAATAAATATGCATTGAATGTATATGTCTTATTTGTTTTATATTTGTATATCCATTTATTTCGTTAACTTTGTCCACTTTCATTCATTTGGTTGCCCAAGTAACCTATACTGAACGACTGGACTGGATAAACGGGTAACCGCCTTTGGGTATCAAGTACCTCGGGCGTCACACCATCGGTCACATATGTATCTCCGGTGTAACAGCGGCTAACAAGTCAGAATAATATTAGGCACGAGGCCAAGTCTCAACACAATATCATAATGGCTAAAAGCCATAAAATCCGAGAATGGCATAATGCCATGTGCGATCGCTAACCGAACCCTATTGGCATGCCAAACTATCCAAACCAATCTTGTTAGGTATACTAGGGCATTTGATACTTTTGAATTCTTCAAATTTTGAATTTCAAGTTTTGGTGTCACTATTCACCTCATTGGTCAACAAAAATGTTGACTTTTTGATAGAAAATAGGTACATTGGTTTTGACACTCCCAACATACCACATTTTGCATTCAAAACTTGTTGGCATTAAGCATTAATACCATTTCTAAGTTTAAACCAAGGGAAGCAAAATTTTCAGTTTTTGTAACCCAACTTTACTGTTCCATTGGTGACTGTTACAGTGAAAATTTGAGGAAATGGTAAACATGTTTGTCTAGTTGAATTTCGTTTTTTGAATCACTCCATTTGGAGTTTTGTAGCTCCAGATATGGTCCAAAAACTACAGCTGGCCGGATTGCAAAACTGCAGAATTTACCAAATCTACAGTACAATGAACAGTGACTGCCACTGCCTTGTTGGATAGGTTATGGTCATAATTTGGGGTAGGTTTCTTCATGAAAGTTGTTTGTCTGTGTCTTAACTTGTTGCTGTAAAAATTTCAGGTCAATTGACCATATCTACAGTGAGTTATGGCCAAATGAACAGTTACTGTTCATTTGGTCATTCTGCAGAACCTGTTTGCAAGGTATCCGGATTGGGGCCAATTTTTGGTCCACTTGCTTTGGTCTTTTGGACATGGTTTCTTCAGCAAAATTGTGCCATTATAAGTCTAGTTTTATGTCCAATTGGCCAAACACCAATTGGACCTACACAGCCAAAGATATGGCAGTCCAAACAGGCTGGACTCACAGCCTCATTGCTGCTATCACTATGCAGCCTACCAATTGGGTTTGTAACACTTTAGTTCACTTCAAATTATGATTAACTTGCCTCAAATGGTCACTAATTGACCATTAGAATGTCCATTAATCATTTCATAAGCCAAGTCCAATTTTTCACTCCCAAAACCCTAATTTCCCATTTCAATTCACCCATACACCTAGTTAAACACTTTCATTCATCATATATGTGTATATACACCTTAAACATAATCTCTAATTCATTCTAAGTTCATTAAAACAATCAGACTCATTCCTTCCTTAGGGCTGCCGAAATTTATGGTACACATACACATGAGTTTTAGTTCATTTAACTTACAATTTCATACTAAATTCAAGTCCTTAACATGGAAATAAAGGAATATTAACATAAGTAAGCACTAACCTCTTGGCTCAACTTATTGAACTTGTGAAAACTCTAAAATTTCTCCTCTTTGTGGCTGCCTAGTGCTTCCTTAGGGTGTGTGGATTAATTTTAGTGAAGATGACTTAGGGTTTTAGGGAGAGGTTTAAGAGATTTTTAAGCTTGATTTAAGAAGAAAAATGGAGGGTTCTTAGTTATGGTGGTGCGGCTGAATGAGGAAGAAGATGGCTGAAAATTTTTTTAATTCTTTGGTCTTTATTTATCTCTTTTATTAGTTAGTTAATTGGTTGTTTAAATTTGATTGGTGGTAGCCTTTAAATGACATCATCATATGTCATAAATGAGCTTTTTTTTTATTTTTCTTTTCTTTTCATCACTACTCATTTTCAATTTAATTTTTAGTAATGTTTATTCATATTTTATTTCATAATAATTATTTACTTAACTGGACAAGTCGGCCAAAAATCACCTCTGAAGGCGAAATGACCAAAATGCCCTCCGTTTGGCTTAACGGGTCAAAATTATCTGTACCGATTGAAAAATTTTTCTAAATATTTTCTTGGCATTCTAATGCCATAGGGACCTCAATGACCCTTCTCCGGAGTCTCAAAAATTATTTTATGATTTTTCCCCCGGGTCTAGGGCTCCTAGTTGCGAGAACCGCAACTTCCCTCTGGGTTACCCATCGCTAGGGCACTGGCTCGTTTAACTTGGTTGTATTTTATTTCTAAAATTTTTCCTAAATTTTTCTTATTAATATTTAAGTTAATTATGGTTCCTCACTTTAGTTTAAATATTTTTCCGGACGTTCTAGCTGTCCGGATCGACACTGGTCACCGGAACAGTAGAATGTACGGAGTTGCTACCGGGAGGGTGTTACATAGTCCATCCTACGTGAAATGTTTATGATGTAAAAACCCATGTGGATGATGCATTGCATATGTATGAAATGAATGGTATAATTAATGTTGGCTAATTTACTCATTGAGCTTGTGTGAGCTTACCCTTTCCCCTAATCGTTAAAGGTTTAAAAGAGTTCTTTGGAAAGAGAGAGCAATAAGAGTAGCTTAAGTGCTCTTCCTTATGTATGATGTATAGGTAGATGGACATGTAAAATATAAATGGATAGTACTGTGCTAGTAATTATAGAAAATTAGAGTTATGTAATATTTTAAGTATGAATGATGATGTTTATGATTATTTTGTTTATCATTATGTTAACTCTTTTAAGAGTATATATGTTGAACCATTACACTTTAGGGCTTATGTATGTTAAGGTTTAAATTATAAACCACTTTTATGTTAAAGATGTTTATGCATGAATGAAAAGACTAATGTGTAATGGTTTGTTACAGTTTGAGTGTTGATAGTACAAGTGTTAAAGGTATGTTTATAGTTTTTGGGCTTACTACAGGTTCTGATAGTTTTAAGCTGATCCGATCTCTAGCGCTAGTAATGGCCCCTAGTTTAGGTCATTACACTTGGGTTGCGAACCATCAATTAACAGATCTGCTATTATGAGATCAATACTATTATGCTAAATATACACTCTTCATTTTTTAACTTTCTCCTTAATGACAAAATACTTTTGTCACACCCTACCCCTCTGTAAGGCATAACATAATCCCGTAGTATACTTAATGAATTACCAACTTCGTCTACTGATAACCCATTAAATACACTACAAGGGATTTTAAACCTTTTCTTACTTCTTTTTATAGTGGTGAGCACTATTTAGAGGTGTTAATTTTTTTTTTTAACTGAAATGAAACCAGATAACACATTTGAAGTATTAATAATTTCTGTAAAAATTTTGGCAGAGTGCCATCTATATTTTGAATAAAACAGTTCTGTCACACCCTACCCCTCTGTAAGGCATAACATGATCTTGTAGTATACCTAATGAATTACCAACTCCGTCTATTGATAACCCATTAAATACACTACAAGGGATTTTAAAAACTTTTCTTACTTCTTTTACAGTGGTGAGCACTATTTACAGGCGTTAAAAACTTTTGTGAACTGAAGTGATAAAACTAACACATTTGAATTATTTGGAATTTCTGTAAAAATTTTGGCTGAGTGCCATCTGTATTTTGGATAAAACAGTTCTTCAGAAAACCTGTAAAAAGTACTTCAATATATTTCCAAGTCTCAACTTCAACATTTTTCTCAACCCAACATATTTCTCAAGTCAAATTCATAGTAATTTTTCAAGGACTGAGATAGAGAAAATATAATACAATTTTTACAAGTCAAAATATCTCATAATTTACTTTACAACTTCAATGTACAATTTTTATTTACAACTGCTCAAAACCAACAACAATATGTGCATACAGTGAACATACATTACATTACAAAATACAAAATATTGGTATACTCATTATACCCGGTAGTCTCTCGCTGGAGGTTCTAGCAGCCTAGTCTGCTGCCCTGTCTGTCTGTCTACCTGTGACAGCAATAAAAAGCTATCGCTGAGACAATGTCTCAGTGGTGCACAACATTAACCAAATACAATTTAAATCACAATTCACAAATCATATAAATAGTGGATACTTAAAACCATAGTTAATTTCAAGATAATAATTGTCAACCAGAATTTAAACTCCATTTCTCAACATCACAATAAATTTCAATAAGTCAGATCATGGTTGAATTCAAAAGATAGTATATGTCAATAAGAGTTTAAATTCATTTCACAATCTCACAATACATATCAATAAATCATATATAGCTTTGATCATGTTCCCAAGTTCAATTCATCCCAAAAGCCGATGGCTAATGGATATCTGTTCTTTATTGTCACCTTATTCAACTGCCGATAATCTATACATAAGCGGAGAGTACCATCCTTCTTCTTAACAAACAACACTGGTGCTCCCCAAGGTGACACACTAGGGCGGATGAAGCCCTTTTCAAGTAGTTCTTGCAATTGTATCTTCAGCTCCTTCAATCTGCTGGTGCCATTCTGTATGGCGTTATGGAGATTGGATCCACACCAGGCATAACATTAATTTCAAACTGCACTTCTTTTTCCGGAGGTAATCCTAGCAATTCATCAGGAAATACATCTGGAAAGTCATGTACTGTAGGGATGTCCTTCAATGCTGGACTCCCCACTTGGGTGTCTACCACATGTGCCAAGTAGGCTTCACACCCCTTTCTGATCATTTTTCTGGCTAGTGCAGCCGAAATGATGTTTGATGGCAATAACTGCCTTTCCCCATGTATTACCACATCATTGTACTGAGGGAGACCAAAAGTGACTGTCTTGACCTCTGATCAATCATGGCATGATGCCTAGCTAACCAATCCATGCCCAAGATGATATCATAATCTCTGAAGGGCATTTCAATAAAATCAAACAGGAAAGTGTGTCCTTGGATCACCAAAGGACAATCTCTATACATTCTATTAACCCTGACTTCCTGTCCTAACGGACTTGTTACTAGCACCTCAAAGTCCATTTTTGTACATGGAACAACAATGCAATCAATGATGCTAGCACTCACATAAGAATGGGTAGAGCCCGGATCAAATAACACAAACACATTTTGGTTAAAAGTTGAGAAGGTACCAGCCACAACATCAGATGTCTCAGCCTCTTCCCTCTGTCTCATTGCATACATTCTGATTGGAGCACTGCCTTACTCGATTGTTTCATCGTGCCTTGGCTCATTGGCTACCTCTACCCCTGCCTCTACCTCTGCTGGGTGGTTGTGAACTTCTAGTGACAGGGCTCTGAACTGACCCTTCTGCAGTAGTAGGAGGTGGTCCAACTCTGCAACTACTGGTGCAGTCCTTGGCAAAGTGTCCTATGCCTCCACAGTTATAACAGGCTCCAATAGCCTTATAGCATAGCCCACCATGATTTTTTTCCACAAGTTTCACATTGGCGGGGAGGGTAGGAACTTCTGGTACTCTCACGACCGGATAGGGAGGTCTCTGTCTCCGAATATCTTCCCCTACCGCATTTCTTGCCACCTCCGCCATGTCCCCATGGTTCTTCCTCTTCCCAAGATGACCACCGAACTCGTTTCTCGACTTTCCTCTTTATCTGTCTTCTCTGATTTCTTTTTCTCAGGAGCAGTCTCAATCTCAATTCTTTCCAACTCTAGGGCTTGAGAAATAAGTTCAGAGAAGTTAGTGTGTTTGAAGCCGACTATTTGTACTCTGATACTGGGCTTCAAGCCAGTTTCAAACCTCTTGCATCTCTCCCTGCTGGTAGAGAGTAGACTCACTGCATAATGGCTCAGATGGGAAAATTCTCTTTCATACTCAGCCACTGATCTGCCCCCCTATTTCAGACTTAGGAACTCTTGCAGCTTCTGGTCTACATAAGCATCAGGGACATATTTCTGTCTGAATTCCCTGAGAAAGTCATTCCAGGTCAGCACTGCAAGTTCTACCAGACTGTGGGGAATGGTTTTCCACCAGTCATAAGCATCCCCCTGTAACAAAGATACAAAATTTAAAAACTTTGCTCTGATACCACCAAAACATGTCACACCCTACCCCTCTGTAAGGCATAACATGATCCCATAGTATACCTAATGAATTACCAACTCCGTCTACTGATAACCCATTAAATATACTACAAGGGATTTTAAAAACTTTTCTTACTTCTTTTACAGTGGTGAGCATTATTTACAGGCGTTAAAAACTTTTGTGAACTGAAGTGATAAAACTAACACATTTGAATTATTTGGAATTTCTGTAAAAATTTTGACTGAGTGCCATCTGTATTTTGGATAAAACAGTTCTTCAGAAAACCTGTAAAAAGTACTTCAATATATTTCTAAGTCTCAACTTCAACATTTTTCTCAACCCAACATATTTCTCAAGTCAAATTCATAGTAATTTTTCAAGGACTGAGATAGAGAAAATATAATACAATTTTTACAAGTCAAAATATCTCATAATTTACTTTACAAATTCAATGTACAATTTTTATTTACAACTGCTCAAAACCAACAACAATATGTACATACAGTGAACATACATTACATTACAAAATACAAAATATTGGTATACTCATTATACCTGGTAGTCTTTCGTTGGAGGTACTAGCAGCCTAGTCTGCTGCCCTGTCTATCTGTCTACCTGCGACAGCAATAAAAAGCTATCGCTGAGACAATGTCTCAGTGGTGCACAACATTAGCCAAATACAATTTAAATCACAATTCACAAATCATATAAATAGTGGATACTTAAAACCATAGTTAATTTCAAGACAATAATTGTCAACCAGAATTTAAACTCCATTTCTCAACATCACAATAAATTTCAATAAGTCAGATCATGGTTGAATTCAAAAGACAGTATATGTCAATAAGAGTTTAAATTCATTTCACAATCTCACAATACATATTAATAAATCACACACAGCTTTGATCATGTTCCCAAGTTCAATTCATCCCAAAAGCCGATGGCTAATGAGGTATTCAATTCATCCCAAAAGTCAATGACTAATGAGGAATAACATAGCTAGCTAGCAAAAATATGAGTACTCATTCTATTCGTCCTCAACAGGCACACACCTCAACACTTCAGCCAGAGAGGGAATTCAGTTCATCCCACTAGACAAGCTAGCGAGGAATACAATCAATGTACATGATAGCTGTGGTTTCAAACCAATTACAGTGCTTTTCAATCAATAAGTATCCATCAAATATCTTTCAAACCATTTTTCACAATTTCACAACTTAAAACAATAATATGCAAATAGTCATAATTTATTTCAATTGAAAATAATTCAAAAGAAATAGTTGTTGTGCACAAACCTCTGATAATTGTCTCCTGGTCTGGACTCAGTGTTTCCTTCCCTTTCCCTGAGTCTTTGGTAACTGAGAAACACAATTTGAAGTGTTTCAGTACTAAATTAAACTGTCTCTAACGATAATGTTCGATAAGTAATTCACTGAAGGCTATTATTTGCTCAATCACCTAATATACCGACCCTCGATGCATTTTAGGTAAATTAGGTTTTAGTGTCATTAATATGTCACATTTGATAGGGTTTTCGGGTTGGTATGTTTTACCAAACTCATTTCCTTGTTTAGTGCATTTTAATGCAACTTGCTGGATTCCGGGATACTAGTTTGACCTAGCCGGACGACTTAGTTCCCTCAGTTTTCGGGTTTTGGTCAAAACTATAAACTTTTAGATCTATGTCTTATGGAACGCGGGGCAAAATTTTAGGTCAATCCGAGTTAAGTAGACCAAGTTATGGTCATTAAACTATTGCTAGTCAAATGGCATCAAATTAGGTCAATTTTAGGTCAATTTGGTCAACTTTGGTTCGGTCAGTTTTTGGACCCGAAATTGTGCAAGCTTTTTGACTTACTTCTGGTCATTTCTGGGCTTTGGTGTCTTCATAAGAGTTGTAGGTATGGGTCTTAACTATTCATGGTTAAAATTTCAGGTCAATTGGACCTGTTTTGAGTGAGTTATGGCCTAAACACTAACTGCTGCCCAATTGGTCAGTTTTTAGGTTTCAATTGCACTTAATCCGAATTGGTCATTTTCTTATGTCACCTTGCAAGCAAAATTTTGGTATGCTTTCTCAATGAAAGTTGGCACATTTTGTGCCTAATTTCACCTCCAATTGATCTCATACCAATTGAGGTTACACATTTAAAGTTATTGACTAAAATGCATACTGCCCTTAACTACCTTACGTAAACATACATCAATTACACACTTACATTACTATATGTCCACTTCCCTTACCAATTCTGTTTTGGTTCATTACCAAAACCATATTCCACTTTACATTAACATTACTTTGGGCAGATTACAAAAATCCTTAATACACCAATTAAAACTCACATTTACAAAGTCTAAGTACAATCACATATACACCTAAACCTTACTAGTTCTTACATACACTTTACACAATCAATCTATATACATATCCATCAACCTTAATGTCAATATTTCTGCCAATACCTTCATGAACACATACATTTATCCAAGAATCCCAAGGCTGCCGAAAAGCTTCCTCAACACCAAAGTGTCCTACAATTCATCAATTTTCATTCCAAGTGCAAAATCACCATATACATATGGAATAATTTACTAGGATATTAAATCACCATAACCAACATCATTTCTCATCAAATATATGTACAAATATTTCATCAAATACATAACTCCATGGCTGTCCAAAATGAACATCTCAATAACTCTTCAAACTTAAAAATTTTCTTCACAAATCCAACACCCATAACATGTACACAAAGTTTAACAAAACAATCTTCAAAAATACAAACTTACCTTATGGTTGGAACTTGCCAAACCTTGATTAAACTTCTTGATTTTGGTATCAAGCTCTTCCTTATGATGTGTAGACAAACTTTAATGAAGAAATCTAAGTGTTTGGAAGTGAAGTGAATGGGTTAGATGAAGCTTGAAGAAACGGCAATGGTGGTTTCTCCTCTCTTCAATTCGGCTAGGTTTAATGGAATGAAGAAGATGAACATTTCAGCTGTTATAGTGGACTTACATCAGCCTATTTTATGTTTAGTTTAATCATTAGTGGCCCACTCACACAAATAATTCATATTATAAGCTTAACTCCCACTTATTCCACATTTAATCTTTAATTCTTGTTATTTACTTTAGGTACCACCAAATTAATTTTTCATTTTATTTTCTAAGTGTAATATTATTTATTTTCAATGGACATTTAGGTCAAAAGACAATTCGGGATGTCAAATGACCATAATGCCCCTGTTCGGGTTACATTCTCGATTTTTCGGTAACACCGGGTTTTGTCTGTTTTTCGATTTCTCACTTTTCTTTGTACTAATTATTTAATTTTTCTTTGATCTTCCTAATGATATTTATTCTTCTATAAGGGTCTATTTAAGTCCTAAAAATGTTTTCCAGGGTTCCCCGCAGTCCAGGGCTAGTCAACGATCCATGCCGTGACTTCCCGGTGCGGTCACCCATCGCTAGGGTTCTCGGCTCGCTTAACTTGGTTACATTTCTTTGCTATTATTTTTCCTTTGTTTTTCTTGTATTTTCTTTTCTTTTATTTCATTATTTTATGTCTCCTCACTCATATTGAAGTGTAGTTCTAGGCATCCTAGTTGTCCGGACAACACTGGTCACTGGAACAGTAGAACGCACTACCGAACTTAGGGGTGTTACAAGTTCTTCAAAAACCTGTAAAAAGCACTTCCAATATTTTATTCAATCCCAAAACTCCAATATCCAATCAACACAATAAGTTTCTCAACATTTGTCAACTCAAATCCACAATAATTTTCCAGTGTTTTCAAAAGCTGAGATAAAAGAAATATATCACAATATTTACAAGCCAAAATAATTTATAAATTTAGTTTACAACTTTAATGTACAATTTTAATTTACAATTTTAATTTCAACTGCTCAAAATCAAGAACAATATATACATACAGTGAACATACATTACAATACAAAATGCAAAATATGGTATACTCAATATACCCGATGAACTCTCAATGTAGCACTACCAGCCTAGTCTGCTGTCCTGTCAGTCTGTCTACCTGCAACAACAATGAAAAGCTATCACTGAGTAAAATTTACTCAGTGGTGCACAATAACAATTTAAAATGTGGTATGTAAAACTTTTATTGACAATTTACAATCCAAACAATTCACAATTTTTCAAAGCTCATATAACACAAATTTGATCAAATAACTGAATAATACAGTGTTGCCAATTAATAACACAATTTGATCAAGTAATTGAATAACACAATGTTGCCAATTAATAACACTATTTGATCAAATAACCGAATAACACAGTTTTGTCAATCAATAACACAATTTAGGCCATGACACAAATTTTTCCGAACATGCCGTGTATACATCACGATAAGGCACACTCACCCCACTAATCGAAATCAATGAGGGAGGAAACTAGCTAGATAATGAGAACTAATCCACACTCACCTCATACTGACAAGTCAAAGAGGGAGGAATATAATCACACTCACCCCATAAATCGAGGAGGAACATAGTAACATTGTCATGCTAAGTGTGAATCAAAACAATTCCAAATCACAATATTTCATACAAACCACAAATCACATTTTATCTCAAAATTTCTATTTGCAAAGTAGGCAATACAATAATTTCCAAATAATATTCCCAAAGCTAAAACCATCAAAAATTATTCATAACTCATTTCTCCAAATAAATTTTCTAGTAAAAGCAGTGAATATAAAAAGTATTGTGCACAGACCTTTGATATATGCCTCTTGGCCCTGACTCAGTGTTCCTTATGCTTCTCAATATCCTTTTCAGCTGAAACACACAATTTAAAGTGTTTCAGTACTCAATGAATTTGTTTCTAACAATAAAATCCAATATTTAAATTTTCTTGGTACTATTCTCTTCAATTCATTTCATTAGTCAACCTATAATGTTGACCCTTGATGCACACTAAATGAGTCAATTCTAATGTTACCAATATGTCACATTTGATAGCCCTTTAGTGTTGGTATATGTCACTAATTTCATTTCCAAGTGTATTGCATTTTATTGCAATTTACCGGATTTCGGTGTACTATTTTGACCTAACCAGACAACTTAGTTCCCTAGGTTTTCGGGTTTTGGTCAAAACTACAAACTTATAGGTCTATGTCTTATTGCATGCAGGGCAAAATTTTAGGTCATTTTGAATTGTGTAGACCAAGATATGGTCAATTTACCAATGCTAGACAGAATGCACTAAAATGGTAAGCTTAGGTCATTTTTAGGTCACTTTTGGTTCTGCTAGTTTTAGTACCTGAACTTGTGCAAGCTATTTGGCTTGGTTCTGGCCATTTCTGGGCTTTGGTATCTTCATAAGAATTGTAGATATATGTCTAAACTATTCATGATAAAAGTTTCAGATCAATTGGACTTTTTTTGAGTAAGTTATGGTCAAAACACTAACTGCTGCTCAAATGGTCAATTTTCAGGCTTTCAAGTCACTAATCCGGATTTGGTCATTTTTCAAGTCACCTTCTAGGCAGAATTTAGGTAACATTTCTACATGAAAGATGGCCTATTTGGTGTCTAGTTTCACCCTCCATTGGCCTCATACCAATTGGGTTTATGAACTAATTTATGTGTTGCCAACACACATAACCTGCATTTGACAATTACACTTCCAATTTTGACAATCCTCCTCCTCCCAATACTTTAAAATTTAATCATGGCACTTCTAAATATATTGTACACAATTCTAGCAAGCATTTTGGGCAGAACACTCAAGTGTTCAATGCACACAATACACCATTCAAGTTCAACATTCACTTCCACCAAAATTCAACATACCTCAATATCAATATTACACATACACTTCCATATACTCATACCTCAATATCAACAACACATGCTGCCCACAATTTAACATTATGACATCTCATCAATAAATTACATATACTCACATACAATTTCATGATATTATAGGCTGCCAAACATGGCAGTTTACCAAAGCATCAAAGTCCATTTTCAAACCCTTAATTCAAGCATTAACATGCACATACTTGAACATTAACCTACTTCAACTTCCATTTGAGTTAATCCACCTTAAATCCCATCAAATACATATAAGAATAAGTCACTAACCATGCATTTTCATGGCTGCCAAAACTAAGGTTCACCAATACTCATCATTTTCTCAATTTTTCTTAGCAATTCAACTTACCCAAAGTTCAGCACAAGGATTAATGAAGGAAAATGGAAAGATTAAGCACTAACCTCAACTTGAGCTTGAAAAATCCTTGAAATTTCCTCTCCTTTTTGCTGCCTATAGGTTGTCCATGGTTTAAGGATAATTTTGTAACACCCTCCCGGTAACTACTCCGTACATCCTACTGTTCCGGTGACCGGTGTCGGTCCGGACAGCTAGAATGTCCGGAAAAATATTTAAATTAAAGTCAGGAACCAAAATTAACTCAAATATTAATAAGAAAAATTTAGTAAAAATTTTAGAAATAAAATACAACCAAGTTAAACGAGCCGGTGCCCTAGCGATGGGTAACCAGAGGGAAGTTGCGGTTCTCGCAACGAGGAGCCCTAGACCCGGGGGAAAAATTATAAAATAATTTTTGGGACTCCAGAGAAGGGTCATTGAGGTTCCTATGGCATTAGAATGCCAAGAAAATACCTAGAAAATTTTTCAATCGGTACAGCAAATTTTGACCCGTTAAGCCAAACGGAGGGCATTTTGGTCATTTCGCCTTCAGAGGTGATTTTTGGCCGACTTGCCCAGTTGAGTAAATAATTAATATGACATAAAATATGAAGAAATATTACTAGAAATTAAATTGAAAATGAGTAGTGGAGGAAAGAAAAGAAATTGAGGAAAAAGGCTATTTATGACATCATGGTGATGTCATTTATAATTACCAACCAATCACAATTTAGCCATCCTTTGACTAACTAAATAAAAGACTAAATGAAGACTAAATTCACCAAAATTGCAGCAGCCATCCTCCCCAAAAGAAACCAGCCGAAACCCTAGTCCCATAGCCACCTCCATGAAAGTTCTTTCAAGCTTTAAATTTCCATGCTTCCTCACCCTAAAACCCATAAGTCCCTTCATCAAAAATTAATCCCACACCTAGACAAAGCTTTTGGCAGCCAAGAAAAGGAAGAAAAGTGAAGTTTAGGGGCTTGGAAAATTCTGCCACTTGAGGTTAGTGCTACAATTTCATTCTCCTTCTTTTAATCCTAGTTAAAACATCATTTTGAGCTAAGAAATTTTAAGGAATTGAAGTAAATTACATGTGTTATGGTACCTTAAATTTTCGGCAGCCCTATGGAAGTATGAGGTTGATTGTTTTAATAAAATTAGAGTGGCTAGAAATGATGATTAAGATATTAATATGCATGGACATTAAACTAAGTATGTTAATTAAGGTTATGAGTAAATTTAGTTGGACATTAGGGTTTGGAAAGGTGAAAATGTGACTTGGCTTAGGAAATTGTTAGAGAACATTTTAATGGTCAATTAGTGACCATTTTAGGTAATTTGACCAACAAATGGACTGAAAAATAGGATTCAAAATGAGGTTGCAGGCTGCCCTAGGACAGCAGCATAGGGACTGAAAATTCAGTCCCTTTGCACTGCCATAACTTGGGCTGTGTTAGTCCAATTGGTGTTTGGCCAATTGGACATGAAACTAGGCTTATAATGGCACATTTTTGCTGAAGAAACCATGCCCAAAAGACCAAAGCAAGAGGACCAAAACTTGGCCCCAATCCGGATACCCTGCAACTGGTTCTGCAGAATTGACCAAATGAACAGTAACTGTTCATTTGGCCATAACTCACTGTAGATATGGTCAATTGACCTGAAATGTTTACAGCAACAAGTTAAGACATAGACAAACAACTTTCATGAAAGAACCTACCCCACATTATGGCCAGAACCTAACCCAAATGGTAGTGGAAGTTACTATTCCTGTTACTGTAGATATGGTATTTTCTGCAGAATGAGAATCCGGCCAGCTGTGGTTTTTGGACCATATCTAGAGCTACAAAAATCCAAATGGAGTGATTCAAAAAAGGAAATTCAACTAGACAAAATAAGGAACAACTTTCATGTTTTACATTTCTTCAAATTCCCACAGTAACAGTGTCCAATGGAACAGTGAAATTGACTCACCAAAACTGAAAATTCTGTTTGTGTTGGGTTACACTTTGAAATGGTATTAACACTTAACGCCAACAAGTTTTAAATACCAAATGTGGTATGTTGGGAGTGCCAAAGTCAATGAACATATTTTCTATCCAAAAGTCAACATTTTTGTTGACCAATGAGGTAAATAGTAACACCAAAACATGAAATTTACAAATTGAAGAATTTAAAAGTTTCAAATGCCCTAGTATACCTAACAAGATTGGTTTGGATAGTTTGGCATGCCAATAGGGTTCAGTTAGCAGTACTGCACATGGCAATATGCCATTCTGTGATTTCATGGCTTTTAGCCATTCTAACTTTGTATTGAGACTTGGCCTTGTGCCTGATATTATTCTGACATTGTTAGCGCTCATTTGCACACCGGAGATGCATATGTGACCGATGGTGTGGCGAGGTACTAGGTACCCAGTGCCAGTTTACCCATTATCCAGTCCAGTCGTCTAGTGTAGGTTACTTGGGGCAACCAAATGAATAAAAGTGAACAAAGTTAATGAAATAATGAATATACCAATACCAAACAAAGAAAGCATACACATTCTATACACATTTATTTTCTTGCTATTTTCTTTTATTATATTATTGCACCACTAAGCATTATTGCTTAGCGCGTTGCTTTTGCCACGCCGTAGTGCGGAGATCCTGATCGTGAGCCCAGTAGACCACAGACTGGGTGAGTCTGTTCTGCAGTTCTGCACTGTGTCCTTGTCACCTCGTCACCTGCAGTGCATTGGTAGGGCACTAGGTGTCCTTTTGTCATTTTGTAATTAAATTTTTATTTTCTCATATGTATTTGGGATTATGTAATGTATTTTAAGGTTCATGTAAATAATAAAGATTTATGGTTATGTATGGAAGTAATTTGAGCTTTTAATTGTTATTTATATATATGAGAACCCTGAGAAATGGATGTTTGAGAAATGAAAAGGCTATTGAGAACTGAAATTGAGAAATATTATTGAGTTTTTGATATTGAGACTCTATTGATGAATTGAAGTTGGGTTTGTTTGAAAATTATTTGGAAGTGTTTTCACAGGTTCCGAAGAACGGTTTTCTCCATTTTTAGCCGGTACTCCGCCGGATTTTCTTTAAAATTTTCGGAACCTTAAATGAATAATACTTTTGATAAATGGCTTAAATAAATTGTATTTCATAAATTATATGCAAAAGCATGATATAAATTAATTGAGGAATATTAGAGTGTGCCGGTACACCATGTGGCATTACTTACTCGGGTATACTGTACACGGGTAAGGGGTGTCACATTTAGTGGTATCAGAGCATGGTTTAGGCGTTTCTGGTCTTAGATCGAGTCCATACCATGCATTGCATTTGTAAGAGTCGAGGTGACACTAATGCAGATCTGTTTGTTTTTCTTATTTTGAATAGGATATGGACCCTTCATCTCAGAGGGTCGTTGAGGAGGAAGTGGAGAGTCATGCTCTACCTGCAGCAGCTGAGACTGGGGGTAGGGGAGAACCTACTCCGACTCAAGCGAGCACCTTTCGCCTCCATAGGCCATGTTTCAACAAATGGCCGACTTCTTTAGAGAAATAGCCAGAGTAATGCCAGCACCACCACCACCACCAGCTCCACAACCAAAATCACACCTGGAAAGGCTAAGAAAGTTTGGGGCGGTGGATTTCTATGGCAAGAGAGAAGATGACTCGGTGGCGGTAGGGTGGTTGAGCAGAATAGGCGAGTCTTAAAACAACTTCACTGCACCCAGGCGAACTTAGAAGTCTTTGTATCCTTGTTACAAGACGATGCCTACGAATGGTGGGACACGTGTCGATGAAGTGCAGCGGAAGTGTAACTTGGGACTTTTCCTCTCGAATTCAAGAAGAAGTATGTGGGTCTTGTATACCGGAAGAGAGAAGGAGAGAGTTCATTAACTGAGGCGAGCGGTGGTCAGTGGCCGAATACGAGAAGGAATTTATCCGATTAAGCCGCTACGGAAGGGAGATCGTCCCTAATGAAGCTGAAAGGTGTAAGAGATTTGAAGAGGGACTGAATGACAATATCAAGATACAGCTCACTGCCTTGGGAATCACAGAATTTAGCAAACTAGTGGAAGCGGCAATAAGGGTTGAAAAAGTGAGAATCGGTGGCGGACCCGAAGGGAGCAGTAGAAGAGGGGACCGGTCGGTCTAGCTCGGCTCTGCATTTGGGAAGAAGTTCAAGGGTCCTCTGCACGAGTTCACTCAACTACAAGGCCAAGGTCGGTCTCAAGGGCCCGAGCCACGATTCACCCCTAGGAGAGGTCAGTCCACACCATCAGTGGGCTTCTCTCCTGGGATGGGGTTCAGGGGACCAGCCCCAACATCTTCTGCATGTCCACACTGCCTTAAATGGCACAAGGGGGAGTGTTGGAGAGTAACTGGTGCCTGCTTGAGATGTGGGTCGACAGAACATCAACTGAGGAACTGCCCACGCAGAACTACTACAGCTGCTCCGACACAAGCAGACAGACCTGCCCCTGCACCACAGAGAGGTAGAAAATCTGGCAAGTCAGAAGCTGTTGGACCATCACAGAGGCCTGCATCTGAGCCAGCAGAGAGGCCAGATAACAGACCACCTGCCAGAAATTATGCCCTGAGAGTTCAGGAGGAGCAAGATGCCGGGCGTCATCGAGTGCGTTCTCCCTCTACAATACTCCTGTGCATGCATTGGTGGATCCAGATCCACTCATTCCTATATTTGCATCAACCTACGTAGAAAGGGGGATACTAGTAGGGGAGAGTGACCAAGACATTCTGGTCACTAATCCATTGGGCCACAGTGTAGTGGTGAACAAGGTATACAAAGGTTGCCCGTTAAGGATTCAAGGGTATGAATTCTTAGCAGACCTGATTGAGTTGCCCTTCCACGAGTTTGACGTGATTTTGGGAATGGATTGGTTGTCACGTCATCAGGCAATAGTTGATTGCAAATTGAAGAGGATTTCTCTGAAAACTCCAGAGGGTAATGAAATCACAGTTGTGGGGGAAAGGACAGATTTCTTGTCCAATGTCATCTCGTACGATTGCAAGAAGAATGATGAGAAAAGGCTGTGAAGCCTACCTAGCACATGTGGTGGATACTAGGCAGGCTAAGCCAAACCTGATTGATATACCCATAGTGAGAGACTTCCCAGAGGTATTTCCTGAAGAGTTGCCTGGTTTGCCACCAGAAAGGGAAGTCGAGTTTGCTATTGAGACACTGCCGGGTACAGCACCCATTTCCATTGCTCCTTATAGGATGGCACCCACTGAATTGAGGGAGTTGAAAACTCAGTTGCAAGAGTTGCTGGATAAGGGGTTCATACCCCCAGTGTGTCACCATGGGGAGCTCCAGTGCTATTTGTAAAGAAGAAGGATGGGACTTTGAGGCTATGCATTGATTACCGGCAGTTGAATAAAGTGACTGTGAAGAACAAATATCCGTTGCCTAGAATTGATGATCTGTTTGATCAGTTGAACGGGGCAGGAGTATTTTCTAAGATTGATCTCAGATCAGGGTATCATCAGCTGAGGGTGAAGGATGTAGATGTGCCCAAGACTGCATTCAGAACCCGGTATGGGCATTATGAGTTTCTGGTGATGCCCTTTGGCTTAACAAATGCACCAGCGGCATTTATGGACCTTATGAACCGTATCTTCCATCCATACCTAGATCGGTTCGTAGTGGTCTTTATTGATGATATTTTGGTGTATTCCAAGACCAATGAAGAACATGATGAGCATTTGAGGATTGTTTTGCAAACCCTGAAGGAAAAGAAGCTGTATGCTAAGTTGTCCAAGTGTGACTTTTGGCTGAATGAGATTGCATTCCTTGGACACATAGTGTCAGCTGATGGGATTAGGGTGGATCCCAAGAAAATAGAAGCAGTGATGGAATGGAAGCCTCCCAGGAATACAACTGAGGTCAGAAGTTTCTTGGGGCTAGTTGGGTATTATAGGAGATTTGTGAAGGGATTTTCCCTAATAGCTGCTCCAATGACCAAGTTGTTACACAAGAATGTCATATTTGACTGGAATGA
This sequence comes from Hevea brasiliensis, assembly GCF_030052815.1. NCBI lineage: Eukaryota > Viridiplantae > Streptophyta > Magnoliopsida > Malpighiales > Euphorbiaceae > Hevea > Hevea brasiliensis. Next base: position 58,531,241 of record NC_079499.1, read on the forward strand.
CAAGTGTCAGACCAGTTTTGAGAAGTTGAAGGCTATGTTGACAGAGGCACCAGTGTTAACACAGCCAGTGTCAAGAAAGGACTTCGTGCTTTACAGTGATGCCTCACATAATGGGTTAGGGTGTGTATTGATGCAAGAGGGGAAAGTGATCGCCTATGCTTCCAGGCAGCTAAGGCCACATGAACAGAATTACCCTACCCATGATCTAGAGCTCGCGGCAATTATCTTCGCACTGAAGATATGGAGGCATTACTTGTATGGTGAAAAGTGCTACATTTACACAGACCACAAGAGTCTAAAATATTTGCCAACTCAAAGGGAGCTCAACCTTAGACAAAGGCGATGGATTGAGTTCCTGAAGGACTATGATTGTGTGATTGACTATCATCCTAGGGAGGCAAATGTAGTTGCTGATGCTTTGAGCATAAAGTCCATCACAGCTTTGAGATCATTGAATGCCCGTCTAACTTTGATTCGAGATGGAACTATTTTGGCTGAGTTGCAAGTGAGGCCAAACACCTACAGATTTTAGATGGGCAAAAGGCGGATGAAAAGTTAATGGCTATTATGAGCAAAATCTCGGAGGAAAAGCAGCGACTATGAAGTGAAAGCGGATGGGTGTCTGTATTACAAAGGAAGGCGTGTGTACGGATGATGGGAATTGAAGGCGATATTCTAAAAGAGGCACACACCGGTGTATATGCTATGCACCGTGAAGTACAAAGATGTATCATGATCGAAGCTTCAGTATTGGTGGCCTGGTATGAAGAAAGACATAGCTGACTATGTGACTAAATGCTTGACATGTCAGCAAGTCAAGGCAGAACATCAAGTTCCATCGGGTTTGCTACAGCCTATACGCATACCTGAATGGAAATGGGATTGGGTCACCATGGATTTTGTAAGTGGTCTACCTCTCACCCGGAAGAAACATGATGCAGCATGGGTGATAGTTGATAGATTGACAAAGTCAGCACACTTTCTGCCAGTTAGGACTGACTACTCACTGGAGAAGTTAGCAGAATTGTACATCAGTGAGATAGTTAGACTACATGGAATTCCACTTTCCATCATATCTGATTGAGACCCAAGGTTTACATCGAGATTCTGGAAGAAGTTGCATGAGTCCTTGGGTACACAACTTCATTTCAGCACAGCTTTCCATCCTCAGACGGATGGGCAATCTGAAAGAGTAATCCAGGTAAACAATTGAAATCAATGAAATTGATACAAATATTGAACTAAAATGATAACAATAACATGAAATATATGTCAGGTCCTTGAGGATATGCTGAGGAGTTGTGTTATTGAGTTTGAGGGAAGCTGGGATAGATACCTCCCACTGGCAGAATTTGCATACAATAATAGCTACCAAGCTAGCATTCAAATGGCCTCGTATGAAGCACTGTATGGAAGAAAATGTAGAACTCCAGTGTGCTGGACTGAATTGGGCGAAGACAAATTAGTGGGCCCAGACCTGGTGAAACAGACTGAGGAAAAGGTAAAATTAATCAAAGCAAATCTCAAGGTTGCCTCAGACAGACAGAAATCCTATGCCGACCTAAAGAGAAAAGAAATAGAATATGTGGTTGGCGACAAGGTGTTCCTCAAGGTGTCACCATGGAAGAAAGTGTTGAGGTTTGGAAGAAAAGGTAAGTTGAGCCCTAGGTTCATTGGCCCATATGAAGTCATTGAACGTGTGGGTCCAGTGGCCTATAGGCTAGCTTTACCACCAGAGCTGGACAAGATTCACAATGTGTTTCACGTGTCCATGCTCAGAAGATACCGCTCAGATCCTTCGCATGTCATCTCCAGAGAAGAAATTGAAATACAACCGAATTTGACATATGAAGAAGAACCTCTACGGATCCTAGCTCGGGAAGTGAAAGAGTTGAGGAACAAACAGATTCCACTGGTGAAAGTGCTTTGGAGGCACCACAACACGGAGGAGGCAACTTGGGAAAGTGAAGAGACGATGAGGCAACAGTTTCCTCAACTGTTTGCATCAGGTAAATTTCGAGGACGAAATTTAAATTAGAGGGGAAGAGTTGTAACACCCTCCCGATAACTACTTCGTACATCCCACTGTTCCGGTGACCGGTGTCGGTCCGGACAGCTAGAATGTCCGGAAAAATATTTAAATTAAAGTCAGGAACCAAAATTAACTCAAATATTAATAAGAAAAATTTAGTAAAAATTTTAGAAATAAAATACAACCAAGTTAAACGAGCCGGTGCCCTAGCGATGGGTAACCAGAGGGAAGTTGCGGTTCTCACAACGAGGAGCCCTAGACCCGGGGGAAAAATTATAAAATAATTTTTGGGACTCCAGAGAAGGGTCATTGAGGTTCCTATGGCATTAGAATGCCAAGAAAATGCCTAGAAAAATTTTTCAATCGGTACAGCCAATTTTGACCCGTTAAGCCAAACGGAGGGCATTTTGGTCATTTTGCCTTCAGAGGTGATTTTTGGCCGACTTGCCCAGTTGAGTAAATAATTAATATGACATAAAATATGAAGAAATATTACTAGAAATTAAATTGAAAATGAGTAGTAGAGGAAAGAAAAGAAATTGAGGAAAAAGGCTATTTATGACATCATGGTGATGTCATTTATAATTACCAACCAATCACAATTTAGCCATCCTTTGACTAACTAAATAAAAGACTAAATGAAGACTAAATTCACCAAAATTGCAGCAGCCATCCTCCCCAAAAGAAACCAGCCGAAACCCTAGTCCCATAGCCACCTCCATGAAAGTTCTTTCAAGCTTTAAATTTCCATGCTTCCTCACCCTAAACCCATAAGTCCCTTCATCAAAAATTAATCCCACACCTAGACAAAGCTTTTGGCAGCCAAGAAAAGGAAGAAAAGTGAAGTTTAGGGGCTTGGAAAATTCTGCCACTTGAGGTTAGTGCTATAATTTCATTCTCCTTCTTTTAATCCTAGTTAAAACATCATTTTGAGCTAAGAAATTTTAAGGAATTGAAGTAAATTACATGTGTTATGGTACCTTAAATTTTTGGCAGCCCTATGGAAGTATGAGGTTGATTGTTTTAATAAAATTAGAGTGGCTAGAAATGATGGTTAAGGTATTAATATGCATGGACATTAAACTAAGTATGTTAATTAAGGTTATGAGTAAATTTAGTTGGACATTAGGGTTTGGAAATGTGAAAATGTGACTTGGCTTAGGAAATTGTTAGAGAACATTTTAATGGTCAATTAGTGACCATTTTAGGTAATTTGACCAACAAATGGACTGAAAAATAGGATTCCAAAATGAGGTTGCAGGCTGCCCTATGACAGCAGCATAGGGACTGAAAATTCAGTCCCTTTGCACTACCATAACTTGGGCTGTGTTAGTCCAATTGGTGTTTGGCCAATTGGACATGAAACTAGGCTTATAATGGCATATTTTTGCTGAAGAAACCATGCCCAAAAGACCAAAGCAAGAGGACCAAAACTTGGCCCCAATCCGGATACCCTGCAACTGGTTCTGCAGAATTGACCAAATGAACAGTAACTGTTCATTTGGCCATAACTCACTGTAGATATGGTCAATTGACCTGAAATTTTTACAGCAACAAGTTAAGACATAGAAAAACAACTTTCATGGAGGAACCTACCCCAAATTATGGCCAGAACCTAACCCAAATGGTAGTGGAAGTTACTGTTCCTGTTACTGTAGATATGGTATTTTCTGCAGAATGAGAATCCGGCCAGCTGTGGTTTTTGGACCATATCTAGAGCTACAAAACTCCAAATGGAGTGATTCAAAAAAGTAAATTCAACTAGAAAAAATAAGGAACAACTTTCATGTTTTACATTTCTTCAAATTCCCACAGTAACAGTGTCCAATGGAACAGTGAAGTTGACTCACCAAAACTGAAAATTCTGTTTGTGTTGGGTTACACTTTGAAATGGTATTAACACTTAATGCCAACAAGTTTTAAACACCAAATGTGGTATGTTGGGAGTGCCAAAGTCAATGAACATATTTTCTATCCAAAAGTCAACATTTTTGTTGACCAATGAGGTGAATAGTAACACCAAAACATGAAATTTACAAATTGAAGAATTTAAAAGTTTCAAATGCCCTAGTATACCTAACAAGATTGGTTTGGATAGTTTGGCATGCCAATAGGGTTCGATTAGCGATCGCACATGGCAATATGCCATTCTATGATTTCATGGCTTTTAGCCATTCGACTTTGTATTGAGACTTGGCCTTGTGCACGATATTATTCTGACATTGTTAGCTGTTACATTGCCTGGAGATGCATATGTGACCGATGGTGTGGCGGCGAGTACTAGGTACCCGGTGCGGTTACCCGTTATCTAGTCCAGTCGTCTAGTGTAGGTTACTTGGGGCAACCAAATGAATAAAAGTGAACAAAGTTAATGAAATAATGAATATACCAATACCAAACAAAGAAAGCATACACATTCTATACACATTTATTTTCTTGCTATTTTCTTTTATTATATTATTGCACCACTAAGCATTATTGCTTAGCGCGTTGCTTTTGCCACGCGTAGGTACTGGAGATCCTGATCGTGAGCCTAGTAGACCACAGACTGGGTGAGTCTGTTCTGCAGTTCTGCACTGTGTCCTTGTCACCTCGTCACCTGCAGTGCATTGGTAGGGCACTAGGTGTCCTTTTGTCATTTTGTAATTAAATTTTTATTTTCTCATATGTATTTGGGATTATGTAATGTATTTTAAGGTTCATGTAAATAATAAAGATTTATGGTTATGTATGGAAGTAATTTGAGCTTTTAATTGTTATTTATATATATGAGAACCCTGAGAAATGGATGTTTGAGAAATGAAAAGGCTATTGAGAACTGAAATTGAGAAATATTGTTGAGTTTTTGATATTGAGACTCTGTTGATGAATTGAAGTTGGGTTTGTTTGAAAATTATTTGGAAGTGTTTTCACAGGTTTCGAAGAACGGTTTTCTCCATTTTTAGCCGGTACTCCGCCGGATTTTCTTTAAAATTTTCTGAACCTTAAATGAATAATACTTTTGATAAATGGCTTAAATAAATTGTATTTCATAAATTATATGTAAAAGCATGATATAAATTAATTGAGGAATATTAGAGTGTGCCGGTACACCGTGTGGCATTACTTACTCGGGTATACTGTACACGGGTAAGGGGTGTCACAAATTTTTCATGAAGGAAGCTTGAAGAAATAATTGCTTGATCATGGAGAACTTGAGCTCATGCATGAAACGGCCATGGTGAATTTGGGAGGATTTCATTTCGGCCATGGATGAAAGCTTGAAGAAAATGAGATGGTTTAGTAGAACAATTTGTCCCAATTACTTATATAGGTGGCTCAAGATGAGAGTTAGTGGAGCACTTAGGAATAATTTAATGGTTATTTATTTAAAGTTTCCAATTTTTGCAATTTGGCCACTAAACTTTCACTATTTACATAACGTATCTCATTTTAATTTTTTATGACATTTTCAAAGTGTAATATCATTTATTTTTAATGGAAATTTAGGTGAAAAGGTAACCCGGGATGTCAAATGACCACAATGCCCCTATTCGGGTTGCATTCCCAATTTTTCGGTAATACCGAGTTTTGTCGTTTCCTCGATTTCTCATTTTCTTTGTACTAATTAATTAATTTTTCTTTGATATTTCTAATGAAATTTATACTTCAATAGATGTTTATTTAAGTCTTAAAAATATTTTCCAGGGTTCCTCGCGGTCCAGGGTTAGTCAACGGTCCACGCCGTAACTTCCCGGTGTGGTTACCCATCGCTATGGTTTTCGGCTCGTTTAGCTTGGTTTCATTTCATTGCTATTATTTTTTCTTTGTTTTTCTTGTATTTTTCTTTCTTGTATTTCATTATTTTATGTCTCCTCACTAACATTTAAATGTAGTTCTGGGCATCCTAGTTGTTCGGACAGACACTGGTCACCAGAACAGTAGAACGCACTACCAAACATAGGGGTGTTACAATTCTCCCCCCCTTAAAATAAATTTCATCTGTGAAATTTTACCCAATAGCCATCTTATAATAGTCATACGTTTATTTTCTCCTTTCTATATGATCGTATAATTCTCTTTCCTTTGAATTTATACAAGACTTTTAACAATCTAATACAACATTTAATTTGTTTGTATAACACCAATCTTCTCTTACTATTGTTCTGTCTAATATTTTGGTTCATGTTTCCTTATTGATTGACCCTTGAGGTCATGTTAGAATTATTTATCTAGTCATTGGTCCTCTGACCATTCTATTCACAATTTTACTCACATTCGTAACATTTCTTTGTTATATCTGAACCAACTATTTAAATTTTTAGTTCCACAACTCTTTTTATCTATTAATATTCTATAACTTATTCCTTTTATACTAAACTATAACCTTTCGATATTCTAACTTTTGAGTTTTAAATCCCTAAGTAGGATTTCCAAACTCATTTCCAACAATAAAATTCTGTCCTTGCATAACTATACCAATACAGATGCCATTGGCAACTATTCTCATCTTGGTGTACTATCGAGTAGTACGTAGCTCTACACAATAGCTCTACACAATAATATCAAGTTAGTATTGTAATCTGCACCTTATAGTACAAACATCAAGAACATTGCATAGTTACTACGAGACATTCCAATAGATCAAACTTTCCTATCTTTTATCCTTTTCGAATTCACTAATATCCGAAATTTATTCTGATTATAATATCCATTGACAATTACTAACTGTAACATCTTTGCCCTCATATAGAGCAATTCCATTACTATAACTTACTTTTAGGTAACTAAAAATATTTTTTTTTTATATGAGGGACAGCAGGAAGGCAAACAATACTGGCACTAACATAAAAGTATGCAGACCCCAGGTCAAACAATACATATATATATTAGTTACTAATTTAAAGAGTACCAGCAATGATGTCAAAGGTCTCAGCCTCTTCCCTCTGTTGTATAGCATATACTCTAGCTAAAGCATCACCCTATTGTGGATGATTCACAGTACTCTGACTTCTAAGTGTACTACCCCTACCTCTACCTCTGCCTCTACTAGCTGATGGTGAACCCTTTGGGGTAGAAACTTGGGTTGATCCCTCTGGTGTAGTAAATGATCCAGAACGGCGTGGATTTATACAATCCCTAGCAAAATGATCAGTCTCTCCATAATTAAAACATGCTCCTATGGCTCTATAACATACCCCACTATGTGGTTTACCACAAGTTCGATCCAGCAGTGCATTTCTGGGTCTTTGTTAAGTTTGCTGATCCGATCGAGGTGGTTTATGTCCAGAAGATCTATCTCTACCCGATTTGCATGAGCTAGATCCTCCAAAGTGCTTCCTCTTTCCTGACCCACTATCAGGAACTTGATCAATAGTTTTTCTATTTTTCTCTTTTTCTTCTGTACCCTTTTTAACTGTTTCTTCATTCTCACTTCTTTCCAGTTCCAGGGCTTGCGATGTTAGCTCTGAGAAATTCTGGTGTCGGAACCCCACAACTTGCATTCTTAGACTAGGCTTTAACCCAGTCTCAAAACATTAACACCTGTCTCTAGGAGTGGTAAGCAGGCTTCCTGCATAATGACTCAATCGAGAGAAGTTTCTCTCATATTCTGCCACTGTTCTGTTCCCTTGCTTTAGGCTTAAGAACTCCTGTAGCTTCTGGCCCACATAGGCATCTGGGACATATTTTTGTCTGAACTCTCTCAGAAAGTCGTCCCATGTCAGCACTAGGGGTTCCACCAAACTATAGGGAATGGTTTTTCACCAGTCATATGCATCTCCCTATAGAAGTGAGACTGAGTATTCAAACTTCAGCTCATAGGTGCAGTTCAGTTTCTTGAACACCCTATCCATTCTTTCTAACCATTGTTCTGCCTCTAGAGGATCTACTGTCCCCTTGAACTCAGTAGCCCTATATTTAATCATCTTGAGTAGGTATGTTACCAGCCATCTGTTGGAACATCGCACCCATTTGCTGAGCAAATTGAGCAGGGAACTGTGGTATTGAGGGGATTGGTGTAGCTGATCTACTCACATTTTGAAGGGCTGGGGCATCCCCTTGTACCTCAGCCTCTATTGATTGATCGACTGAACAATACCCTTCTTCCATAGTCAATTAGAGGATATTACACCTCCAGAACAAATAACACAAGGAGATTTCCTCCTATTAGTGCATATTTATAATGTAACGTACTGTATATATCAAACAATGATATTGAGCAGTTGTACTATGAAGGAAAAATATTCAAATTACAGGTCAAAACAGAATTTAAAAACTTGCTCTGATACCATTACAACATGTCACACCCTACCCCTCCGTAAGGCATAACATGATCCCGTAGTATACTTAATGAATTACCAACTTCGTCTACTGATAACCCATTAAATACACTACAAGGGATTTTAAACCTTTTCTTACTTCTTTTTACAGTGGTGAGCACTATTTATAGGTGTTAAATTTTTTTTTTTTAACTGAAATGAAACCAGATAACACATTTGAAGTATTAATAATTTCTGTAAAAATTTTGGCAGAGTGCCATAGGTATTTTGAATAAAACAGTTCTTCAAAAACCTGTAAAAAGCACTTTCAAAATTTTGTTCAATCCCCAAACTCCAATATTCAATCAACACAACAAGATTCTCAACATTTGTCAACTCAAATCCACAATAATTTTCCAATTTTTTCAAAAGCTGAGATAAAAGAAATATATCACAATATTTACAAGCCAAAATAATTTACAAATTTAGTTTACAACTTTAATGTACAATTTTAATTTATAATTTTAATTTACAAATGCTCAAAACCAAGAACAATATCTACATACACTAAACATACATTACAATACAAAATGCAAAATATGGTATACTCAATATACTCGATGAACTCTCAATGTAGCACTAGCAGCCTAGTTTGCTGCCCTGTCAGTCTGTTTACCTGCGACAGCAATGAAAAGCTATCGCTGAGTAAAATTTACTCAGTGGTGCATAATAACAATTTAAAATGCGGTATGTAAAACTTTTATTGACAATTTACAATCCAAATAATTCATAATTTTTCAAAGCTCATATAACACAAATTTGATCAAATAACTGAATAACACAGTATTGCTAATCAATAACACAATTTAATCTAATAACTGAATAATACAGTATTGTCAATCAATAACACAATTTGATCAAATAACTGAATAACACAGTTTTGCCAATCAATAACACAATTTAGGCCATGACATAAATTTTTCCGAATATCCTGTGTGTACATCACGACAAGGCACACTCACCCCACTAATCGAAATCAATGAGGGAGGAAGCTAGCTAGATAATGAGAACTCATCCACACTCACCTCAGACTGGCAAGTCAAAGAAGGAGGAATATAATCACACTCACCCCATAAATGGAGGAGGAACATAGTAACATTGTCATGCCAAGTGTGAATCAAAACAATTCCAAATCATAATATTTCATACAAACCACAAATCACATTTTATGTCAAAATTTCCATTTGCAAAGTAGGCAACACAATAATTTCCAAATAATATTCCCAAAGCTAAAACCATTAAAAATTATTCATAACTCATTTCTCCAAATAAATTTTCTAGTAAAAGCAGTGAATATAAAAAGTATTGTGCATAGACCTTTGATATATGTCTCTTGGCCCTGACTCAGTGTTCCTTACGCTTCTCAATATCCTTTTCAACTGAAACATACAATTTAAAGTGTTTCAGTACTCAATGAATTTGTTTCTAATAATAAAATCCAATATTTAAATTTTCTAGGTGTTATTCTCTTCAATTCATTTCATTAGTCAACCTATAATGTTGACCCTTGATGTACTTTAAGTGAGTCAATTCTAATGTTACCAATATGTCACATTTTATAGCCCTTTAGTGTTGGTATATGTCACCAATTTCATTTCCAAGTGTATTGCATTTTATTGCAATTTACCAGATTTCGGTGTACTATTTTGACCTAGCCGGACGACCTAGTTCCTTAGGTTTTCGAGTTCCGGTCCAAACTACAAACTTGTAGGTCTATGTCTTATTGCACGCAGGGCAAAACTTTAGGTCATTCTGAATTGTGTAGACCAAGATATATTCAATTTACTAATGCTGGACAAAATGCACTAAAATGGTAAGCTTAGGTTATTTTTAGGTCACTTTTAGTTCGGCCAGTTTGGGTACCCGAACTTGTACAAGCTATTTGGCTTGGTTCTAGCCATTTCTGGGCTTTCATATCTTCATAAGAATTGTAGATATATGTCTAAACTATTCATGGTAAAAATTTCAGGTCAATTGAACCTGTTTTGAGTAAGTTATGGTCAAAATACTAACTGCTGCTCAAATGGTCAATTTTCAAGCTTTCAAGTCACTAATCTGAATTTGGTCATTTTTCAAGTCACCTTCTAGGCAGAATTCAGGTAACATTTCTACATGAAAGTTGGCCTATTTGGTGTCTAGTTTCACCCTCCATTGGCCTCATACCAATTGGGTTCAGAGTTTTTCACTTATGATGTAATTTAGGTGCTGCCAACACACACAACCTGCATTTGATAATTACACTTGCAATTTTGACAATCCTCCTCCTCCCAATACTTCAACATTTAATCATGGCACTTCTATATATATTGTACACAATTCCAGCAAGCATTTTGGGTAGAAAACTCAAGTGTTCAATGCACACAATACACCATTCGAGTTCAACATTCACTTCCACCAAAATTCAACATACCTCAATATCAATATTACACATACATTTCCATATACTCATACCTCAATATCAACTACACATGCTGTCCACAATTTAACATTATGACATCTGATCAATAAATTACATATACTCACATACAATTTCATGATATTATAGGCTGCCAAACATGGCAGTTTACCAAAGCATCAAAGTCCATTTTCAAACCCTTAATTCAAGCATTAACATGCACATACTTGAACATTAACCTACTTCAACTTCCATTTGAGTTAATCCACCTTAAATCCCATCAAATACATATAAGAATAAGTCACTAACCATGCAATTTCATGGCTGCCAAAATTAAGGTTCACCAATACTCATCATTTCCTCAATTTTTCTTAGCAATTCAACTTACCCAATGCTCAACACAAGGATTAATGAAGGAAAATGGAAAGATTAAGCACTAACCTCAACTTGAGCTTGACAAATCCTTGAAATTTCCTCTCCTTTTTGCTGCCTATAGGCTGCACATGGTGTAAGGATCATTTTTCATGAAGGAAGCTTGAAGAAATAATGGCTTGATCATGGAGAACTTGAGCTTATGCATGAAACGGCCATGGTGAATTTGGGAGGATTTCATTTCGGCCATGGATGAAAGCTTGAAGAAAATGAGATGGTTTAGTGGAACAATCTGTCCCAATTACTTATATAGGTGGCTCAAGATGAGAGTTAGTGGAGCACTTAGGAATAATTTAATGGTTATTTATTTAAAGTTTCCAATTTTTGCAATTTGGCCATCACACTTTCACTATTTACATAACGTATCTCATTTTAATTTTTTATGAAATTTTCAAAGTGTAATATCATTTATTTTTAATGTACATTTAGGTCAAAAGGCAACTCAGGGTGTCAAATGACCACAGTGCCCCTATTCGGGTTGCATTCTCAATTTTTTGATAATACCGAGTTTTGTCGTTTCCTCGATTTCTCGTTTTTTTTGTACTAATTAATTAATTTTTCTTTGATATTTCTAATAAAATTTATACTTCAATAGATGTTTATTTAAGTTTTAAAAATATTTTTCAGGGTTTCCCGCGGTCCAGGGTTAGTCAACGGTCCACACCGCAACTTCCCAGTGCGGTCACCCATCGCTATGGTTTTCGGCTCGTTTAACTTGGTTTCATTTCATTGCTATTATTTTTTTTTGTTTTTCTTGTATTTTCCTTTCTTTTATTTCATTATTTTATGTCTCCTCACTAATATTTAAATGTAGTTCTGGGCATCCTAGCTGTCCGGACAGACACTGGTCACCGGAACAGTAGAACACACTACCGAACATAGGGGTATTACAACTTTAATTCCATGTGCTTGGTAGCTTTGGCATACTTGTCATTTATGGAGAAAATACTACTGCGGAATTATCACAATGAATTATCAGCGGCTTGCTAATGGTGTCGACTATCCCAAGTCCTGAGATAAAAGTTCGCACTCATAATGGATGAAGTGTAGCTTTAAAACATGTCATAAATTATGTTTCAATAATAGATGAAGTAATGACAAACTATTTTTTGATATGATTCCTTTAATTAATAGGAACAAGTGGTCAAAATAGACTTATATTATCAACACATCCAGCTAAATCTGAATATGAGTATCCAATCACTTTCAAATGATTAGATCTCCTTTACATGAGCAGGTAATCTTTAGTTCTTTGCAAGTACCATAAAAACTTTCTTTGTAACTTTCCATTAATTCCAAGGTAAGGACTTATACAGGTATAAGCATACATCAAATTGCCCACAACTGAAGCATAAGAAATTGATTCCATTTCTTTACATTCCATATCATTCTTTAGACATTGATTGAGACTAAATTTATCCCCTTTTTGTATGGAAACATTTTCTACTAAACATTTACGTATATCAAATCTCTCTAAAATTCTATCAATATAGGCTTTATGAGACAATCTTAATAGTCCTTGTGATATGTCACAAAAAATTTCTATTCCAATCACAAAGGATGCCTCTTCTATATCTTTAATTTTAAAATTCTTTGATAGAAAATCTTTAATCTCACATAATATGCTCAAATTATTTGCAACAAGTAAGATATCATCAATATACAAAACTAAGAAAATAAACATACTTTCACTGATCTTAAGATATATACATCGATCAATGATTTTTTTTTTCTTTAAATAAAAAAACTTTATGGTATTATTGAACTTAATATACCATTTGTGAAAAGATTACTTAAGTCTGTATATTGATTTATTAAGTTTACACACCATATGTCCTTTTCCTTCAACTAAGAAACCTTTACATTGGTCCATATAAACTTTCTTTTTAATTTTTCCATTTAGAAAGGTTGTTTTAACATCAATTTGGTGTAACTCTAAATCATAATGAGTTACCAATGCTTTAATAATTGTTAATAAATCTAATTCTTAATGGGTCTTTCTTTAAGACTAGTGAGAAAGTCTTTGTTCAATTAATACCATTTTTTTAGTATAATCCTTGGCAACAATTCTTGCTTTATATTATTTAATATTGCCATTCGAGTCGTGCTTGGTCTTAAAGACACATTAACACCCAACTCGTTTAGATCCTTTAGGCAATTCGATAAGATCCTATATGTTATTTTGTTCCATGGATTTTAACTTATCTTTCATGGCTTCTAACCAACAAACTCTGTCTTTCTTTGGCTTTTGAAAATGAAACTGGATCTTTATTGATTGTAATGTCAAAATCTGACTCTTATAAGTAAACCATATAATTATCATTAATTGCTAATCTCTTTTCTCTTTAAGATCTTCTTAATGGCATTTCTTGTGGTTCACCTTCATCAGCTCTTTGTAGGTTAGTTTCTTTAGGGTGTGTTTCATCATTATATTGTGTAGCATTGTTAGTGTTGTCCCTTATGGCAACCCAAGAGGGGGGGGGGGTGAATTGGGCATTAATTAAAAAATTTGAAGGCTAAGAGAAATTTTTGAGTGAAAAGCACAAAGATAAGGTAGGAAAGAAAGAACACAAGAGATTTTATAGAGGTCCAGCTATCCCAAGCCTACGTCCTCTTCTCAAGGCCCTTCTTGAGAGTTAACTCCACTAAAATTCTTTTTTGGGTGAAGAATAAACCCCTTATAATCATCACAAGAGCAAACCCTTGCTCTTTATAAATCTCTTTACACTCAAGAGCAAATTAAAGCTCTATCACACTCAAGTGATTATAAATGTTCACAATAACCTTGAACAAACTCTTAGAACAAAGAAATTACAGGTCAAACTATCAAGCTCTCAACAATCAATTATGGTAGCTCAAGTTCTAGAGTGAGAAAATCTTTTAAGCACAATAAATTCTCAAAAATAGTTATTGTCTACTTTCTCCAATCATAATGGTCTCTATTTAAAGTTTTGGTAAGAAATGACTGTTGGGGGTGTATTAAATGCAAATATAGCCATTCAACTACCCAAAACCCCATTTTATTGAGTTATAGAAACCCAAGTTTGGCTGCCAAAGTCTTTACTTAGGCTGCCAAATGTTAGGGCACCAAAAAACTTCATTTAAAAAGTGAACTTCGGCTGCCGAAGTACTCTCTAGACAAAAAGGGCACTTAGGCTTTAAAAACTCAAAAACCATCATTTAGAGTGTGAACTTTGGCTGCCAAAGTTCCCAATTTCAACTGCTAAAGTGCTCTCTGGACAAAAAGACGTAAAATGGCACTTAGGCTTTCAAAACTCATGACTTTTTTATTTGAACTCGAATTTTTGATCCGTTTAAACTGTTGGAAAGCTAATTTGATTAACTTTTCAATGAAAACACTTTCAAAAACAAATTTGTATTTCTCAAAAGTGAAAATTTTATTTTATTTCCCCTTGATTAATAAAAAGTTAAAAATAGAGACACTAAGAAATTTAGAGAAACCTAGACTTGAGCCATCATAACCAACCAATTGAGATTCACAAGATAAAAGAAAACATTTACATTATAGTGTCTCCTTGATCATTGCTTTAATTTCCTGCTCTCTTTAAATCTTGATTTGAAGTAATTTCTTAATTTTAAACTTGGGACCTATAGTCTTAACACAAATACTTCTAAGGTAGATTAGTAGCACACTGATTGTTTATTATCATCAAAACATGGATTATGACCTCTAGGTCTCACAATTAGGACTTTCAACAACTACTAGAACAACATATGGAGTAAGGACAGATATAGGAACATTAATAGGAGCAGAAAAATCAACTTTAGTTTGCTGTATATCCACATCTTGTCTCTCAACACTCTCATTGAGTTTATCATTCTTCAAGGAATCTAGCATTACTAGTTTCCACAATTCTCAGACTATGGTTTGGAATATAAAACCTATATCCTTTAGATTTCTCTAGATAACCAATAAAGTATCCACTTATCATTCAAGAATCTAATTTCTTTTCATGTGGATTATAAATTCTTGCTTTCACTCAACAACCCCAAACATACGGGTGCCTTAAACTAGGTTTCCTTCTAGTCCATAATTCATAAAGTGTTTTTGTGACTGCCTTACTAGGAGCACTATTTAATAAGTATACAATGGTTTTAAGTGCATACATCCACAAAGATATAAGTAAAGAAGAGTTACTCATCATACTCCTAACCATATCCATTAAAGTCTGATTAGCCTTTCCGCCTCCCAATGTTGTTAAGGAGTACTTGGCATAGTATAATGTTCACATATGCCATGACTTTCTAAAAACTTTGTGAATGGACTAAGACATTGTCCCATTTCAGTGTGTTTCCTATAATATTTATCACATTTATCTAACCTTACTATTTTTCACATTTCTATCTAATTCTCTTTTAACCTCATTTATGTACACTTCAAATGCACCTATTAATTGAGATTTTTCATTGAATATATCAATGACATGAAAAATTATCAATAAAGGTGATAAAATACTTTTCTTTACTAAAAGATGGAGCATCAAAAGGCCTACATATGTCAGTTTGTATTATTTCAAGAAGCTTACTGCTTTTTACAGCTTTCTTCTTATTGTGTTTGGTTTGCTTTCCCTTAATGCAATCCATACACATCAAGATTAGTAATATCTATACTCAGTAGAATCCCATTCTTTATTAAACTTTCTAATCTATCAGCAATATCTATACTCAGTAGAATCCCATTCTTTACTGAACTTTCTAATCTTTCTTTGGATATGTGATCCAAACACTTATGCCACAAGAAAACAAAATTCTCATTCAGTTTACTATGCTTAATTCCAATATTGCTATAAGTGACAAGCAAGGATTCAATAAAATTATCATCAAGTTTCAGTCATTAGTAAGAATTCTAGAAACAATAATGGAATTATCATTATTATTAAATAAATTGAAACATCCACGCCCAAACTTCACATTGAACCCAAATTCATTAAGTTTTGAAACAAAATGACATTCCTAGAAATTGAAGGCACATAAAAGGTCTATAATAGGTCTAGTTGATAGCCATTATCTAAGACCAAAAGGTAAGTCTCTATGCCTTCAATTAGAGCCTTCATACGATTTCCTATAAGTATGAAGTCTTAATTGGGTTTATAGTTTGGACCGTAATGAATCATTTCATCACATTGGATATATAAATAGTAATTTGGAACTTCAAATAAGTTTGATTTGAAATATACATAAGCATAAATATTATCTTTCTTTTCAAATCAAGCTTTATATTTTAGGCAATCTTTTTGATAATGTACTACTTTGTTACAGAAGCGACACTTATCTACCATTTATCCCTTTTTCTCAGCTTGAGTAACATTTGAATATCCTTTCTTTTTCTTCTTAAACTTGTAGACTTTAACTTTAAGTCCTTTGTTAGCTTCTTGACCCATAATATTGACGGAATGAGTCCCTTGATTCTTCAGTCCTGTTTTCTCCTAAACTAGCTTACTGGCCAATTCATTACTATTCCACTTATCCTTAATAGTGTTGTACTTAATTTGAAATGGCCCATATTCAAGAGGTAATGAGTTTAAAATGAACTACACTAAGAAGGAATCATCAACCGTCATCCTTAAGGTTTCTAGTTTTGCTGCAATATCACTCATTCCAATAATGCACTCTTGCATACTCTTCGACCCATCATACTTCATAGTTGTGAGTTATGCTATCAAAGTACTAGTGAGTGACTTAACTTTAGAATAGAACATATCTTTCATAAGTTTAAGGTTCATAAGTTTAAGGTATTCTTTTGCATTTTTAGTTTGTGAAATTGTAGTCCTAATGTTGCTGGCAATAGTCATTCGCAAAAAATATATGGCTTAATTTGTTTAACCATTTCCATTCGCTTATGACATAACTTCTCTTCCTCACTGCTTGTATCTATAATAATAGTGAGTTAGTCTTTGAATAATGCCAAGTCAAGGTTCAAGACACCTAAATGGAACTTGACTTGCTAACACCATTCAAAGAAGTTAAACCCATTAAAACAATGACAGATTAAGTTTGCGAATGAAGAAAAACACCTGCAATATAATATTTATATGTTTAAAATAGATTCAGATAACTTAAACAGTTGAGTATATTATAGTTCTCCTTTGGGTAGATACTATAATATACTATCTTAAATTAAATGCCTTTAAACTTGATTAGACAATAATTAACTTAGATCAAATATATATGCTGTCTTTAGACATCCAATATATATTTGATAAAATATTAATATCCTCATAATTTTCACAATTCATAGAATAATTGATTTACTTTTGAGCAAAATTCTCAAGTTCTGATGACTAGTAGGTATCAATTAATCAATTTTTCATCATAGACATCTATTAATAAGGATAATTGATAATTTTTATATGCATATAAATATCATTCATACTTTGGCTATTTTGGTGACTAACAAATTATTAATTTTATTTTATTTTAGTTTGGTCACTTTGGTGACTAACAAACCAAAATAAATAACATAAGTCATGCATATAAATTTTGTATCTTAATAAACCTAATATTTGTTCATTCATTAGGTTTATTATAAATTTTAATTAGATTGGGTAGAAAAAATAATTTTAATTTTTTTTTCTTGCTTTCAAGAGAACATGTTCCCAAAAAATATTATAACATATTTTCTTCATCTTGTTGAACTTTCATGGCCTAATTAAATTTGAACCAAAACTTTAATTAATTAATTAATTTTAAGCATCTTCCATCACAAACACGTTTTCACATTATTTGAAATTCATGGCCAAAACAATTTAGCCACTTAAATATATTTATTTATTATTTTATTTTTTTTTTTTTTGGAGAGAACTCATCCCAAACTTAAATTTCTATATAATATGATTTTTCATCATATTAATAATCCCCAGGCTCAAAACTTAATTTATTATTATTATTATTATTATTATTATTATTATTATTATTATTATTATTATTATTATTATTAACCTTGATCATTAAATTTTCATAATCTACACTTTAATTGTACTTGGATCTAATAACAAGCAAGAACATCAATATCGTGTTTATCATCATAAATTTAATAGAGAAATTTAATTATTCAAAACCTAGAATAATTATTATAACAATCATAAACATAATATGAATCATAAACATAAGATTCAACTATTACCCTAATAATAGATATTGAACAAATAATTCACACAGATATAAAAAGTATACTTGATGCGGAATTTAATTGAGTCATGGTAATAATTGAAAGAGACCTTG
Source organism: Hevea brasiliensis (assembly GCF_030052815.1). Lineage (NCBI taxonomy): Eukaryota > Viridiplantae > Streptophyta > Magnoliopsida > Malpighiales > Euphorbiaceae > Hevea > Hevea brasiliensis. Next base: position 58,549,641 of record NC_079499.1, read on the forward strand.
TGATTCAATAAATTGATTTCTCCTTCTTAACCATTCTTCATTCACACACAAAATTTTAATGATGAAATATTTTCTTGAGATGACCCTAATATCTCTGACTTTATGAAAGAAAATGTGTGTATAACCTTATAGGTAGAGAGAGGACTACCTTATATATATATATATATATATATATATATATATATATGTCTCCAATACTTAATTAGGTACGTTTATTAATTATCCTTATATAATTAAAATTAGAATTTATTTTAATTAAAGTAAATATTGATTAATATTATGCTACATTAAAGGAATTAACTTTGGCCCATTTAAGTTTTTAAAGTCACAGGCAAAATCTTACATATAAAACAAAGAAAATTGTGTTACTGAGTCCTACTAAACCTAAGACTGTTAAAATAGAAATAAATATGTATCTTGAGGACTTAAAAATAAATAATGAAGATTGAAAATGAAGTTGGTGGACTTGCATAAAAGGGAAATTAAGACCAAGGTTTATGGATAAAATATGTAGTAATATGGAGGAATTACGTGGAAATTTTTCCTTAATGTTTTTCTTCATTTTTGGTTCATTTCTTCTCCTTGCTCTTAATTTCATCTCAACAATTCTCCTCCATTTTTATCCTAAATTAACTCTCCAACATGGAATGCATAGTTAAGTTCAATTTTCACCACCTGCATAAGGAGTGGTGTCATTGGAGAAGAGAAAAAACCAATCAAGTGGATGAGGTGAATAATTTTGGTCAACCTATGGTGAGTGGGTTTCTCACTTTTTCTTTCAATTTATTGTTTCCTTCTCGCTTTAATACTTTGATTGATGGTTTACGACAGATGGCGGATGTTGGCGGTATAACGAGGGGTCAATTAACCCCTTTTCTTAATTATTGGAGAAGAGAAAAAACCAAACAAGTGGATGAGGTGAATAATTTTGGTCAACCTATGGTGAGTGGGTTTCTCACTTTTTCTTTCAATTTATTGGTTCCTTCTCACTTTAATACTTTTGTAATGATCGGGCTCCAACCACTAGAGGAATTGTCCGCTTTGGCCATAAGCATCACGGTTTTGTCCCATAAGTGGAATGGAGAACTTCCCAGGAGGTCACCCATCCTAGGATTTCTCTCAACCGAGCACGCTTAACCCTGGAGTTCTTCCAACTCTCCAGGCCATTCCACCAAAAGGCACCTCTAGTGATTAGTTTCCCCATTTTATATATGATTACTTTTTGAGCCCAAGACCATCTCCGTGCTTTGCCGATGTGGGATTTACCTAAGGGACCTTTCTCCCCCCCTTTCGGGACTCAACGTCCTCACTGAGGTTTAACCCACGCGAGTGGCTCTGATACCAATTGTAACGATCGGGCTCCAACCACTAGAGGAATTGTCCGCTTTAGCCATAAGCCTCATGGTTTTGTCCCATAGGTGGAATGGAGAACTTCTCAGGAGGTCACCCATCCTAGGATTTCTCTCAAGCGAGCACGCTTAACCCTGGAGTTCTTCCAACTCTCCAGGCCATTCCACCAAAAGGCGCCTCTAGTGATTAGTTCCCCCATTTTATATATCATTACTTTTTGAGCCCAAGACCATCTCCGTGCTTTACCGATGTGGGATTTGCCTAAGGGATTTCTGAAAAGAGTGGATCCATTGGCATATAGACTTGCATTGCCTCCAGAGTTGGAAAAGATTCACAAAGGTCCCTTAGGCAAATCCCACATCAGCAAAGCACGGAGATGGTCTTGGGCTCAAAAAGTAATGATATGTAAAATGGGGGAACTAATTACTAGAGGCGCTTTTTGGTGGAATGGACTAGAGAGTTGGAAGAGCTCTAGGGTTAAGCGTGCTCGCTTGAGAGAAATCCTAGGATGGGTGACCTCCTGAGAAGTTCTCCATTCCACCTATGGGACAAAACCGTGAGGCTTATGGCCAAAATGGACAATTCCTCTAGTGGTTGGAGCCCGATCGTTACAACTTTGATTGATGGTTTACGACAGATGGCGGATGTTAGCGATATAACGAGGGGTCAATTAACCCCTTTTCTTAATTAATATATATATATATATATATATATATATATATATATATATATATATATATATATATTGGAAGAGTGGAATATTAACTTTACCCAAAATGCTTTCTTGATTTATATTATTTACAATTATATATTTTTTTATTATTTAAACAGTTATTATAATTTTAAAATTTTTAGCCTATTTATATTTGATTTCCACTTAATTTAAAATAAAATTGTATGAGAAAGTTAATTAAAATAAAAGTTCATATTTAAAAAAAATCGTATGGAAGTTTTTTTTTTAAAAAACTTTGATCAATTTTATGAAGAATAATTAACTAAGAAATCATAAATTCACCTTCTTTTTTTTTTTAAAAAAAAGAATCATAAGTTTTATGTTTTAAAAGAAAAATAAAAATCCAATTTAGAATGAAACTGAAAGTTTTATATAAATATTGATTTTTAATTAATTATTAAAATTCATTATTTTATTATAATATATGAAATATATAAATTTAAATTTTAATTCTAGTAGAATTTTATTATAAAATGAATTTTTATGTGCGAGAAATCTTATTTGCTCTACACTTATTTAAAATATCATTTAAAAAAATTGTATGAAAGTTTTAAAAATTTTCATCAATTTTATGAAAAATAATTAATTAAGAAATTATAATTCACGTTTTTTTTTTATCAAATCATAGGTTTTATGTTTTCAAAATACATATATTGGCTTCTAATATAATTTTTAGAATTGATTTGATTGAAATAATGAAAAATAATAAAATTTGGCAATTTAAGAGCCAATTTATCATTATTCATTCATTATATATATATATATATACACACACACACACACACCAACGACACTCACAGACCGAGAGGGAGAATCACTAAGAGCAAAGAAACTACACTCTAAATCTTGAAAAATAAATAAACAATCAAAGAAATAAACAAAACTAAAAGAAAGAACAGAAATGAATTTAAATATATGAAAATGATATATAAATATATTCAATATGTCACATCTTACCCCTCTGTAAGGCATAACATGATCCCGTAATATACTTAATGAATTACCGAACTTCACCTACCGATAATCCATTAAATATACTATAAGAGATTTTAAAATAATTTTCTTACTTTTTGAAGGCGGTGAGCATTTTTAGCAGGTATTAAAAACGTTTAATTGAAGTTTAAAAGTTAGGTAAAATTTTTTACCATGTTTATTTTTTCGCAAATTTTGTAAAAATTTCGGCAGAGTGCCGGCTGTAATTGAGAAAAACAAAAAATTTTGACCTGTAAAAAAGCACTTCCTATAGTTTACTTTATCAAAATCAACCACCATCACAACTCAAATCAACACAATTTTTCTCAACTCCACAATTCAAGTCAATACTCAACTCAATTATTTTCAAAACTAATACTAAAGAATTTTAGTCACATTCCATTGAAAAAAAATTGATTTACATTCATTAGTCTAAATTTACATTAGAAAATAAAAAATAATATTATTACGAGTTTTGTACAACTGCTCAAGATCAATTTACAATATGTACATACAGTCAAATACATCGAAATAAATATGTACAATAAGGGTATAATGTTATACCCAACAAAATATCAAAGGCGGTGCTGTAGTCCTCAGCAGCTTACTTGGCTGCTCTACTGATCTCTCTACCTGCGATAGCAATAAAAAAGTCATCACTGAGTACAATGACTCAGTGGTGCATAACATACTAAAAATATTAATTTATGCATAAATTAAATCACACTTATCCAAATATGGTACTGAAAATAGTATACAGATACAAAACACAATTTAAAATTTTAGTCAAATAATTTTTTTTCACTTCAAAAGTCACAAAATAAATTTTATAAAAATACACAGTCATATCATGCCATTAATATATTGTTCATCTCAATAGTCAGAGTCTTATGAGGAATATCAAGGCTAGCTAGCTCAAATCTATGGGTACCCATTTAAATTTCTTCCTCTACTGGCACACACCTCAACACTTCAGCTAGAGAGGGAATACAAAACTAATTCCTTCCACTAGTCAAGCAAGTGAGGCATTCAGACATTTGGTCATGACACTGTAGTTTCAAACTATTTTAATAATTGTTTAAACATTCAAATGCCAACTAATCACATATATCACATTTTTCCTTTCAATCAAATTTTTCATAACAAATAAAATCACAATTTAGTTTTCATACTTTATTCAACATAATTTGCAAAATAAAATTCAAAAAAAATTTATAAGTTGTGCACAAACCTCGCACGAGTCGCCTCTTGGCATTGACTCGATGTTTCATTTTCTTTCTCAGTAGCCTTTTCAACTGAACATACAATTTACAATGTTTCAGTATCATAATTTATAATAAATCCAATAAATAATTTATGTCTACTAAATTCTAGCCCTAATATTGTCACACCCCTTTGTAAGGCATAACATGATCCCGTAGTATACCTAATGAATTACCAACTTCGCCTACTGATAACCCATTAAATACACTACAAGGGATTTTCAAAAACTTTTCTTACTTCTTTTACAGTGGTGAGCACTATTTACAAGTGTTAAAAACCTTTTTGAACTGAGGTGAATTAACTAACACATTTAGACCATTAGTAATTTCTGTAAAAAAATTTTGGCAGAGTGCCCTCCGTAATTTGGATAAAACAGTTCTTCAAAAACTTGTAAAAAGCACTTCAATATTTTTCTCAATCTCAAACTCTAGCATAATTCAACATAAATCCACAATAATTTTTCAAAGACTGAGATACAAGAAATATAATACAATTTTTTACAAGTCTAAATAACTCATAATTTATTTTACAACTTTAATGTACAATTTTAATTTACAACTGCTCAAAACCAAGAACACTATATACATACAGTGAACATACATTACAATATAAAATGCAAAATATGGTATACTCAATATACCTGATGATTTCTCGCTGAATGTACTAGCGACCTAGTCTCACTGTCGATCTGTCTACCTGCGACAGCAATGAAAAGCTATCGCTGAGTAAAATTTACTCAGTGGTGCACAATAACAATTTGAAATGCGATATATAAATCTTTTATTGACAGTTCACAAATCAAATGATTCACAATTTCATTTCACAATTTACAAAATTCATCTAACACAAATTTGATCAAGTAATTGAATAATACCGTTTTGCAAATCAATAACACAATTCGATCAAATAACTGAATAATACAATGTTGCCAATCGATAACATAATTTAGGCCATGACACAATTTTTTCCACACATGCCGTGTTGTACACCACGACAAGGCACACTCACCCCAATAATCGAAATCAATGAGGGAGGAAGCTAGCTGAATAATGAGTACTCATCCACACTCACCTCAGACTGGGAAGTCAAAAAGGGAGGAACATAATCACACTTACCCCAGACTGATAAGTCAAAGAGGGAGGAATATATCAAAGTGTCATGCCAAATGTGAATCAAAACAATTTCAAATCACAATATTTCATACAAACCATAAATCACATTTTATCTCAAAATTTCCATTTGCAAAGTTGGCAATACAATAAGTTCCAAATAATATTCCCAAAACCAAAGTAATCAAAACTTATTCATAACTCATTTCTCTACATAAATTTGCTAGTAAAAGCAGTGAATATAAAAGTATTGTGCACGGACACAATTTAAAACTATAATGTTGAATTAAATTTTTAAGTAGAAACTAAGAAGTCAAACTTATTGTGCACAAACACAATTTAAAACAATAACGTACAAATAATCATAATTTATTTCAATTGAAAAATTCAAAAGAAATAAATATTGTGCACAAACACAATTTAAAACAATAACGTACAAATAATCATAATTTATTTCAATTGAAAAATTCAAAAGAAATAAATATTGTGCACAAACACAATTTAAAATAATAACATATAAATAATCGTAATTTATTTCAATTGAAAAATTCAAAAGAAATACTTATTGTGCACAAACCTCTGATAACTGTCTCTTGGCTCTGACTCAGTGTTTCCTTCCCCTCCCTGAGTCTTTGCTAACTGAGAAACACAATTTGAAGTGTTTCAGTACTCATTTAAACTGTCTCTAACGATAATGCTTGATAATTAATTCACTTAATTCATTTATTCGCTTAGTCAACCTACTATGTCGACCCTTGGTACATTCTAGGTAATTTAGGTTTTAATGTCATTAATATATCACATTCGATAGTCTTTTAGGGTTGGTACATGTTACCAAATTCATTTCCGTGTATACTGCATTTTCTTGCGATTTGCTGGATTCTGGGATACTAGTTTGACCCAGCCGGATGACCTAGTTCCCTCGGTTTTCGGATTTTGGTCAAAACTACAAACTTGTAGATCTATGTCTTATGGAATGCGGGGCAAAATTTCAGGTCATTCTGAATTATGTAGGCCAAGTTATGGTCATTTTACTATTGCTGGTCGAATTGCACCAAAATTGGTTATTTTAGGTCACTTTAGGTCATTTTAGGTTCGGCCAGTTTTTGGACCCGAACTTGTGCAAGCTGTTTGACTTACTTATGGTCATTTCTGGGCTTTGGTGTCTTCATAAGACTTGTAGATATGGGTCTTAACTATTCATGGTTAAAATTTCAGGTCAATTGGACCCGTTTTGAGTGAGTTAAGGCCTAAACAATAACTGCTGCCCAAATGGTCAATTTTCAGGCCTCATTTGCACTTAATCCGGATTCGGTCATTTTTCAAGCTACCTTGCAAGCAGAATTTTGGCAAGCTTCCTTCATGAAAGTTGGTACATTTTGTGCCTAGTTTCACGTCCATTTGGTCTCATACCAATTGGAGCCACACACTTAAAGTTATAGGCCTAAAATACAAACTGCCTTATTGCAATTCTTGCATACATATCAAACATCACTTTAACACTCACCAAACTTAACATTCAAAATAATTCTGGTTGTACCATGACCTAAACATAATTCACAACACATTATAGGTCATTTTGGCAGCTTACAATTACATTCAAAGTGCACCAACAAGTGCAGAATTTGCCCAACTCAATTTACAACAATTTAACTCCATAACCAAGCTCATTCACATGTCCAACCTTCACACCACTATACATACATTCAAACTGCCATAACAATCAACACATTTTAGCATCATTATTCCATAAACCAAGCATGAATTCCAGCATTCTTCAAGAGTTAACAAACTGCCATAATGGTACACTTACATTCCATTACTTTCCAAGCTTTAAATCTCATTTTACATTTACATATACTAAGTATACATTACCCAAACAATTTCCTACACAAAATACATTTAATCAATCATTTAATTCACCATTTACAAGCACAATTAAACTGCCTTCAAGGTGTTTCCATGACTGCCAAAAGTGCACATTCCCATTCAACATCAAAACTAAAAAATTTCTCCATAAATCAAACACCCATAACACCCTTACAAAATTTAACAAAGAAATAATCAAAAACTCAAACTTACCTATGGATGAGACTTCTTAAATCTTCACCAAAACTTGGTCTTCTTGCTGCCAATCTACTGCCCAAGTGGTGTAGACTAACTTTGATGAAGGAAGGTAGAAGGAAATAAGCTTGAATCTCATATGCATGGAGCTTCAACCATGCGTCAATGGAGTTTTTTGGGAGCAAATTTTCTGCTGGTTCTAAGGTTAAAGATGGAGATGTATATTCTACCCAAATGAAGCTTTAGTGGTCCACTTAAATGAGTTAGTGGACCACTATATAAGAATTAAATCATTGTTTATTCTAAGGTTCCATTTTTCCACATTTAACTCCCAATTTTTGCTATTTACATTAGGTACCACCAATTTAATTTTTCATGACATTTTCCAAGTGTAATATTATTTATTTTTAATGAAAATTTAGGTCAAAAGACAACTCGGGGTGTCAAATGACCACAATGCCCCTGTTTGGGTTGCAGTCCCGATTTTTCGGTAACACCGGGTTTTGTCCGTTTTTCGATTTCTCGATTTTCTTTGTACTAATTATTTAATTTTTCTTTGATATTTCTAATGATATTTCTACTTCAATTGATGTCTCTTTAACTCCTAAAAATATTTTTCAGGGTTCCCCGCGGTCTAGGGCTAGTCAACGGTCCACGCCGTGACTTCCCGGTGCGGTCACCCATCGCTAGGGTTCTCGGCTCGCTTAACTTAGTTGCATTTCTTTACTATTATTTTTCCTTTATTTTTCTTGTATTTTCTTTTTTTGTATTTCATTATTTAATGTCTCCTCACTCATATCAAAGTGTAGTTCTAGGCATTATAGCTGTCCAGACAACACTGGTCACTGGAACAGTAGAACGCACTACCGAACTTAGGGGTGTTACAAATATGCTTAAATTAACGTTCTTTGAAATTTACATTTTGGGGTCACTATTCATGGTACTATTCAAGTCAAAATATTGACTTTCTCATACTTAATAAGTATGTAAATTTCAATTACACCCACATACCACATTTTGAGTGTCAAATTTGTTGGTCTTGGTTGCCATTTCAATTTCTAAGTCTCCTAAGAAAAATTTTAAATTTTCAGTTTTGGTCTCTTGTTTTGCATTATTCCATTGGTCTAGTTACTGTTGAAATTTGGCTAAGTATTCCTCATCAAAGTTGTTCCTTATTGTCTTATCTTCAATTCTCTTTTTGAATCACTCCATTTGGAATTTTTTAGGCCAAGATATGGCCATTTGAATAAGGCTAGCTGGATTGGTGTTACTCAGAATTTCTGGGCACTTTATTGATACTGGCAGTTTTGGACAACTAACTTTGGGTGGCAAAATGACTTGGTTATGGGTAGAATTTGAGTTAATATTCTTCACGAAAGTTGTAGTACTATGTCATACCTTTCCAATGATACAAAAATCAAGTCATTTGGACCTGTCTAGCCCAAGTTATGGCCAGATGAACAAATACTGTTCATTTAGTCATTTTTGTACAGTGGCAGTGCATAATACCCAAATTTAACCTAATTGTTCAGTCTTAATGTCATTTTCTGAGCATGGTTTGTAACACCCTCCCTGTAGCAACTCCGTACATTCTACTGTTCCGGTGACCAGTGTTGGTCCAGACAGCTAGAACGATCGGAAAAATATTTAAACTAAAGTGAGGGACCATAATTAACTCAAATATTAATAAGAAAAATTTAGTAAAAATTTTAGAAATAAAATAAAACTAAGTCAAATGAGCCGGTGCCCAAGCGATAGGTAACCCATAGGGAAGTTGCGGTTCTCGCAACTAGGAGCCCTAGACCCAGGGAAAAATTCATAAAATAATTTTTGGGACTCCAGAAAAGGGTCATTGAGGTTCCTATGGCATTAGAATGCCAAGAAAATATTTAGAAAAATTTTTCAATCGGTACAGACAATTTTGACCCGTTAAGCCAAACGGAGGGCATTTTGGTCATTTCGCCTTTAGAGGTGATTTTTGGCCGACTTGTCCAGTTGAGTAAATAATTATTATGACATAAAATATGAATTAATGTTGATGAAAAACTAATTTAAAGTTAGTTGAAAAGAAAAGAAAAGAAAAATCAATATAATGCAAATAATGACATCATTATGAGGTCATTTAAAAGTTCCCACCAATCACAATTAAACAACCATTTAATTAACTAATAAAAGAGACAAAAAAAGACCAAAGAAATTAAAAAGCAAACTATCTTCTTCCCCAAATTCCAGCCGCACCATAGCCAAGAAAATCCTCCATTTTTCTTCTTCATTCAAGCTTGAAAATCTCTCAAACCTCACCCCAAAACCCTAAGTCACCTTCACTAAAACTTATCCACACACTCTAAGGAAGCTCTAGGCAGCCTAGAAAAGGAAAGAAAGTGAAGTCAAGCTTGGGAAAATTCTGCCCTATAAGAGGTTAGTGCCTATTATGCATACATCTCTCTTTTTCCATGTTAGAAACCTAAAATAAGTAAGAATTTGTAAATTAAGTGGATAAAATCTATGTGTATGTATATCCTAGAATTCGGCAGCCCTAAGGAAGGAACAAGATTGAGTGTTTTTGATGGACTTGGAGTGAACTAGAGATCATGTTTAAAGTATATAAATATAAGGATAATGAATTAGTTAGTTAACTAAGGTAACTTGTGTGAACCTTGAATTTGAGCTAGGGTTTGGGAGTGAAATTTGGACTTGGCTTATGAAATGATGAGTGAACATTCTAATGGTCAATTAGTGACCATTTGAGGTAAGTTGACCATAATTTGAAGTGAACTAGAGTGTTACAAACTGAAATGGTTTGTTGCCTAGTGAGGGCAGCAGGTGAGGCTATGATTCCAGCCCACTTGGACAGCCATAACTTTGGCTGTGTAGGTTCAATTGGTGTTTGGCCAATTGGACATGAAACTAGACATAAAATGGCACAATTTTTCTGAAGAAACCATGCCCAAAAGACCAAATCAAGTGGACCAAAAATTGGCCCCAATCCGGATACCCTGAAATCAGATTCTGCAAAATGACCAAATGAACAGTAACTGTTCATTTGACCATAACTCACTGTAGAATGGCCCAATTGACCTGAAATTTTTACAGCAACAAGATAAGATATAGACAAACAACTTTCATGAAGAACCCTACCCAAAATTATGACCAGAACCTATCCAACAAGGCAGTGGCAGTCACTGTTCACTGCACTGTAGATATGGTCAATTCTGCAGTTTTGCAATCCGGCCAGCTGTGGTTTTTGGACCATAACTGGAGCTACAAAACTCCAAATGGAGTGATTCCAAAAAGGAAATTCAACTAGACAAAATAAGGAACAACTTTCATGTGTACCATTTCCTCAAATTCCCACTGTAACAGTCACTAATGGAACAGTAAAATTAGGGTACAAAAACTGAAAATTCTGCTCCCTTAGTTCTAAGCTTAAAAATGGTATTGGTGATTAATTCCAACAAGTTTTGACTGCAAAATGTGGTACATTGGGGGTGTTAAAATCAATGTACCTATTTTCTATCCAAAAGTCAACATTTTTGTTGACCAATGAGGTGAATAGTGATACCAAAACTTGAAATTCAAAAATTGAAGAATTCAAAAGTATCAAATGCCCTAGTATACCTAACAAGATTGGTTTGGATAGTTTGGCATGCCAATAAGGTTCAGTTAGCAGTACTGCTCATGGCATTATGCCATTCTGTGATTTTATGGCTTTTAGCCATTCTGACCTTGTGTTGATATTTGGCCTTGTGCCTATTGTCATTACTGACTTATTAGCCGCTCATTGCACACCGGAGATGCATACGTGACCGATGGTGTGACGGCGAGGTACTAGATACCCAAATACAAGATACCCGTTTATCCAGTCCAGTCGTCCGGTATAGGTTACTTGGGCAACCAAAAAAATGAAAGTGGACAAAGTTAACAAAATAAATGATTATAACAAGTACAAAATCAGTAAAACATCGATACATTCAATACATATTTATTTTCTGTTATTTCCTTTTATTTTATTACTGCACCACTAAGCATTATTGCTTAGCGCGTTGCTTTTTCCACACGTAGGTTCTGGAGATACTGATCGAGAGTCCAGTAGACCACAAACTGGGTGAGACCATCCTGCAGCTCTGCATAGTGTCCGTGTCACCTCACCATCTTCAGTGCATTGGTAGGACACTAGGTTTCATTTTGATATTTTGTAACTAATAATTATTTTCTTATATGTAATTGAACTTATGAAATGTATTTTGATGTTCATGTAAATAATGAGAATTGTGTTTGTGAATGGAAAAGTGAATGTTTATCTGTGATATATACATGATTATCACATGAGATGAATGATTGAGAAATGAAATTGAAAAATGTTGAGATTTTGATATTGGAGTTTGAGATGATTGAATATGATTATTGGAAGTGTTTTTCACAGGTTCCGAAGAACTGTTTTCTCCATTTTTAGCCGGTACTCTGCCAGATTTTCTATAAAATTTTCGAAACCTCAAATAAATTATAATTTCAATAAATAACTTAAATAAATAATATTTCACAAGTTATATTCAAAACTATGATAAAAATTAATTAAGGTAAAATAGAGTGTGCCGGTACACCGTGTGACATTGCTTACTCGGATATACTGTATACGGGTAAGGGATGTCACATGGTTTCTAAATAAAAATTGTGTCATTTTGTGTCTATTTTCATTCCCAATTGGCCTCACACCAATTAGGTTGGTAGAATTTCATTTTTGGTCCCTGAAAGGGACCTAGGTCAAGCTGCCAGATTAGGACTCCTAAGCAATCCGAATTGCATTTTTTTTCCATTCATTCCAACACATCACAATTAGTCCCAATTGACAATTTCTAACCTCAATTAAGGTTATTTGTATCAATGGACCATTTCCTCCAATTTTTCCCCCAAATTTAAAAGTTCAAGAACCCTAATTTATTAATTTCATTCACTTAATGCAATCAAAGTATATATTCTTAATCTACATACTTAATTCAACCTAATTAACACTTCATTTTCATCAAATTCAAGAAATTTCTATCTCCTTATAGGCTGGCCGAAAATCTCATTTAGTCCCCCATGATGGTTTTGTTTGCATTTCCACTTTAATTCTAAGTGTATGGAACCATAAAGACATAGATTAAACTAAAAATTTCAATTTAAATCACTAACCTCTTCTTTGGAATTCAATTCTCAATTTCCTTCACTTTTCTCCTTTCTTTCCTTCTTCAAATTCCTTCTCAAGTTGAGATAGCAAGGTTTTATAAAGAATTTTGGGGGAAATTAGGGTTAAGTGCATAGGAATCAAGCTTAAGATAATGCTTTAATGGAGGAAATGCATGGAGGGAGAGGGTGAGGGAGTTTGGCTGAAGATGAGGGTGGAGAAGAGAGTGATTTTTCTTTTAATTTTTATGCCTTTTTATGTTTTATTAAGTCACATTTGACTTAGTCAAAATTTGGGTAATTTAAATTTTATTTATGATGTTATGGGGAGGTCACCAACATGGTGTAATAAGTCCCATTTTCATTCTTTTTCTTTTTCCTAAATTTTTTTAATAGTTCTTTAATTTAATTTCCCATTTTGAAATTTTCATTTCTCCAATTTTATTAGATAGTTAGGTCAGGAGTCACCTCCAAGTATGAATTTACCAAATTGCCCCTCACCGGTTTGACTCGGTTCGCAAGTAATTCAATATTTCTTCTGGATCCCTGACCTAATTATTTGACCTACTTGTCAACTCTTTTCTATAATTTTCTCTTTTCCACTAGGTTCACAATAGTCCTTAGGACCACGGTGTCACATTTTCCAGTTCAAAAGTAGGGTTAGGACTGACCTCACAGTCACTTCCTGATAAGGTCACCCATCACTGTGACCCTCGGCTCATTTAATTTTTTATGCTTTGTTTTTCTTGTTGATACTTAACTATCTGGTAATCACTATTTATTTTCATTCAGGGCTTTTCTAGGTGTCTTAAATGTGATTCTAATCCCCTTAATTGTTCGGACTGACACCGGTCACCGGAATAGTGAAATATACAAGGCTATGCATATAGGGGTGTTACAATGCTCTCCCCCTTAAAATAAATTTCATCTCAAAATTTTTACCTGGCATCAGTTTCTGAACAGCTGTGGGTGCAGTCTCCTCATATCCTCTTCTCATTCCTAAGTAGCTTATTGGCCCGAATGATAGTTCCACAGTACTTTCACCAGCGGTATCTGCTTGTTCCTCAGCTGTTTCACCTCATAAGCCAGAATCTCTATGGGTTCTTCCTCATATGTGAGGTCTGGATTTACTTCAATCTCTTCTACTAGTAGTACATGAGATGGGTCTAATCTATACCTCCTCAACATGGACACATAGAAGACATTATATATCTTCTCTAACTTTGGAGGTAGTGCTAGTCGGTATGCCAAGGGACCCACTATGTCCAGAACCTCATATGGTCCAATGAAATGTGGACTCAGCTTTCCCTTTCTGCCAAATCTCATAATTTTCTTCCAATGGGAAACCTTGAGGAATACTTTTTCACCTACTGCATATTTAATATCTCTCCTCTTTAGATCGATGTAGGATTTCTGATGGCCTGATGCAGCCTTGAGTCGATCTTTGATCAGTTCATATGGAGGCATCCCAATGCTTGATTGATAGCTGTTGTTATAAGCGAACTCAATCAAAGGCAAGTGTCTATCCTAGTTGCCCTCAAACTCAATCACACAAGCCCGTAGCATATCCTCCAATATCAGAATTACCCTCTCAGACTGGCCATCTGTCTGTGCGTGGAATGCCATCCTGAAATTCAATCTAGTCCCTAGGGCTCTCTGAAAACTATCCCAGAATTTGGAAGTGAACCTAGGATCTCTGTCGGATACAATTGATACTGGCACTCCATGTAGTCTTACAATCTCATCTATGTACAATTTGGCTAATCTCTCTAAACTATAGTCCATCTGGACTGGCAGAAAATGAGCAGACTTGGTCAATCTGTCCACTATGACCCATACTGCATTATGGCTATTCTATGTCCTCGGAAGTCCCATCACAAAATCCATAGTTATCCGTTCTCATTTCCATCAGGTACTGGTAATGGATGTAACAAAACAGCTGGTACTTGATGTTCTACCTTCACTTGCTGACAAGTTAGGCATTTAGAGATAAAATTAGCTACATCCCTTTTCATACCCATCCACCAGTAATGCTCCTTTAGCCCTCTGTACAGTTTAGTATCACCAGGGTGCATAGCAAAAGGAGACTCATGTGCTTCCTTCATAATGATCTGTCTCAAGTCAACATCATTAGGAATGCACATTCTGCCCATAGCAGTAGACCATCATCTCTCACAGAGAATTTAGTTTTCTTACCCTGCCAGACTTCTTCCTGTAGTTTCTGATATCTTTCATCATTCTGAGCAGCCATTCTGATCTGATCAATCAACAATGGCTGAATATGCCATGCAACTATTGTCTGCCCCTCATTATCTAGCATCCAATGCTCTCAACTCATGCACCATGGACAAAGGAGAAACTCTTAGACTTGCCATAGTCTTACTACTTAAGGTTTCAGCCACCACATTTGCTTTCCCTAGCTGATAGTCTATCAGACAATCATAGTCTTTAATTATTTCTAACCATCTCCTCTGTCTCAAATTCAACTCTTTTTGAGTGCCCAGATACTTCAAACTCTTGTGATATGTGTAGATGTAATATTTCTCCCCATATAAGTAGTGTCTCCAGATCTTAAGAGCAAATACAATAGCTACAAGTTCCAAGTCATGTGTCAGATAATTCCTCTCATGCGGTTTTAGCTGGCGTGACACATATGCAATAACATTTCGATCTTGCATCAGTACACAACCTAACCCATTGTGAGAAGCATCACTATAAACAGTATACTCTTTACTCGGAGTAGGTAAAGTAAGGACTAGAGCTTTAGTTAAATACCTCTTTAACTCATCAAAACTCTACTGGCATTTTTCCGTCCACTGAAATTTCACATCTTTCCGAAGCAGCTTGGTCAGTGGAGAAGCCAACATGGAAAATCCCTTCACAAATCGGTGGTAGTATCCAAATAAACCCAGAAAACTACGAATTTTTGTAATATTCCTGGGTGGCTTCTAATTAAGGATAGCTTCAATCTTGCTGGAATCTACCTTAATACCCTCTGCTGATACTATATGCCCCAAGAAGGATATTTCCTTCAGCCAAAATTCACACTTTGACAAATTTGCATATAGTTGTTTTTCCCTCAAGGTCTGTTGTACAATCCACAGATGTTTATCATGCTCCTTTGCACTCCTCGAATATACCAAGATGTCATCAATAAATACCACCACAAACTGATTGAGGTATGGTCTGAAGATAGTATTCATCAGATCCATAAATGCAGCTAGATCATTGGTTAACCAGAATGGCATGACCAGGAATTCATAATGGCCATATCGAGTTCTAAAGGTAGTTTTTGGGATACTCTACTCTTGCACCTTCAGCTGATAATAGCTTGATCTTAAGTCAATTTTGGAGAATATAGCTGCACCCCTTAACTAATCAAACAAGTTATCAATAAGGGGTAATGGATATCTATTCTTTATTGTTACCTTATTCAACTGTCGGTAATCAATACATAAGCGGAGAGTGCCATTTTTCTTCTTAACAAACAACACTGGCACACTAGGGCGAATAAAGCCCTTATAAAGCAACTCTTGCAACTGCACCTTCAACTCTTTCAATTCTGCTGGTGCCATTCTGTATGGTGTTATGGAGATTGTGTCCACACCAGGCATTACATCAATCTCAAACTGCACCTCTCTTTCCGGAGGTAATCCTGGCAACTCGTTAGGGAACACATCTCAAAAGTCACATACTGTAGGAATGTCCCTCAATGTTGGACTCCCCACTTGGTCGTCTATCACATATGCCAAGTATGCTTCATATCCTTTTCTGATCATTTTTCTAGCTATTACAGCCAAAATAATGTTTGATGGCAATAGCTGCCTCTTCTCATGTATCACCACATTACCGTACTGAGGGAGACCAAAAGTGACTGTCTTTAGTCTACAATCAATCATGGCGTGATGCTTGGCTAACCAGTCCATGCCCAAGATGATATCATAATCTTTGAAGGGCATTTCAATCAAATCTGACAGAAAAAGATGTCCTTGGATCACCAAAGGATAATCTCTATGCATTCTGTTGACCCTGACGTCTTGTCTTAACGGATTTGTTACTAGGACTTCGAAATCCATTTTGATACACGGAACAGTAAGGGAACTAACGATGCTAGCACTAACATATGAGTGGGTAGAACCCGGATCAAACAACACAAATACTTCTTGATCAGAGATAGAGAATGTACCAGCCACAATGTCAGAAGTCTCAGCTTCTTCTCACTATCTCATCGTGTAGACTCTAGCCGAAGCATTGCCTTGTTCTGACTGGTTTACTATACCTTGATTGCCTGAAGTGTTGCCCTGACCTCTGCCTCTACCTCTGCTAACTGGTTGTGAACCTCTGGTAGTAGAACTCTGAATAGATCCTTCTACAACAGTAGGAGGTGGCCCAAATCTACGGGCACTGGTACAATCTTTAGCTAGATGCCCCGTACCCCCACAGTTAAAATAGGCTCCTGTAGCCCAGTAACATATCCCACCATGGGTCTAGCCACATGTCTCACAAGGGCGGGGAGGGTGAGAACTCCTAATCGTCTGCTGACTAGACCAAGGGGGTCTCTGCCCAGAAAATCTACCCCTACCAGACCTTCCACCTCTGCTTGATCCCTCAAATTTCTTTCTTTTTCCAGTGTTTCCACTGGAACTTTGATTGGCTAACGTTCCAGTTTTCTCTTTTTCTGATTTCTCTATCTTCTCTATTTTCTCTTTCACTGGTGCCCCTTTTGACTCAATTCTTTCTAACTCAAGTGCTTGAGAGATGAGCTTAGAGAAGTTATTATGTCTGAATCTAACCACTTGCATCCTCAGACTGGGCTTCAAATCGGTCTCAAACCTCTTACATCTTTCTCTGCTGGTAGAAAGTAAACTCCCCGCATAGTGGCTTAGGCGGGAGAACTCCCTTTCATATTCTGCCACTGATATGCTTCCTTGTTTCAAGCTTAAAAATTCCTGCAACTTCTGGTCCACATGAGCATCTGGGACATATTTTTGTCTGAACTCTCTGAGGAAGTCATCCCAGGTCAGCACTGCAGATTCCATCAAACTATGAGGGATGATTTTCCACCAATCATATGTATCCTCTTGCAGTAGTGACACTGAATACTCGAATTTCAATTCATCCGTGCAGTGCAGTTTCTTGAACACTCTGTCCATTCTCTCCAACCACAGCTCTTGTTACACCTTACCCCTCTGTAAGGCATAACATGATCCCGTAGTATACTTAATGAATTACCAAAATTCGTCTACTGATAACCCATTAAATACACTACAAGGGATTTTAAACCTTTTCTTACTTCTTTTTACAGTGGTGAGCACTATTGACAGGTGTTAAAAATTTCTTTTACTGAAGTGAAACCAAATAACAAATTTGAGTATCAATAATTTCTGTAAAAATTATGGCAGAGTGCCATTTGTATTTGGAATAAATAGTTCTTTAAAAATCTGTAAAAAGCACTTCCAATATATATTTCTTCAATCCCAAACTCCAATAATAGTTTAACACAATAAATTTCTCAACTCAATTCAACATCAATTTTTCAGTTTTTCCAAAAGCTGAGATAAAAGAAATATGTCACAATATTTTTACAAGCCAAAATAATTTATAATTTTAGTTTACAATTGCTCAAGACTAAGTACAATATATACATACAGTGCACATACGTTATAACAAAAACTACATAATATGGTATACCCGATATACCCGGAAAAATCTCAAAATTTGGCACAAGTAGCCTACTCTGCTGCTCTGTCCGTTTATCTACCTACGACAGCAATGAAAAAGCTATCGCTGAGCCAATTTCTCAGTGGTGCACAACATTAAGAAAATACAATTTAAAACCATAAACCATAAATCATATGAACTGTGGATACTTAAAATCATAGTTAAATTTAAAAGACAATGAATGTCATAAAGAATTAAACTCCATTTCACAATATCACAATAAATATCAATAAATCACACACACAGCTTAATCATGATTCCATAATCCAATTCATCCCAAAAGTCGATGCCTAGTGAGGAATAACATAGCTAGCTAGCAATTATATGAGTACTCATCCTATTCGTCCTCAACTGACACAACATTTCAGTCAGAGAGGGAATTCAAAGCCAATTCGTCCCACTAGACAAGCTAGTGAGGAAATCAATCAAATATACATGATAGCTGTGGTTTCAAACCATTTGCGATATTTTTCAAGCAATAAGTATCCATCAAATTCCATTCAAATAAGTTTTCCATAATTTAAGCAATAACATACAAATTGTCAATATTTATTTCAATTGAAAATTCAAAAGAAATAACTGTTGTGCACAAACCTCTGATAAATGCATCTTGGCCCTGACTCGGTGTTTCCTTCCCCTTCCCTGAGTCTTTGCTAACTGAAACACACAATTTGAAGTGTTTCAGTACTCATTTAAACTGTCTCTAACAATAAGGTTTAATAATTAATTTATTTAAATTCTATTATTTTCCTTAGTCAACCTAAAATGTTGACCCTCGATGTACTCTAGGTGAATTAGGTTTAATGTTACCAATATGTCACATTTTGCATTTCAATATGCTACTAATATAGTGCAATTTACCATTTTTACAAGTTAGCATTCATTGCCAAATTATTTCAAGCATCATTGTATGTTAATGTCAAGTTCTCAATTTTTATGTGCTAGATTGGTCTAGCTTAAAGTCCTATTTTTCTTAAGTTTTAGCTTTTGGTCAAAGAAGCAAAATTGTAGATCTATGTCTTATTGCACGCGGGGCAAAATTTCAGGTCATTCTGAGTTGTATAGACCAAGATATGGTCAATTTACCAAAGCTGGACAGATTGCACTAAAATGGTAACTTTAGGTCATTTCTGGTTCTGGCAGTTTTTATACCCGAAATTGTGCAAGTTATTTGACTTGCTTATGGTCATTTCTGGGTTTTGGTGTCTTCATAAGAGTTGTATCTCTAGGTCTAGTCTATTCATGGTAAAAATTTCAGGTCATTTGGACCTGTTTTGAGTGAGTTATGGCCAAAACACTAATTGCTGCCCAAATGGTCAATTTTCAGGCTTTCAAGTCACTAATCCGGATTTGGTCATTTCTTAAGTTGCTTTCTGGGCAGAATTTAGGTGGACTTTCTTCATGAAAGTTGGCACATTTTGTGCCTAGTTTCACCTCCAATTGGCCTTATACCAATTGGAGCCACACACTTAGGGTTATAGGTCCATTTGCACACTGCCCTCTACATGCTTTTCAAACACCAAACCAAACACACATTCACCAACTATCTCCTCACTTCTCCATACCATTCTGCATTTGGCACTAACCATAACCATTCAATTCTTTACATTATAGGTCAACTTGGACAGAATATAACAATTTCACAATGCACCAATTGCACTCATAATTCACAAGGTTCAAACCCAACAATATATACACATAAATACTTCTAATTATTACACATACTTCCATCATCAAATTACATGCCTTATCACTACTATTCCACACACACATGCTGTCATTTTTTGTACAATACTTCAACAACATTTTATGAACTTAAAAATTAACCATTTCCATTATGATGGTGCCAAAGTAACACATTCACACCAAACTTTCATTTTCACTTCTCAAGCTCACCATTCAAACTTTATACATGGGAATCAACTTCAATACATATAAGCACTTAATTTAACATCTCAAACAACCATTTACATGCAAAGACAAGCTATACATGATGAACTCCCTTGGCTGCCGAAATGGAGTAGCACCTTAACTCATCAAAACTCAAAACTTCTTCCATAAATCAAATAACCACAACCTTAGTTACAATTTTAATGAAACAAGAAATGAAAACACCCACTTACCTCCTTTGAAGCTTCTTAAAAACTCACCAAAACTTATCTTCCTTGCTCCCTAATTGTTGCCCAAGGTGTGTAGGCTAAGTTTAATGAAGAGACTTAAGGTTTTATGGCTTAATTATAGTGGACTAAAGCTTGGTGGTGGACGGCAATGGAGGATTTTCATGGAGCATGGAATTCGGCCAAAGTGAAGGTGATAAGGAAGAAGAAAGCAATTGATCCTACACCTGTCCCACTTCACTCTTTAGGTGTCCCAAATATGGTTTTAGTGGAGCACTAATGTAGTATATTAGTTATTTATTCCAAAATTTCTAAATTCTCACATTTTCCTCGTTTCTTTTACTATTTAGATTATGTACCACCATTTTAATTTTCATGCTATTTTCAAGGTTTAATATTATTTATTTTTAATGGACATTTAGGTCAAAAGGCATTTCGGAGTGTCAAATGACCACAATGCCCCTATTCGGGTTGCATTCTTGATTTTTCGGTAACACCAAGTTTTGTCGTTTTCTCGATTTCTCGTTTTTCTTTGTACTAATTAATTAATTTTTCTTTGATATTTCTAATGACATTTATACTTTAATAGATATTTATTTAAGTCTTAAAAATATTTTCAGGGTTCCCCACAGTCCAGGGCTAGTTAACAGTCCTCACCGCAACTTCCCAGTGCGGTCATCCATCGCTACGGTTTTCGGCTCGTTTAACTTGGTTACATTTCATTGGTATTATTTTTCCTTTATTTTTCTTGTATTTTCCTTTCTTGTATTTCATTATTTTATGTCTTCTCACTAACATTTAAATGTAGTTCTAGGCATTCTAACTGTCCAGACAAACACTGGCCATCGGAACAGTAGAATGCATTACTGAACATAGGGGTGTTATAGCTCTGCCTCTAAAGGGTCCACTCTACCCTTAAACTCTGTAGCATATACTTAAGTAGTTTATCATACTGCTTGGCTGGAGTCGAAGGTTGCACCACAGGTGTCTGAAGTGGAGCTTGAGCAGGCATACTTCCAGCTATCTATTGGAACATAGTAGCCATCAGCTGGGCAAATTGTGCAGGAAACTGCGGTATTTGTGGGGCTGGTGCTACTGAACCATTGACATTTTGAAGGGATGGGGCTTCCCCTTATGCCTCAGCCTCTACAAATTGCTCAACTGAGCGGTCGCCTTCTTCCATTTCAATTCGAAGGTATTATACCTCCTAAACAAATAATATAAGGAGATTTCCCTCCATTAGTTCACATTTATAATGTAATGCACTGTATGTATCAAATAAGGACATTGAGCAGTTGTACTTATTAAAGAAACTATACAAATTTATAAGTCAAAACATACTTTAAAAACTTGCTCTAATACCACTAAAACATGTCACACCTTACCCCTCTGTAAGGCATAACATGATCTAATAGTATACCTAATGAATTATCGAACTTCACCTACCAATAACCCATTAAATACACTACAAGGGATTTTAAAATAATTTTTTTACTTTTTGAAGGTGGTGAGCATTTCTAGTAGGTATTAAAAATGTTTAATTGAAGTTTAAAAGTTAGGTAAAGTTTTTGACCATTTTTATTTTTCTGTAAATTTTGTAAAAATTTCAGCAGAGTGCCAGCTGTAATCGAGAAAAACCAAAATTTTTGACCTGTAGAAAAGCACTTCCTATATTTCACTTCATCAAAATCAACCACCATCACAACTCACAATCAACACAATTTTTCTCAACTCTACAATTCAAGTTAATACTCAACTCAATTATTTTCAAAACTAATACTAAAGAATTTCATTCACATTCCATTAAAGAAAAATTGATTTACATTCATTAGTCTAAATTTACATCAGAAAATCCAAAATAATATTATTACAAGTTCTGTACAACTGCTCAAGACCAATTTAAAACATGTATATAGAGTCATACACATCAAAATAAATATGTACAGTAAGGGTATAATGTTATACCGGATAAAATCTCAAAGGCAGTGCTGTAGTCCTCAGCAGCTCACTCGGCTGCTCTACTAGTCTCTCCACCTGCAATAGTAATAAAAAAGCCATCGCTAAGTACAATGACTCAGTGGTGTATAACTAACTAAAAATACTAATTTATGCATAAATTAAATCACACTTATCCAAATATGGTACTAAAAATGGCACAGAGATACAAAACACAATTTAAAATTTTACTCAAATAATTTTTTTTCACTTTAGAAGTCACAAAACAAATTTTTATAAAAATACACAGTCATATCATGCCATTAATATATTTTTCATCTCAATAGCCAGAAGCTTATGAGGAACACCAAGGCTAGCTAGCTCAAATCTATGGGTACCCATTCAAATTTCTTCCTCTACTGGCACACACCTCAACACTTCAACCAGAGAGGGAATACAAAACTAATTCCTCCCACTAGTCAAGCTAGTGAGGCATTCAGACATTTGCTCATGACACTGTGATTTCAAACTATTTTAACAATTGTTTAAACATTCAAATGCCAACTAATCACATATAACACATTTTTCCTTTCAATCAAATTTTTCAGAACAAATAAAATCACAATTTAGTTTTCATACTTTATTCAACATAATTTGCAAAATAAAATTCAAATAAAATTTATATGTTGTGCACAAATCTCGTACGAGTCGCCTCTTGGCCTTAACTCAATGTTTCATTTCCTTTCTTAGTAGCCTTTTCAACTGAACACACAATTTACAGTATTTCGGTATCATAATTTATAATAAATCTAGTAAATAATTCATGTCTACTAAATTCTGGCCCTAATATGCTTAAATTAACGTTCTTTGAAATTTACATTTTAGGGTTACTATTCATGGTACTATTCAAGTCAAAATATTGACTTTCTCATGCTTAATAGGTACGTGAATTCCAATTACACCCACATACCACATTTTAAGTGTCAAATTTGTTGGTATTGGTTGCCATTTCAATTTCTAAGTCTCTTAAGAGAAATTTCAATTTTTCAGTTTTGGTCCCCTATTTTGCACTATTCCATTGGTCTAGTTACTGTAGAAATTTGGCTAAGTATTCTTCATCAAAGTTGTTCTTTATTGTCTTATCTTTAATTCTCTTTTTGAATCACTCCATTTTGAGTTTTTTAGGCCAAGATATGGCCATTTGAATAAGGCTGGCCGGATTGGTGTTACTCAGAATTATCTAGGCACTTTATTGGTTCTGGCAGTTTTGGACAACTAACTTTGGGTGCAAAATGACTTGGTTATGGGCAGAATTTGGGTTAATGTTCTGCATGAAATTTGTAGTTCTATGTCATACCTTTCCAATGCCACAAAAATCAGGTCATTTGGACCTGTCTAGCCCAAGTTATAGCCAAATGAACAAACACTGTTTATTTGATTATTTTTATATAGTGGCAGTGCACAATACCCAAAATTGACCTAATTTTTTACTGTCTTAATGTCATTTTTTGGGCATGGTATCTGAATGAAAATTGTGTCATTATGTGTCTATTTTCATTCCCAATTGGTCTCCACCAATTGGGTTTGCAGAATTTCATTTTTGGTCCCTGAAAGGGACCTAGGTCAAGCTGCAAGATTAGGACCCCTAAGCAATCCAAATCGCATTTTGTTTCCATTCATTCCAACACATCACAATTGGTCCCAATTGATCATTTCTAACATCAATTAAGGTCATTTGCATCAATTGACCATTTCCTCTAATTTTTCCCCTAAATTTCAAAGTTCAAGAACCCTAATTTATTAATTTCATTCACTTAATGCAATCAAAATATATATTCTTAATCTACATACTTAATTCAACGTAATTAACACTTCACTTTCATCAAATTCAAGAAATATATATCTCCTTATAGGCTAGCCGAAAATCTCATTTAGTCCCCAATGATGGTTTTGTTTGTATTTCCACTTTAATTCTAATTGTATGGAACCATAAACACACAAATCAAACTAAAAATTTCAATTTAAATCACTAACCTCTTCTTTGGAATTCAATTCTCAATTTCCTTCACTTTTTTTCCCTTCTTTCCTTCTTTAAATTCCTTCTCAAGTTGAGATAGCAAGGTCTTATAGAGAATTTTGGGGGAAATTAGGGTTAAGTGCACAGGAATCAAGCTTAAGATCAAGCTTTACTGGAGGAAATGCTTGGAGGGAGAGAGTGAGGGAGTTTGGCTGAAGACGAGGGTGGAGAAGAGAGCGATTTTTCTTTTAACTTTTATGCCTTTTTATGTTTTATTAAGTCACTTTTGACTTAGTCAAAATTTGGGTAATTTAAATGTCACACCTTACCCCTCTGTAAGGCATAACATAATCCCGTAGAATACCTAATGAACTACCAAACTTCACCTACTGATAACTCATCAAGTACCCTACAAGGGATTTTTAAAACAAATTTCTTACTTTCATCAGTGGTGAGCATTTTCTAATAGGTATTAAAATCATTTAATTAAAGTTGAAAACTAGTTAAAATTTTTGGCCCATTTTATTTTTCCACAAATTTTATAAAAATTTCGGCAGAGTGCCGTCTATATTTTGAGAAAACAGTTCTTCAAATACCTGTAAAAAGCACTTCCAATAATCTGTCTCAACAACTTCTTCAAATTCACAATCAATTTCAACATCATTATCAATCTCCAAAATTCAAATCCACCATTTCCAATATCCAACAATCATCAAAATACCATTAATGAATTTCATTCAATTTAAAACAAAATACTACCATTCATATTTCATTAAAGACAATAATTTATATACATCATTACAAAAATTTACATTAAGAGAAATTCAAACTAAAGTTTATTACAAACTTTATACAAGCTGCTCAAGACCAATTTTACATGTCCATACATTTACGTGCATTACATACATCAAAATAAATTTTTACAGTCAGGGTTTAAATTATACCCGATAGCTTCAAGGCAAGTAGCTCCTCAATCCTTAGCAGCTCAATCTGCTGCTCCTCTAGTCTCTATATCTGTGACAGCAATAATAGCCATCGCTGAGTACTAGGACTCAGTGGTGCACAACATACTAAAATAATCTTTATGCAGAATTTAAATCATATTTATTCAAAAATTAGATTGAACATGAGAATTAAATACAAGACATGAATTATGAGATTTTAATCCAAACAATTTTATTTCGAAGTATCAAAACCAATTTCATAAAACCCACAGTTATATCATGCCATTCGAAACAAATATAATCGCAATAGCCGGAGGCTAAGGAGAAGTCACATCACAAGGCTAGCTAGTTCAAATATATGGATATCCATTCAATTTCTTCTTCTACTGGCACACACCTCAACACTTCAGCCAGAGAAGGAATCAAAATTCGAAACTAATTACCCCCGCTAGTCATGCTAGTGAGGTGTTCAAATATATGGTCATGTCACTGTGGTTTCAAAACTTATCTTAACAATTTACTAAACATTTATGCCATCTAAAATATCAACAAATAACTTTCAACAATTTAAATCAAAAGCATAATAAACATTTAATCACAATAATGTCACAATTCAATGTTTTAAATTATTCAAAACAATATGCAGAAGAAAATTTTACAGAAATTTTACATTGTGCACAAACCTTAAGCGAGTCGCCTCTTGGCCTTGACTCGATTCCTCGGGTTCTTTTCCGGTGTTCTTTTCCACTGAAACACACAGTTTCACAGTGTTTCAGTATCATAACTCAGCATAAATCCAAAAATAAATTTAAATTCACTTTTACTTAACTTTAATGTACTAAACTTGACGTTCTTTAAAATTTGTGTTTCGGGTTACTATTCACGATACTATTCAAGTCAATTTGTTGACTTTCTAAGGCTTAATAGGTATGGGAATTCCAACTTCACCCACATACCACATTTTGATAACTAAATTTGTTGGTTTTGGTTGTTTACTCAAATTCTAAGTCTTTTAGGCAAATTTGCAAATTTTCAGTTTTGGTGTCTTAAGTTGCACTGTTCCATTGGTCATTTTTCTGTTAGAATTTGGCAAAAATTTCTTCATAGAAAATGTTCCCTATTTTCCCAAATTTATTCTCCTTTTTGAATCACTCCATTTGGAGTTTTGAAGCTCAAGTTATAGCCATTTGAATCATGACTGCCAAATTAGACTTAACCTAGATTTTCTAGGCAATTTCTGGTTCTGGCAGTTTTAGGTCACCAAATTTGGGTGGCCAAATGACTTAGTTAAGTTCATAATTTGGGTTTGTGTTCTTCATGAAAGTTTTAGGTCTATATCTCAGCTGTCCACTGGTAAAATTTCATGTCATTTATACCTTCCTAGCCCAAGTTATGGCTAAATGAACAAATACTGTTCATTTGGTCATTTTTGTACAGGTCAGACTGCAAAAATCCGGATTTGGTCAATTTGTTCACTAGGTTTTGGTCACTTTTTGGGCATGATTCCTGAATAAAAAATGTGTCATTTTGTGTCTATTTTCATTTCTAATTGGTCTCATACCAATTGGACTTGTAAATTTTCAATTTTGGTCCCTCAAAGAGACCTTGGTCTTGCTACCTGCAGCATGGCCATTTTCAATCCGAATTTAAACTCACTTCTAACACTTCCAACACACCTCAATTGGTCACAAATGACCATTTTTCATCTCAAACAAGGTCAAACACACCATTTGACCAATTCTCACACTTTTATCTTCCAAACCCTAGGTGCCAAACCTTAATTCCCCAATTTGTTACATTTGTTGAATTCTAAATGCATATTTAATACTCATATATTCATTTACACTTAACAACTTCATTATTGTATCAAAACACCCATTCCAAACATAAACCCTAGCTGGCCAAATTCATACATAATTCCTCAACAATTGTGTAACACCCCTAAGTTCGGTAGTGCGTTCTGCTGTTCCGGTGACCAGTGCTGTCCGGACAGCTAGGATGCCTAGAACCACACCTTGTTATGAGAGAGGAGACATAAATAATGAAATACAAAAAAAGAAAATACAAGAAAAACAAAGGAAAAATCATAGCAAAGAAATGTAACCGAATAAGTGAGCCGGGAAACCTAGCGATGGGTGACTGCACCGGGAAGTCACGGAGTGGACCGTTGACTAGCTACTGGATCATGGAACCACGGAAAACATTTTAAGACTTAAATAGACCCTTATTTAATAATAAATATAATTATAAAGATCAAAGAAAAATTTTATAATTAGTACAAAGAAAAGTGAGAAATCGAAAAAGCAGACAAAATACGATTATTAGAAAAATTGGGAATGCCACCCGAGCAGGCATTATGTTCAGTTGACATCCCGAATTGTCTTTTGACCTAAATTTCCATTAAAAATAAATAATATTACACTTAGAAAATGAAATGAAAAATTTGTTTAGTGGTACCTAAAATAAATAGCCAAAAATGGAGTGGAAATGGTGTAAATAACACATTAAACTTATAATATGGTTAAATAATGTGAGTGGGCCACTAAAGGAATAAACTAAAGACATAGTGGGGCAGGTGTACATCCATTATCCAAGGCAGAAACTTCATCTTCTCCATTGTACCAAAGTTGCCGTGAATGAAGGAGAGGAAACTCCATGGACATTTTCATGCAAGCTTGATCCATCCCTCCATTTCAACTCCATTCACTTGGGTTCCTTCATGAAACTTTGTCTACTCATCACAAGGAAGAGTTTGATACTAAATTTGAGAAGTTTAAGCAAGGTTTAACAAGCTCCAAGCATAAGGTAAGTCCATAATTTTGAAGATAGCTTTGTTAAGTTTTGTGTGCATGTTATGGGTGTTGGTTTTGTGAAGGAAAATTTTGAGTTTGAAGAGTTATTGTTGTTTTCATTTTGGACAGCCATGGAGTCACGTTTTTGATGAGATATTTATGCATATAATTGATGAGAAATAATGTTGATCATGGTGATTTAATATCCTAGAGGATTATTTCACATATATATGGTGATTTATGCACTTGGATGGGAATTGGTAAATTGTAGGGCACTTTGATGTTGAAGAAGGTTTTCGGCAGCTTGGGGACCCTTGAATAATTGTATGTATTGATGGAAGTATTGGCAGAATGTTGACATAGAAGAATTGATGAATGTGTATGTAAATTAGTAGTGGAAATTATATGTAATGATTAGGTGTAATTATGTACATATATTGCTAAATTTGGACTTTGTGGTTTAGGGTTGTAATTGATGTATTGAGAATGTTTGTATTCTGTCCAAATTGACCATAGTAAGAAGTGATAAATGAATATGGAATGGTATAACATCAGAATTGGGTATGGGGATTTAAGGTAGAGCAAGTTAAATGTGTGTTTGAATTGGGGTTTGAAAGACACATAGAGGACAGTGTGCAAATAGACCTATAACTTTAAATGTGTAACCTCAATTGGTATGAGACCAATTGGAGGTGAAACTAGGCACAAAATGTGCCAACTTTCATTGAGAGAACATACCAAAATTCTGCTTGCAAGGTGATGTGAAAAATGACCAATTCGGATTAGGTACACTTGAGACCTAATAAATGACCATTTGGGCAGCAGTGAGTGTTTAGGCCATAACTCACTCAAATCAGGTCCAATTGACCTGAAATTTTAACCATGAATAGTTAAGACCCATACCTACAAGTCTTATGAAGATACCAAAGCCCAGAAATGACCATAAGCAAGTCAAAAGCTTGCACAAGTTCGGGTCCAAAACTGGCCGAACCAGAGTTGACCAAATTGACCAAAAATTGACCTAAATTGATACCATTTGACCAGCAATAGTGTAATGACCATAACTTGGTCTACTTAACTCGGATTGACCTAAAATTTTGCCCGCATGCAATAAGACATAGATCTACAAGTTTGTAGTTTTGACCAAAGCTCGAAAACCGAGGAACTAGGCCGTCCGGCTAGGTCAAACCAGTATCGAAATCCGACAAGTTGCATTAAAATGCACTAAACAAGGAAACGAGTTTGGCAAACGTACCAAACCTAAAACCCTATCGAATGTGACATATTAACGACACTAAAACCTAATTTACCTAAAAGCATAGCGAGTCGGTATATTAGGTGATTAAGTGAATAATTGAGTTCGATGCATTATTTACTAAACACCATCGTTAGAGGCAAATTAAATTAATCAAACACTTCAAATTGTGTTTCTCAGTTAACAAGGACTCAGCAAAAGGGAAAGAAATACTGAGTCAAAACCAGGAGACAAATATCAGAGGTTTGTGCACAATAACTATTTCTCTTGAATTTTCAATTGAAATAAATATTGACTATTTGTATATTATTGTTTTAAATTGTGTTTGTGCACAACAACTATTTCTCTTGAATTTTCAATTGAAATAAATATTGACTATTTGTATATTATTGTTTTAAATTATGTTTGTGCACAACAAATGGTTCTTTTGAATTATTTTCAATGGAAATAAATATTGACTATTTGCATATCATTGTTTTAAATTGTGGAAATGTGTTTGGTGGACACTTATTGATTGAAAAACATTGTGAATGGTTTGAAACTGTGAAAAATTGTTTGAATGATATTGATGGATACTTATTGATTGAAAAGCACTGTAAATGGTTTTTGTGGAAATTGAAGTGAATTACGAATTGTGTTGCCATTTTGTGAATGAAATTATAACTTTGGAAATTTATTGGATTCTTACGGATCATTTGAATAAAATGTTTGGAATTGTTTTGACTCACAATTGGCATGACACCGATACTATGTTCCTCCTCCATTAATGGGGTGAGTGTGATTATTCCTCCCTCTTTGACTTATCAGTCTGGGGTGAGTATGATTATGTTCCTCCCTCTTTGACTTCCACCGAGGTTAGTATGGATGAGTTCTCATTAGATAGCTAGCTTCCTCCCTCATTGATTTCGATTATTGGGGTGAGTATGTCTTGTCGTGGTGTACAACACGGCATATATGGAAAAATTGTGTCATGACTTAAATTGTGATATTGATTGGCAACACTGTATTCTTCAGTTATTTGATCGAATGGTGTTATTGATTTGCAAAAGCGATATTATTCAATTATTTGATCGAATTGTGTTATTGATTTGCAAAGCGATATTATTCAGTTATTTGATCAAATTGTGTCATTGATTGGAAAAAGCGTGTTATTCAAGAATTTGATCAAATTGTGTATGAATTGGCAATACGGTATTCTTAAGCTATTTGACTAAATTGTGTTATTATGAATTTTGATAATTTGTGAATTGGAGTTTAAATTCCTTATGACATTCATTGTCTTGAAATCAACTATGGTTTTAAGTATCCACTAATGATATGATTTATGAATTGTGATTTAAAATTGTATTTGGTTAATGTTGTGCACTGCTGAGACATTGTCTCGTGATAGCTTTATTCTTTGTCGCAGTAGAGAGATAGGCAGGCAGACTAGGTCGCTAGTACCGCCATGAGAGATTTTGGGTATAGTGAGTATACCATATGTGGCATTTGTATCAGTAATGTATATTCACTGTATGTATATTTTGTTCTTGGTTTTGGCGTTGTAAATTTAAGTTGTACAATAAAGTTGAAAAATAATTATGAGTTATATTGATTGTAAAAATTGTTAAATATTGTTTTATCTTAGTCTATGAAAATCAATTTGTATTTGACTTTATAAATGTGTTGTGATGATAAAAATGTTGGAGTTGAGATTTGAAAATATATTGAAGTGCTTTTTACGAGTTTTCAAGAAGCTGTTTTGTCCAAAATACAAATGGCACCTTGCCAAAATTTTCTGATACTCCAAATAAATCAAATGAGTTAGTTGTTTCACTTGATTCACCAAAGTCTTTCACACACTGTAAATAGTGCTCACCATCGTAAAAGAAGAAAAGTTTTTAAAATCCCTTGTAGTGTATTTAATGGATTATCGATGAGCGGAGTTGGTAATTCATTAGGTATACTACGGGATCATGTTATGCCTTACAGAGGGTAGGGTGTGACATGTTTTAGTGGTATCGAGCAATGGTTTTAAAGTGAATTTGATTGTGAATTTGAAATCTTTATGTCGGTAACTACAATTGCTCAAATGTTTGATACATACAGTACATTACATTATAAATATGCACTAACGGGAGAAATCTCCTTGTATTATTATGCAGAGGTCGGAAATAAATTTTGATGCATTAGTGACTAGTCCTTTAGGATAAGGATTGTGATAACAAGTGAAATTAGTTTTGGAAGAGTTTATCGTGAAAAGTATTTGTGACACACCATAAAATTATAAGCTAATTGGCGAGCCTACTTAATGTAAGGCAAGAGGGCGTAAATGTAAGATGCGATAATGGAATTGCTCTAGATGAGGGCAAGGAGGTTCTTGTTAGAAATTGCTAATGGATATTGTAATCGAATAAGATTCGAATATCGGTGAATTCAAAAAGAATAAAAGATAACAAAGTTTGATCTATTGGGATGTATCGTAGTAACTATGCAATGTTCTTGATGTTTATCTTGTAGCTGCAGATTCTGATCGACTTGAGATTATTGTGTAGAGCTACGTACTACGATAGTACACCTAGATAAGAATAGTTGCCAACGGCATACATTTTGGTATAGTTATGCCATGACATAATTTAATTGTTAGAAATAAGTTTGAAAATCCTACTTAGGATCTAAAACTCAAAAGTTAAAATATCGAAGGTTATAGTTCGGTACAAAAGGAAGTAAGTTATAGAATATTGTGAGATAAAAAGAGTTATGAAAGTAGAGAATTAAGCAGTTGATTCATGTGTAACAAAGAAATATTACAAATGTGAGGAAGACTATGGACTAGAATGGTCAGAGGACCAATGACGATGAATGATTCTAACATGACCTCAAGGGTCATTCAAGAGCAACGTGAACCAAAATATTAGACAACATAATAGTAAGAGGAGATTGGTGTTATCCAAACAAATTAAACATTGTATTAGATTGTTAAAAGTCTTACGATCATATAGAAAGGAGAAATAAACGTATGACTATTGTAAGATGGCTCTTTGGGTAAAAATTTCGTGGACGAAATTTATTTAAGGGGAGAATTGTAACACCCTAAGTTCGGTGAGTGCGTTCTCATTCGGTGACCAGTCTTTGTCGGACAGCTAGGATGCCTAGAACCACACCTTGTTATGAGAGAGGAGACATAAATAATGAAATACAAAAAAGAAAATACAAGAAAAACAAAGGAAAAATCATAGCAAAGAAATGTAACCGAATAAGTGGTAGGAAACCTAGCGATGGGTGACCGCGAAGTCACTGAGTGGACCGTTGACTAGCTACGGATTTGCGGGAACCACGGAAAACATTTTAAGACTTAAATAGACCCTTATTGAAGAATAAATATCATTAGAAAGATCAAAGAAAAATTAAATAATTAGTACAAAGAAAAGTGAGAAATCGAAAAAGCAGGACAAAATACGATTATTCTGAAAAATTGGGAATGCCACGAGCAGGGCATTATGGTCATTTGACATCCCGAATTGTCTTTTGACCTAAATTTCCATTAAAAATAAATAATATTACACTTAGAAAATGAAATGAAAAATTTGTTTAGTGGTACCTAAAATAAATAGCCAAAAATGGAGTGGAAATGGTGTAAATAACACATTAAACTTATAATATGGTTAAATAATGTGAGTGGGCCACTAAAGGAATAAACTAAAGACATAGTGGGGCAGGTGTACATCCATTATCCAAGGCAGAAACTTCATCTTCTCCATTGTACCAAAGTTGCCGTGAATGAAGGGAGAGGAAACTCCATGGACATTTTCATGCAAGCTTGATCCATCCCTCCATTTCAACTCCATTCACTTGGGTTCCTTCATGAAACTTTGTCTACTCATCACAAGGAAGAGTTTGATACTAAATTTGAGAAGTTTAAGCAAGGTTTAACAAGCTCCAAGCATAAGGTAAGTCCATAATTTTGAAGATAGCTTTGTTAAGTTTTGTGTGCATGTTATGGGTGTTGGTTTTGTGAAGGAAAATTTTGAGTTTGAAGAGTTATTGTTGTTTTCATTTTGGACAGCCATGGAGTCACGTTTTTGATGAGATATTTATGCATATAATTGATGAGAAATAATGTTGATCATGGTGATTTAATATCCTAGAGGATTATTTCACATATATATGGTGATTTATGCACTTGGATGGGAATTGGTAAATTGTAGGGCACTTTGATGTTGAAGAAGGTTTTCGGCAGCTTGGGGACCCTTGAATAATTGTATGTATTGATGGAAGTATTGGCAGAATGTTGACATAGAAGAATTGATGAATGTGTATGTAAATTAGTAGTGGAAATTATATGTAATGATTAGGTGTAATTATGTACATATATTGCTAAATTTGGACTTTGTGGTTTAGGGTTGTAATTGATGTATTGAGAATGTTTGTATTCTGTCCAAATTGACCATAGTAAGAAGTGATAAATGAATATGGAATGGTATAACATCAGAATTGGGTATGGGGATTTAAGGTAGAGCAAGTTAAATGTGTGTTTGAATTGGGGTTTGAAAGACACATAGAGGACAGTGTGCAAATAGACCTATAACTTTAAATGTGTAACCTCAATTGGTATGAGACCAATTGGAGGTGAAACTAGGCACAAAATGTGCCAACTTTCATTGAGAGAACATACCAAAATTCTGCTTGCAAGGTGATGTGAAAAATGACCAATTCGGATTAGGTACACTTGAGACCTAAAACTGACCATTTGGGCAGCAGTGAGTGTTTAGGCCATAACTCACTCAAAACAGGTCCAATTGACCTGAAATTTTAACCATGAATAGTTAAGACCCATACCTACAAGTCTTATGAAGATACCAAAGCCCAGAAATGACCATAAGCAAGTCAAAAGCCTTGCACAAGTTCGGGTCCAAAGCTGGCCGAACCAGAGTTGACCAAATTGACCAAAAATTGACCTAAATTGATACCATTTGACCAGCAATAGTGTAATGACCATAACTTGGTCTACTTAACTCGGATTGACCTAAAATTTTGCCCCGCGTGCAATAAGACATAGATCTACAAGTTTGTAGTTTTGACCAAAGCCCGAAAACCGAGGCAACTAGGCCGTCCGGCTAGGTCAAACCAGTATCGAAATCGACAAGTTGCATTAAAATGCACTAAACAAGGAAACGAGTTTGGCAAAAGCGTACCAAACCTAAAACCCTATCGAATGTGACATATTAACGACACTAAAACCTAATTTACCTAAAAGCATAGCGAGGGTCGGTATATTAGGTGATTAAGTGAATAATTGAGTTCAGTGCATTATTTACTAAACACCATCGTTAGAGCAAATTAAATTAGCAGAAACACTTCAAATTGTGTTTCTCGATTAACAAGGACTCAGAAAAGGGAAAGAAATCTTGAGTCAAAACCAGAGACAAATATCAGAGGTTTGTGCACAACAACTATTTCTCTTGAATTTTCAATTGAAATAAATATTGACTATTTGTATATTATTGTTTTAAATTGTGTTTGTGCACAACAACTATTTCTCTTGAATTTTCAATTGAAATAAATATTGACTATTTGTATATTATTGTTTTAAATTGTGTTTGTGCACAACAAATGTTTCTTTTGAATTATTTTCAATGGAAATAAATATTGACTATTTGCATATCATTGTTTTAAATTGTGGAAATGTGTTTGGTGGACACTTATTGATTGAAAAACATTGTGAATGGTTTGAAACTGTGAAAAATTGTTTGAATGATATTGATGGATACTTATTGATTGAAAAGCACGTAAATGGTTTTGTGGAAATTGAAGTGAATTACGAATTGTGTTGCCATTTTGTGAATGAAATTATAACTTTGGAAATTTATTGGATTCTTACGGATCATTTGAATAAAATGTTTGGAATTGTTTTGACTCACAATTGGCATGACACCGATACTATGTTCCTCCTCCATTAATGGGGTGAGTGTGATTATTCCTCCCTCTTTGACTTATCGATGCAGGGTGAGTATGATTATGTTCCTCCCTCTTTGACTTCCCAGTCTGAGGTGAGTATGGATGAGTTCTCATTAGATAGCTAGCTTCCTCCCTCATTGATTTCGATTATTGGGGTGAGTATGTCTTGTCGTGGTGTACAACACGGCATATATGGAAAAAATTGTGTCATGACTTAAATTGTGATATTGATTGGCAACATTGTATTCTCCGGTTATTTGATCGAATGGTGTTATTGATTTGCAAAGCGATATTATTCAATTATTTGATCGAATTGTGTTATTGATTTGCAAAGCGATATTATTCAGTTATTTGATCAAATTGTGTCATTGATTGGAAAAAGCGTGTTATTCAGTAATTTGATCAAATTGTGTATGAATTGGCAATACGGTATTCTTAAGCTATTTGACTAAATTGTGTTATTATGAATTTTGATAATTTGTGAATTGGAGTTTAAATTCCTTATGACATTCATTGTCTTGAAATCAACTATGGTTTTAAGTATCCACTAATGATATGATTTATGAATTGTGATTTAAAATTGTATTTGGTTAATGTTGTGCACCTCTGAGACAGTGTCTCAGTGATAGCTTTATTCTTTGTCGCAGTAGAGAGATAGGCAGACAGACTAAATTGCTATCACTTGAGAGATTTTGGGTATAGTGAGTATACCATATGTGGCATTTTGTACTGTAATGTATATTCACTGTATGTATATTTTGTTCTTGGTTTTGAGCAATTGTAAATTTAAGTTGTACAATAAAGTTGTAAAATAATTATGAGTTATTTGGCTTGTAAAAATTGTGTCATATTTTTGTATCTTAGTCTTTGAAAATCACTGTGGATTTGACTTGAGAAATGTGTTGTGTTGATAAAAATGTTGGAGTTGAGATTTGAAAATATATTGAAGTGCTTTTTACAGGTTTTCTGAAGAACTGTTTTGTCACAAATACAAATGGCACCTTGCCAAAATTTTCTGATACTCCAAATAAATCAAATGAGTTAGTTGTTTCACTTGATTCACCAAAGTCTTTCACACTGTAAATAGTGCTCACCACTGTAAAAGAAGAAAAGTTTTTAAAATCCCTTGTAGTGTATTTAATGGATTATCGATGAAGCGGAGTTGGTAATTCATTAGGTATACTACGGGATCATGTTATGCCTTACGGAGGGTAGGGTGTGACATGTTTTAGTGGTATCGAGCAATGGTTTTAAAGTGAATTTGAAGTGAATTTGAAATCTTTATGTCGGTAACTACAAGCTGCTCAAATGTTTGATACATACAGTACATTACATTATAAATATGCACTAACGGGAGGAAATCTCCTTGTATTATTATGCAGGGAGTCGGGAAATAAATTTTGATGCATTAGTGACTAGTCCTTTAGGATAAGGATTGTGATAACAAGTGAAATTAGTTTTGGAAGAGTTTATCGTGAAAAGTATTTGCGACACACCATAAAATTATAAGCTAATTGGCGAGCCTACTTAATGTAAGGCAAGAGGGCGTAAATGTAAGATGCACGATGGAATTGCTCTAGATGAGGGCAAGGAGGTTCTTGTTAGAAATTGCTAATGGATATTGTAATCGAATAAGATTCGAATATCGGTGAATTCAAAAGAATAAAAGATAACAAAGTTTGATCTATTGGGATGTATCGTAGTAACTATGCAATGTTCTTGATGTTTATCTTTGTAGTCTGATTCTGATCGACTTGAGATTATTGTGTAGAGCTACGTACTACCGATAGTACACCTAGATAAGAATAGTTGCCAACGGCATACATTTTAGTATAGTTATGCCATGACATAATTTAATTGTTAGAAATAAGTTTGAAAATCCTACTTAGGGATCTAAAACTCAAAAGTTAAAATATCGAAGGTTATAGTTGATACAAAAGGAAGTAAGTTATAGAATATTGTGAGATAAAAGAGTTATGAAAGTAGAGAATTGAGCAGTTGATTCATGTGTAACAAAGAAATATTACAAATGTGAGGAAGACTATGGACTAGAATGGTCGAGGACCAATGACTGATGAATGATTCTAACATGACCTCAAGGGTCATTCAAGAACAACGTGAACCAAAATATTAGACAACATAATAGTAAGAGGAGATTGGTGTTATCCAAACAAATTAAACATTGTATTAGATTGTTAAAAGTCTTACGATCATATAGAAAGGAGAAATAAACGTATGACTATTGTAAGATGGCTCTTTGGGTAAAAATTTCGTGGACGAAATTTATTTAAGGGGGAGAATTGTAACACCCCTAAGTTCGGTAGTGCGTTATCATTCGGTGACCAGTCTTTGTCCGGACAGCTAGGATGCCTAGAACCACACCTTGTTATGAGAGAGGAGACATAAATAATGAAATACAAAAAGAAAATACAAGAAAAACAAAGGAAAAATCATAGCAAAGAAATGTAACCGAATAAGTGGTAGGAAACCTAGCGATGGGTGGCCATGCGAAGTCACGGAGTGGACCGTTGACTAATACGATTTGCGGGAACCACGGAAAACATTTTTAAGACTTAAATAGACCCTTATTGAAGAATAAATATCATTAGAAAGATCAAAGAAAAATTAAATAATTAGTACAAAGAAAAGTGAGAAATCGAAAAGCAGACAAAATACGGTGTTAGAAAAATTGGGAATGCCACGAGCAGGGCATTATGGTCATTTGACATCCCGAATTGTCTTTTGACCTAAATTTCCATTAAAAATAAATAATATTACACTTAGAAAATGAAATGAAAAATTTGTTTAGTGGTACCTAAAATAAATAGCCAAAAATGGAGTGGAAATGGTGTAAATAACACATTAAACTTATAATATGGTTAAATAATGTGAGTGGGCCACTAAAGGAATAAACTAAAGACATAGTGGGGCAGGTGTACATCCATTATCCAAGGCAGAAACTTCATCTTCTCCATTGTACCAAAGTTGCCGTGAATGAAGGGAGAGGAAACTCCATGGACATTTTCATGCAAGCTTGATCCATCCCTCCATTTCAACTCCATTCACTTGGGTTCCTTCATGAAACTTTGTCTACTCATCACAAGGAAGAGTTTGATACTAAATTTGAGAAGTTTAAGCAAGGTTTAACAAGCTCCAAGCATAAGGTAAGTCCATAATTTTGAAGATAGCTTTGTTAAGTTTTGTGTGCATGTTATGGGTGTTGGTTTTGTGAAGGAAAATTTTGAGTTTGAAGAGTTATTGTTGTTTTCATTTTGGACAGCCATGGAGTCACGTTTTTGATGAGATATTTATGCATATAATTGATGAGAAATAATGTTGATCATGGTGATTTAATATCCTAGAGGATTATTTCACATATATATGGTGATTTATGCACTTGGATGGGAATTGGTAAATTGTAGGGCACTTTGATGTTGAAGAATGGTTTGTGGCAGCTTGTGGACACTTGAGTGATGGTGTATATTGAAGGAAGAGTGGGCAGAATATTGACATAGAAGAATTGATGAATGTGTATGTAAATTAGTAGTGGAAATTATATGTAATGATTAGGTGTAATTATGTACATATATTGCTAAATTTGGACTTTGTGGTTTAGGGTTGTAATTGATGTATTGAGAATGTTTGTATTCTGTCCAAATTGACCATAGTAAGAAGTGATAAATGAATATGGAATGGTATAACATCAGAATTGGGTATGGGGATTTAAGGTAGAGCAAGTTAAATGTGTGTTTGAATTGGGGTTTGAAAGACACATAGAGGACAGTGTGCAAATAGACCTATAACTTTAAATGTGTAACCTCAATTGGTATGAGACCAATTGGAGGTGAAACTAGGCACAAAATGTGCCAACTTTCATTGAGAGAACATACCAAAATTCTGCTTGCAAGGTGATGTGAAAAATGACCAATTCGGATTAGGTACACTTGAGACCTAAAACTGACCATTTGGGCAGCAGTGAGTGTTTAGGCCATAACTCACTCAAAACAGGTCCAATTGACCTGAAATTTTAACCATGAATAGTTAAGACCCATACCTACAAGTCTTATGAAGATACCAAAGCCCAGAAATGACCATAAGCAAGTCAAAAGCTTGCACAAGTTCGGGTCCAAAACTGGCCGAACCAGAGTTGACCAAATTGACCAAAAATTGACCTAAATTGATACCATTTGACCAGCAATAGTGTAATGACCATAACTTGGTCTACTTAACTCGGATTGACCTAAAATTTTGCCCCGTGCAATAAGACATAGATCTACAAGTTTGTAGTTTTGACCAAAGCCCGAAAACCGAGGGAACTAGGCCGTCCGGCTAGGTCAAACCAGTATCCCGAAATCCAGCAAGTTGCATTAAAATGCACTCAACAAGGAAACGAGTTTGTCAAAACTTACCAAACCTAAAACACTATCGAATGTGACATATTAACGACACTAAAACCTAATTTACCTAAAAGCATAGCGAGGCTCGGTATAATAGGTGATTAAGGGAATAATTGAGTTCATTGCATAATTGACTAAACAGCATCGTAAGAGGCAAATTCAATTAGCACCAAACACTTCAAATTGTGTTTCTCGATTAACAAGGACTCGGAAAAGAGAAAGAAATCGAGTCAAAACCAGGAGACAAATATCAGAGGTTTGTGCACAACAACTATTTCTCTTGAATTTTCAATTGAAATAAATATTGACTATTTGTATATTATTGTTTTAAATTGTGTTTGTGCACAACAACTATTTCTCTTGAATTTTCAATTGAAATAAATATTGACTATTTGTATATTATTGTTTTAAATTGTGTTTGTGCACAACAAATGTTTCTTTTGAATTATTTTCAATGGAAATAAATATTGACTATTTGCATATCATTGTTTTAAATTGTGGAAATGTGTTTGGTGGACACTTATTGATTGAAAAACATTGTGAATGGTTTGAAACTGTGAAAAATTGTTTGAATGATATTGATGGATACTTATTGATTGAAAAGCACTGTAAATGGTTTTTGTGAAAATTGAAGTGAATTACGAATTGTGTTGCCATTTTGTGAATGAAATTATAACTTTGGAAATTTATTGGATTCTTACGGATCATTTGAATAAAATGTTTGGAATTGTTTTGACTCACAATTGGCATGACACTGATACTATGTTCCTCCTCCATTAATGGGGTGAGTGTGATTATTCCTCCCTCTTTGACTTATCAGTCTGGGGTGAGTATGATTATGTTCCTCCCTCTTTGACTTCCCAGTCTGAGGTGAGTATGGATGAGTTCTCATTAGATAGCTAGCTTCCTCCCTCATTGATTTCGATTATTGGGGTGAGTATGTCTTGTCGTGGTGTACATCACGGCATATATGGAAAAAATTGTGTCATGACTTAAATTGTGATATTGATTGGCAACATGTATTCTCCAGTTGTTTGATCGAATGGTGTTATTGATTTGCAAAGCGATATTATTCAATTATTTGATCGAATTGTGTTATTGATTTGCAAAAGCGATATTATTCAGTTATTTGATCAAATTGTGTCATTGATTGGAAAAAGCGTGTTATTCATAATTTGATCAAATTGTGTATGAATTGGCAATACGGTATTCTTAAGCTATTTGACTAAATTGTGTTATTATGAATTTTGATAATTTGTGAATTGGAGTTTAAATTCCTTATGACATTCATTGTCTTGAAATCAACTATGGTTTTAAGTATCCACTAATGATATGATTTATGAATTGTGATTTAAAATTGTATTTGGTTAATGTTGTACCATCGAGACATTGTCTCAATGATAGCTTTATTCTTTATCGCAGTAGAGATAGACAGGGTAGCAGACTAGGCTGCTAGTACCGCCAGCGAGAGATTTTGGGTATAGTGAGTATACTATATGTGGCATTTTGTACTGTAATGTATATTCACTGTATGTATATTTTATTCTTGGTTTTGAGCAGTTGTAAATTTAAGTTGTACAATAAAGTTGTAAAATAATTATGAGTTATTTGGCTTGTAAAAATTGTGTTATATTTTTGTATCTTAGTCATTGAAAATCACTGTGGATTTGACTTGAGAAATGTGTTGTGTTGATAAAAATGTTGGAGTTGAGATTTGAAAATATATTGAAGTGCTTTTCTGAGTTTTACAAGAACTGTTTTGTCCAAAATACAAATGGCACCTTGCCAAAATTTTTACAAATACTCCAAATAAATCAAATAAGTTAGTTGTTTCACTTCAGTTCACCAAAGTCTTTCACACCTGTAAATAGTGCTCACCACTGTAAAAGAAGAAAAGTTTTTAAAATCCCTTGTAGTGTATTTAATGGATTATCAGTAGACGGAGTTGGTAATTCATTAGGTATACTACGGGATCATGTTATGCCTTACAGAGGGGTAGGGTGTGACAAATTGTTTTTCTTTTCATATTTTCACGAAATTCTCACTTTCAACCTTAAATCTACACTTATAGACCAATTAAATTAAAAGAGAGAACTTACCTCTTGTGAGACTTTTGAATCTTCACTTTTTTTTCCCTCAATTTCTTCACTTCCTTTCTCTCAATCTTCCAATTTAGAGTTAATTAGAAGTTTTTTATAAAGTTTGGGTAGGATTTATGGAGTGAAGCTAGGTTTTAAAAGCTCCAAATTGTGTGGTTATAGAGGATTTTTGAGAGAAACCTAAGAGAGAGAGGAACAGCTTATGGGTGGAAGGAAGAAGATGAGTATTTGTCTTCTTTTTTATTTTTTTTATCCCTCTTTAATTAAATAAAAATAAATTAATTAATGAATAATTCCCTTATTGCATCATAAATACATAGTAAGTGATGTCATAATTCTTATATTATATTTTTTTTTCTTTCTTTTCCTATACTTCTTTAATTAAATTTTCGATCCTGAAATTTTCTTTTCTCTAATTTTATTTGACAGTTAGGTCAGGAGTAAGCTCTCAGGGTCAATTGACCAAATTGCCCCTCGCCGGTTCGATCCGGTTTATAAATAATTCAATATTTCTTCTGGATCCCTAACCTAATTATTTGACCGACTTAACAATTCTTTTTCGTGATTTTCTCTTTTCCTCTGTGTTCGTAATGGTCCTAAAGACCGCGACGTCACATTTTATGGTTTGAAATTTGAGTTTAAATCGACTTTGCAGTCGTTCCCGAGAAGGTCACCCATCGCTGTGACTCTCGGCTCATTTAACTTCTTATGTTCTGTTTTTCTTATTTATACTTAACTTATTGATAATTACTAATTATTTGTCTTTATGGCTTATCTAGTTGTCTTAGATGTGGTTCTAATCTCCTTAATTGTCCGGACCGACACCAGTCACCGAGATAGTGAAATATACCAGGCTATACAAATAGGGGTGTTACATTAAATTTTATTTATGATGTCATGGTGAGGTCACCAACATGGTGTAATAAGTCTCATTTTCATTCTTTTTCTTTTTCCTAAATTTTTTTAATAGTTCTTTAATTTAATTTCCCATTCCAAAATTTTTATTTCTCCAATTTTATTGGACAGTTAGGTCAAGAGTCACCTCCAAGTGTGAATTGACCAAATTGTCCCTCGCCGCTTTGACCCGGTTCGCAAGTAATTCAATATTTCTTCCAGATCCCTGACTTAGTTATTTGACCTACTTATCAACTCTTTTCTGTAATTTTCTCTTTTCCACTAGGTTTGCAATAGTCCTTAGGACAGCGGCGTCACATTTTCTGGTTCAAAAGTAGGGTTCGGACTGACCTCACAGTCACTTCCTGGTAAAGTCACCCATCGCTGTAACCCCGGCTCATTTAACTTTTTATGCTTTGTTTTTCTTATTTATACTTAACTATATGGTAATCACTATTTATTTTCATTTAGTGTTTTTCTAGGTATCTTAAATGTGATTCTAATCCCCTTAATTGTCCGGACCGACACCGGTCATCGGAACAGTGAAATATACCAGTCTATGCATATAGTGGTGTTACATAATAGGTGGCAGAGCCAGTCCGTTATGAATGTGTATATATATATATATATATATGCAGAGTAGGAGGCAAAACTAGCCATAATCATGCGAAGAAATAAATGTTTGTAATTTTGTAAAAGATTTCAAAGAAACTTACTTTGAAATTTTATAAACTTTTGAAAGTTTTGTATAAAGGGGTTTTGGAGATGTAATTCCTGATAGGTATTACAAAGGTTGCTCGGCACATGAGCTTCCTAGTATCTACTATAAAGAAATTACAAAGGTTTTGTAATGAGACAGAGGTTGGTTAAGATGGATAATCTTTCTGGTGGAGGATGACCTTCTTACTCCTTCGTCACCTCTAGTTTTGTAAGATGGAACTTGGAATGAAGGATTTGAAAGATGCTAAACTTCAAGGATTCAAAGGATGCCCTTATTATGGAATGAGAGTCTCCTTAAATAGAAGTAGTGGATAGCATGCTTTGTAATTTTGAAAAGTTTTGAACAATGTTTGCCACTTGCTTTTTTCACGTGTGAACAATGATTCTTGTCTCCTTCATATGTGAACGGTAAAAGGTGAACTGTAAAGGGTGACAGATGAACAGTATCCTATTAGGTTTTGAAAAGTAAAGTAAAACAAAAAATAAAAAGAATAGTACAGAAGTAGAAAATTAAACAAAAAGAGAAGTAAAAGTAAAAGTAAAGGGATGAAAAATGAAATGGATAGTTTTACCGCCAAAATTTTCTTTTACCGGTCTTTTTCATACTTTTTTTTTACAAAAGATTTTGTATTTATGAAGGGATACCATAGCCTTCTTCGTTATCTTCTCCCAAATGAATTATGGGTTCTTAATTCGAATCTGCTATAGAGCTTCTATTTGCAATAATTGTTCTATTATTGCAAAATATTCTTGATCATTTTTAGCTCCTACTAATCTTGTCATAGGATGTGATCTTTGAGCCAAAACTAATTGATTTGAAAGGTTTGGATTGGAGTTGGTAGCAAAAGGTTTTTTCCCTTAAGCCAATTTTTTATACCTTGATTTGTAATTGTTTCTAGGATATTTAGTGAGTCTCACCACTTGACCTTGAACCTTCTAGTAATGGAGTTCAAATTATCTTAGATTTGATATTCAAAGAACCAAATCAGGACCTAAGGCAAGAAAAATTTTGAACAAAACAAGAGAAGAGGCGGGTACCTTTTCTCTTTGGGTAAAGGTTTGTAATGGGTTTTGAAAAGATTTAAGCTCTTTGAGATTTCTGGTGCAAGAATTTCAGGTAATACACTAAAATACTTCCACCATTGAGCAAACCAAGAAGGGGTTTTGGAGGGATCAAATGAGTTTTAGAAATAGAATAGCCAAGATTGACTATTCTTATGGTTTTGTATAAAAAGTGTATTGTACCATGCCTGTTGATAATACCAATAATTGAAATATTAGCAATGGTCATCTTATTTTGGAATATTAAAGGGAAG
Source organism: Hevea brasiliensis (assembly GCF_030052815.1). NCBI lineage: Eukaryota > Viridiplantae > Streptophyta > Magnoliopsida > Malpighiales > Euphorbiaceae > Hevea > Hevea brasiliensis. The sequence continues at coordinate 58,594,439 of NC_079499.1, forward strand.
ATTTTTGGTTTTGTAATTTCTTGTCCCCAATTAGTGGGATTAAGGACATTTTGGATATGGCAGGTTGAGTAGGCAGGATCAGCATGGCTTTCTTTTAGATAAAAGTATTTGAATTTTACCGAACCAGTGTACTCAAGAATTGCCTGATAATAAGCTTGGGTCTTAGTGAGATCCCATGGTTTATAATACCATCCTTTCAGAAAGGCTTTTGAAATTGCTATAGAGGCATCGTTATGTGAAAACTCATCCTCTAAAATCAAAACATTTTGAAAATGTGTTTTTAAAATCCAATCTGAAAACTTCTTTTTTAATTTTGTTCGTGACAAAATTATTTGAGAAGAATTCGGTTGGGAAACATTATTTTGGAAATCAATTTGTAAAATTTCATTAGCTTAAGAAACATTTTGAGAAAGAGTTTTTTGAGAAGAAGACTCTCCTTTCTCAATGGTTTTAGAAATGAGTTTTGTAGAGTTACCTTTCTTGGCCTGGGTGGCCTGAGTTATATTTTGTAAGCCTGAAGTACTTTAGGAGAGTTAGATAGTGATTCCATCTATTTTTGGATTTGACTGTCAGTCTTTAGAGCCTGAGACTTGATGAGTTTTGTATGATCTTCTTCTTCTTCAGCTATATCTACCTAGCTTTGAATAGGCTTTGCTGAAGAGAATACTGGTTTTATAAGGTTTTGTTTTGTAGGAGCTGGGGTTTTAGCATTGTTTCTGGATTTTCTGGGCATTATAGCTTGTTTTGAAGAAATTTTTTGGTCAGAAAGTGTGGAATGGAATTTGTATCTCCTTTTATAAATTCAATTTCAAAATAAAAAATGCTTAAAATTGCTTGCCTAAAGGAGCGGAAGCATGAAAAACACAAGTTTATATCACTGAATTCAAAAATTTTCACCTAGGGTCACATGCATCATGCAAGATTTATTTTTATCTATTTGATTCAATGATAAACAACATATTAAAACTCTTTTAATATGTTTTTGGATCTGTATTTGTCATTTAAGATTTTAGAATTAATCAGATTAATTTTTAGAACCCTAGATTAGATCAAGAACAAATACACTAATCTCTTGATGCACTGTAGCGTATTTGTACCTTTAGGATGCGTCTTTAGGACACCAGATGTTGTCCCTCTAGCTTGTCCACACCAAGATCACCTATGGCAGCCCTTGAAAAGCTTCTAAAGTTTTTTCTATAAATTAGAAAATCAAGTTTTTGCCTTTTAATAGATTACAGATGTAAACAGAACACTAGAAACAATTTCTAGTATTTTTAATTCAAGAGATTGTTTGTTAATCTCTTGGAATAGATGAGGGATGAAGAAGAAGAGAGAATGGGAGCTCCAAGGGTGGCAGCACAAAGGAGGCAGCAGCTAATTTTATTTTATTTTCTTTTCATAACAACACTTATATAGCTAGGTCATCACTTAAACCCCTTGCCACATGTCACCTTCTTATTGGTTCTAGGTTTAATTGACCCAATCACATTGTGCCAAGTGTCAAACCTATATTTAATCTTAACATTAATAATCTTACATGATTAAAAGACACGTGTCACCATAACATGGTGCCACATGTCACACTGTGAAATGACCAAAATGCCCATGTGTCTTAATTTTGAGTTCTCAACCCAAAATAATTATTTCTCTTCTTCTAATCAATTTATATCAAATATAAATTAATTAATTAATCTCTATTAATTAATTTCTCATTAATTAAATTCATATTTAAACACTTTAAATATAAATTTAACTTATACTATACATCCAATAATCTAGATTTAGTTTCAAGTCATGCTAGGGACTTTGCAATCTAATTGCAAACCAAACCTAATTAATTAATTAATTAATTAAACTCTTTAATTAATTAATTAAATCATATTTAATTTGGTGATTACTTGTGTATGTGTGTACTTACTAAGCTCATCACTAATTGGCAATGAGACATGATATCAAATCTTAATATCATCAGAACTCTTTCTTACCATAAATGATTTCTCTAAATCATTTTATGCACCTCATAGACCATGGTTAACACCTAGCATAGCATACCATGGCCACCCAATCAGTAATAAGTTTTACCTTAAATGAACTTATAATCATATGTTACCATGCACTAGAATCTCTCTGTTACAAAATCCTAACTCAAGTTAGAGTTATGGTTTATGTCAAACCCCATTTCTATGAATATTATGTTCTCTTTTAATTCCAGTTCTTGATTAAAAAGATTTTCTCATCAGAAACTCTTTTCTAAATAAATCTATCTGTCTTGGCCAGGAACTTGAAACATCAAGAACAATTAAATGAATATAGGATTTTATCTCTATTTACTTAGAGGAACAGATTCCATCTTGATCAACACCTACCTTCATATATAACTAGTAGGAGCCAACACATGCCCATATACCCATACACAGTACAAGTATGAAAGCAGTATCAAACTCAAACCACCTATATACAAGATAACTGTGCTATCTTAGGTCTAAAGATTATATGCACTGATATGATTTATGACAATATATTGACAAGAGTAAACTCCATGTACTTATCATAAGTATCACTGGTTTGGCCTACTTATCATGTATAAGTGCCTATCATGTTTGTTATATGGCATGAGACTCACCATTCCATCTTATTTATATCTCATATAAATAACTTGGTAACAAACATGAATACAATCTTACTGGATAAGTCATGTCCTTATTGTGAATTATCCTCGATTGTGAACCTATTTATGATACTTTGTGCTAGAAATACTGCCACTCATATTCTTAACAACTTAAGAATAGAATTTCTAACAAAATATCAATGGATCTTTTCTATTACACATAAATATATTATGTAAATGGAAAAGTAAAAATGTCTTTTATTAATAAAAGAGGTACAAGATACATACTAAATGATATGCTCTAGGGCATACTACTAACAATCTCCCACTAGCACTAGAGCCATTCATTACAATATCTTAGACCCTTCTTCTCAAGATGTTAGTTTAGCTGAGTCTGTGACATAGGCTTAGTGAATGGATCAGCTGGATTTTCAGCTGATACTATTTTCTGCATGGCTACATCGCCTCGCCCAACTATTTCTCTGATAATGTGATAGCGCCTTTCTATGTGTTTGGATTTCTGGTGAGACCGGGGTTCCTTAGCCTGTATGATTACTCCATTGTTGTCACAATGTAGTGAAACTGCTGACTCAATAGAAGGAACTACTACAAGTTTTGTCACGAACTTCTTTATCCAAACAGCTTCCTTTGCAGCATCAGATGTAGCAATATACTTAGCCTCGGTAGTGGAATCTGCAGTTGTACTCTATTTGGAACTCTTCCAACTGACTGCACCTCTATTACAAATGAACACAAACCTAGAGATAGACTTTCTATCATCGATATCTAATTAGAAATCAGAATCAGTATAACCATCCAATTGCAAGTCTCCACCTCCATATATCAAGAATAAATTCTTAGTTCTTCTCAAGTATTTAAAGATATTCTTTACAGCTATCCAGTGTTCCAAACCTGGATTGGATTGATACCTGCCAGTCAAACTAACAGCATATGCGATATCCAGCCTAGTACACAACATTGCATACATCAAACTTCTAATAGTCGAAGCATATGGAATCTTGGCCATTTTATCTCTTTCTTCAGGTGTCTTTGGAGACATCTCTTTAGAAAGGTGGATACCATGTCTCACTGGTAACAATCCTCTCTTGGAATCAAGCATGTTAAACCTCTTTAACACCTTTTTCAAGTATAGACTTTGGGATAAACCAATTATTCTTTTCGCTCTATCTCTATAGATGCGAATCCCAAGAATATAGGTTGCCTCCCCAAAGTCTTTCATGCAGAATGTATTTAACAATAATACCTTTACAGTTGTCAACATACCTATGTCATTACCCATTAATAGAATATCATCCACATATAAGATAAAGAAAGTGATAGCACTGTCACTAACCTTCTTATATACACATGGCTCATCCTCATTTTTGATAAAACCAAATGACTTAATGGCTTCATCAAAATGGATGTTCCAACTCCTCGAAGCTTGTTTCAACCCATAAATGGATCGCTTTAGCTTACGCACTTTGGAACCATCTTGGGATTCAAAACCCCTAGGTTGTTCCATGAAAATGTTTTCTTCAATGTATCCATTGAGAAAAGCTGTTTTGACATCCATCTGCCAAATCTTATAATCATAGTATACAGCTATTACCAATAGAATCCTAATTGATTTAAGCATGGCAACAGGCGAGAAAGTCTCCTCATAGTCGATTCCTTGCTTTTGGTGAAACCCTTTCGCTACTAGCCTTGCCTTATAGGTCTCTACCTTTCCATCAGAACTAATTTTCTTCTTGACAACCCATTTGTTCCCTATAGGTACAATACCTTCAGGTGGGTCAACAAGATCCCAAACTTGATTCTTATATATGGAATCAATTTCGGATTTCATAGCATCAATCTATTTTGAAGAGTCTATATCTGATATAACTTCTTTATAGGTAAGTGGATCATCTCCATGAAGGAAACCAAATCTCACTGGTGGGTGAGATACCCTAGTTGTTCTATGAGGAACAGCTGTAGATGTTTCATCAATGGGTGTAGGTTGACTAGATGGATCTATATCCATCTGATCTGTTGTTTGGTCAGAATTCTCCAATTCTAACTCTATTTGCCTTCTTTTGCCTCCTTCTTGAACAAACTGTTGTTCAAAAAATGTGGCATCTCTACTTACCACAACTTTTGTCAAGTAGGCAAATAAAAATAATTTCCAAAACTATCTTTTGGATATCCAACAAATCGACCCTTTTCTGATCTAGTTTCCAATTTATCAGTGTTCAGCTTTTTGATATAAGTTGGACAACCCCAAATCTTAACATGCTTAAGACTTGGTTTTCTTCCATGCCATATCTCATAAGGTTTGGAAGAAACTAATTTTGATGGAATCCTATTCAGAATATACAAAGCTGATTCTAATGCAAATCCCCAAAAAGAGATTGGCATATCAGTATAGATCATCATATTACGTACCATATCTAATAGGGTACGATTTCTCCTTTCAGATAAACCATTCAGCTTTGGTGTTCCTGGAAGATTCAGCTGGAAAACAATGCCATGCTCTCTCAAGTATTCATCAAATTCAGTACTTAAATATTCACCTTCACGATCTGATCGAAGAGCTTTAATACTCTTTCCTGTTTGATTTTCTACTTCAGATTTAAATTCTTTGAACTTCTCAAAGGATTCATGTTTGTATTTCATCAAATACAAATACCCAAACCTTGATTTATCATCAGTAAAGGTAATAAAATAATGAAAACTGCATCTAGCCATTTCTTTAAATGGACCATATAAATCACTATGTATTAGCTCCAAAATATTTTCAGCCCTTTTAGCCCTTGTCCAATAAAGGGTGATCTAGTCATTTTGCCTTGAAGGCAAGATTCACAAGTTGGAGTAGGCTTAGAGCCCAACGAGGAAAGAATCCCCATTTTCTCCAGTTTTGCAATCCTATCTTCTGCAACATGACATAACCTTAAGTGCCAATTATATTTTGAACTTGAGTTGGTTTTCACCATGGTATTGCATTCATTTAGATCACTTGCATTCATTTTGTTTTTGTCATTATTATCCAAATAATAAAGACCATCATTCATACAACCTAAACCAACATATTTATTTCCAAAATAAATATTGCAAACATCATCTGTGAATTGAAATTCATAGCCATTTCTAGTCAAACTAAATATAGAAATGATGTTCTTAAAAGCATCAGGTACATATAAAATATTATCCAAACATAAAACATGTCCATTGCTAATGCTTCAACAGTTGAGCCATTGCCAATCTGGACTCTAACATCTCGAGAACACAAGCTGCTACTATTTGCTAGTTCCTGCATATCATAAGAAATGTGAGAACTGGCACCAGTATCTAAAACTCATGCTATAGATGAACTATGAGTATCATCAGAATCTAAATAACAAGATATGGACATACCTTCCGAAGGTCTATCCTTCTTGTCCTTAAGAGAAGTAAGATACTCTGGGCAGTTCCTTTTCCAGTGCCTATCCTTCTGGCAGTGGAAACACTTTCCTTTGCCTCCATTAGCTTTAGTCTTCCCTTTCTGTTTAGCTATTTTCTTGGAAGGACCAAGAATCTGAGGTTTCTTTTTCTTATTGCCCTTCTTCTTGTTGGACTTTCCAGCAGAAGAAGATGCAATCAAAACTACCTATTTTCCTTTATTGCCCGGCATATTCTTTTGGGCAATAACCAGCATGTTGAGTAAACCAGCCAAGGTGCATTCCTGTTTAGTCATATGGAAATTTGTCACAAAATTCCCAAAAGACTCAGGAAAGGACTGAAGGATCAAATCCGCCTGTAGTTGGAAATCCATGTTGAAGTCAAGATGTTCCAACTGCTCAATCAGCCGAATCATCTTATGGACATGATCCCCAACATTCTGTCTCTCAGACATCCTCATGCGGAACAACTGTCTAGATATCTCATACCTAGCATTCCTGCTGTGCTCACCATACAACTCTTGTAGGTGAAGGAGGATCTCACTCGCACTCTGCATGTTCTCATGCTGCTTCTGTAACTCATTACTCATGGAAGCAAGCATGCAACACTTAGCTCTCATATTATGCTCCTTCCACTTGTCCAAAGTTTCATATTCCTCTTGAGTGGCCTCTGGAGGTAAGGGACTAGGAACATTTGAGTCTAAAACATATCCTAAATGTTCAAGGTTCAGGACAAGTTTCAAATTTCTTAGCCAATCAGACAGATTAGGTCCTGTCAACCTATTGCGATCAAGTATGCTTACAAGGATATTGGATGGTGGTGGTTGTTCTGTGCTTATTATTATCAAAAAATTAACTACAGAAAATAACCAGATTAATTAGTAAATGTATTATGTAATTAACCAAAATGATTATGGTCTTTTAATCAAATTGGTCCTCCCACTAACTTAGCGAATCCTACACTTCCAAAGTAGAAAACGGAAATCCTAGTTGGATGGATTTATAACACCCCTCACCCGTCTACAGTGTAGCCGAGCAAAGTGTGTCACACGGAGTGCCGAAGCACCTGATCTTATCTGATTTCATTACAGTTCTTGATTTATTTATTCAAAAACTTTATTTAAGGTTTAGGCTATTTTTACTTTTATCAAAATCTAACTAATTTGGAAATTTCAAAAAATTTAACGATAATCCGGTAGAGTTCTGGCTGTAATTTGGACTAACAGTTCTTTTGAACCTGCCAAAAACAATTTCAATATATGCTCAAATTCATAACTCAGATTATCTCAAGGCATTCTCATCAGTTTCTCAAACTCAGATTCAATCTCAAAATTTCTCAAATTCAATCTCATTCGGAATCATTATGATTAGATAATCAATTCAAATTCAAAATTCTTATATTTCATTAACTTATATAATTTGCCAATTAAGTACAAAAATTTATCAAGTACTGGATATACAAATGAAATTATAGTTACTAATTCACATTACAATTTAAGCAGTAATTATAACGTACAGATTATAAAACATGCTTAAAATGAGCCCTATCTACATGCATTGCTGAGGAGGTGATAATCTTGAACTCTTCTGACACTTCTACAGATCTGGACTCCAAAAATCTCAGTCGACAGTCCACTGGTTTTACCTTCAGTACCTACGCGAGGAAGCAATTCCATCGTGCTAAGCATTTCTGCTTAGTGGTGCAATAATATATTAAGAAATAATATATACAAATAAAGAAAGAAATAAATCATAATTCGGATATCCAGGAATCAACCATTCTAACTGTATTGTATTTTCAGTCTCTACGGTTTTACAAATTATATCTTTGTTATGTTTCTATTGCTAATCTCGTTTACTTATTTCATTGAATGCTTAATTTAATTGTACTGAAATTTTCGTATACTTAACTTAACTTAACTGCCTGAATTGAATAATGTTTTAATTGACTACCCGTGTAGCCTATACACTGACCAGACTGGATAAACAGATATACTAGCACTGGGTACCTAGTACCTCGGGCCGTCACACCATCGATGACAAAGTATCTCCTGGTGTGCAAACAGTGTGGCTAAAAAATCATATAATTAATCAGGCATTAAGCCGAGTATATTAACACAATTTGTGTAGCCATAGGCTATTAAAATCACAGTATGGCGTAATAAGCCATAAAACACAATATGACGTAAAGCCATTTACAGAATAGCTATCAGAATCCTATTGGCATGCCAACTCATCCAAACTAGTCTACTAGGCAAACTAGGGCATATTACAAGATTAAATATTTATTTCTTTATTTTCAAGGTTTACTGGTCATTATACAATTCACTGGTCAATGAAAATGTTGACCTTTTTATACATCATGGATAAGTTAATTCTAGTATCAACATGTCAAAATTTACAATTCAATATGCTATCAATATAATGTAATTTACCCTTTTTACAAGTTGGCATTCATTGCCAAATTACCTCAAGCATCATTTTATGTAAATATCAAATTCCCAATTTTTGTGTGCTAGATTGGTCTAGCTTAAAGTTCTATTTCTCTTGGTTCTTAGCTCTATGTCTTATTGCACTCTAGGCAAAATTTCAGGTCATTCTGAGTTGTATAGACCAAGATATGGTCAATTTACTAAAGCTGGACGGATTGCACCTTTAGTGCAAAATTTGGTCAATTTTAGGTCACATTTAGTTTTGGCAGTTTTGGTACCCGAACTTATGCAAGCTATTTGACTTGGTTCTGGCTATTTTTGGGCTTTGGTGTCTTCATAAGAATTGTAGCTCTATGTCTTATTGCACCTTGGACAAAATTTGAGCTCATTCTGAGTTGTATAGACTAAGATATGGTCAATTTACTAAAGCTGGACAGATTGCACCTTTAGTGCAAAATTTGATCAATTTTAGGTCACATTAGTTCTGGTAGTTTTGGTATTCGAATTTGTGCAAGCTATTTGACTTGGTTCTGGCCATTTTTGGGCTTTGGTGTCTTCATAAGAATTGTAGCTCTATGTCTTATTGCACTCTAGGCAAAATTTCAGGTCATTCTGAGTTGTATAGACCAAGATATGGTCAATTTACTAAAATTGGACAGATTGCACCTTTAGTGCAAAATTTGATCAATTTTAGGTCACATTTAGTTCTGGTAATTTTGGTATCCGAATTTGTGCAAGCTATTTGACTTGGTTCTGGCCATTTTTGGGCTTTGGTGTCTTCATAAGAATTGTAGCTCTATGTCTTATTGCACTCTAGGCAAAATTTCAAGTCATTCTGAGTTGTATAGACCAAGATATGGTCAATTTACTAAAACTGGACAGATTGCACGTTTAGTGCAAAATTTGATCAATTTTAGGTCACTTTTAGTTCCGTTAGTTTTGATACCCGAACTTGTGCAAGCTATTTGACTTGGTTCTAGCCATTTCTGGGCTTTGTTGTCTTCATAAGAATTGTAGCTCTATGTCTTATGGCACTCTGGGCAAAATTTCAGGTCATTCTGAGTTGTATAGACCAAGATATGGTCAATTTACTAAAGCTAGACAAATTGCACCTTTAGTGCAAAATTTGGTCAATTTTAGGTCACTTTTAGTTCTGGCAATTGTGGTACCCGAACTTGTGTAAGCTATTTGACTTGGTTCTGGCCATTTTCTGGGCTTTGGTGTCTTCATAAGAATTGTAGCTCTATGTCTTATTGCACTCTGGGCAAAATTTCAGGTCATTCTGAGTTGTATAGATCAAGATATGGTCAATTTACTAAAGCTAAATAGATTGCACCTTTAGTGCAAAATTTGATCAATTTTATGTCAAATTTAGTTCTGGCAGTTTTGGTACCTAAAATTGTGCAAGTTATTTGACTTGGTTCTAGCCATTTCTGGGCTTTGGTGTCTTCATAAGAATTGTAGCTCTATGTCTATGCTATTTATGGTAAATATTTCAGGTCAATTGGACGTGATTTGAGTGAGTTATGGTCATCCTAATGAATACTGTTCATATGGTCAAAAATCTGGGTTTGCAATGTTGCCATTCCGGATTTGGTCATTTTTAAGGTCAGTTTCTAGGCAGAATTTTGGCAACATTTCTACATGAAAGTTAGCTTATTTGGTGTCTAGTTTTACCCCCCCCATTGGCTTCATACCAATTTGGGTTCATAGTTTTGCACTTATGAGGTAATTTAGGTGCTGCCAACATACACAACCAGCATTTGAACATCACACTTCCAATTTTGACAATCCTCCTCCTCCCAATACTTCAACATTTAATCATGGCACTTCTATATATATTGTACACAATTCCAGCAAGCATTTTGCGCAGAACACTCAAGTGCTCAATGGACACAATACATGTACATCAACACTTATTTTACACATACACTTCCATGGCAATTATACAAACTGCCCACAATTCAACACCATCATATTTCATTAATAAAATTCATATTCAAACACACAAATTCTTGATATTATAGGCTGCCCAACATGGCAGTTTACTAAAGCATCAAAGTCCCACTATTAAACCCTGAATTCAAGCACTAATATATACATACTTGGATATTAACTTACCACAACTTCCATTTGAGTTAATCAACCTTAATTCCCATCCATTAAATATAAGAATAAGTCACTAACCATGCATTTTCATGGCTGCCAAAAATTGTACACATCAATAACTCATCAAAACCTTCAAATTTCTTCACCATTCAACTCATCTCAACCTTAAAAGAAACTTTAATGAAGCAAGGAATGAAAAACTAGCATTAACCTTATTTTGAGCTTTATAAAACCTCACCAAAACTTCTTCTTTTTGCTGCCTATGTGTTGCCCATGAGGTAAGGACAAGTTCTTGTGAAGGCACCTTGTGGTTTGATGTGGAAAAATGGTGAGGATTGAGAGCTTTGATTGAAACCTTCCATGGAGATTTTGAGAGAATATGTTTCGGCCATGGTTTTGCAAAATGAAGAAAATGAATGTTGAAGTGGTCATTGCTGTCCGCTTATGGGTATTTATACCCCCACTAAGGTCCACTAATTGTCCACTAATAATAATTAAACATTAGTTTAATCCAAGATTTCAATATTTGCAAACTAATCCCCCATTTCTCTTTTAATTGCATATCATTTTTAATTTCATTTTTCATGGAGTTTCAAAATTTTAATATCGCTTATTTTTAATGGACATTTAGGTCAAAAGTCCATTCTAGGTGTCAATGACTAAAATTCCCCTCTTCGGTTTATATTTTGGATTTTTCAATACTACCGATTAACTCCTTGTACCTCCGATTTCTTTAATTTTCGTTTTTTATTTATACTGACTTACTAATTTTTCTTTGACATTTTTAATATCAATTACACCTCAGTAAACCTTTAATTATGTCCTAAAAATATTTCTCAGGTTTTCCCGTAGTCCAGGGCTAGTCAACGGTCTTCACCGTAACTTTCCGATGCGGTTACTCATCGCTACGGGTTCGGCTAGTTTAACTTAGTCACATTTTATCTCTTTTATTTTTCCTTAATTTTTCTCATCACATATTTTATTATTTTATACTTCCTCACTGTCGTTATAGTGTAGTTCCAGATATTCTGACTTTTCGGGGCCGACATCAGCTGTCAGAATAGTAGAATGTACGGACTACGAAAATTAGGATGTTACAACTCTTCGCCTCTAAAAAGGAATTTCGTCCTCAAAATTCATCAAATTCAAATAACTGAGCTTATTGTTATCTCATAATTTTATTCACTCTCCCATCATTGCTTTCTTTTGCCTTTATTATCTATACTCATGAAAGTCTATTATTCATTAGTTCTCTGATTTCTCATACTGGAATCCTTACTGGTCCTTCAGTCTCTTTTACCAATTCCAACTCTATTAAATTACCCTTTGTCTAGGTATTCTACATTTATCTCATACAAGACCTTATACCTTGGTATCTTCATGCTTATTTAATAAATATCACTATACACAAACTCCATCAATGAAAGGTATCTATTCTTGCTTCCAAAGGGAATAGCACTACAAATTCTAAATATATTTTCAAATACCTAAATCATTCTTTTCTGACAAAAATATCAAAATAATTATAAGACTCTATATCAATGTTTAGATATCTTTTCCCAACTCAGTTCAACGTACTAGTGTTCTGCACTTTTTCCTTACAGTGTTTCATAGGGCACCGTTTGTATGCTAACTTGACACTTATTATTGTATACAAATTTTGTTAGTGGGAGGTATCTGTCCCATCTCCCCATGGATCCAATGACACAAGTTCTCAGTATTTTCTCGAGGGCTTATCACATATTACAGCTTATTATTATCATTTCATTTCATTATTTACAGGAACTCAATGAGTTTCAGAATTTACCTAAATTACTCATTTCGACTGTCCATCCGTCTGAGGATGATAAGTTGTACTGATATCTCTAAGCTTATAGCAATTACCGTGGTACAGGTAGTTCACATTAATGTAATCGAGTCACTGATTCTAGCTACCTTACTAGTGTAGTGGCTCGATAGGCTAGTTCTGAAGTTTTAAATTTCTGACTAGAATTATCACATTTATGTCCCATAATAGTACTCTATTCGGGCATAACTGTATCAAATTATAGATGACTTACAAATATTCTTATTTTATTATACCACGAGGAACCACATAGCTCTATACAATAATCCCATGTCGGTACTATAATCTGTAGCTTACAATACAAACATCGAGAACATTGCATAGTCACTACGTTATAACCTCATGAACTAGGTTTTCTACTTCTTTTTCTAATGCCCTCTGCGACTCTGAGTCCATATCTTAACTTTGAATAATCAAAAGTAAACAGATCTGTATTAGTGTTACCTCTGTGACACCCCTTACCCGTCTACAATGTAGTCGAGCAAGATATGCCACACAGTGTGCTGGAGCACCAAATCATATTTCAATTCAATTTACCCTTTTTACTTATTTATTTATAATTTTTTATTAATCTAAAATTTTTCACAAATTTTATAGAAAATCTGGCAGAGTGCCGGCTATAAATTTGAAAAACAGTTCTTCTGAATCTGTTAAAAACACTTCCAATAAAATCATCACATCATTCTTAGTCAACCACTAATATATTCTCAGCAATTTCTCAATTGGCTTCAGTATCTCAAAATTAAATTCAATTCATATCATAGTGAACTCAATGACAAATGCTCACATTTATTACTGAACATAGTTCATAGATAATTACATCAAAAGCATAATTACATGAATTTATAATATACATTACAGAAGTTTACAAAATACAAAATATCAAAATATCAAAAGTGGCCTAATGTCCTACCAAATGCACTGACTCTGGACTCAGTATGCAGCTCTGAAAGTTTACCCTGTCTGATGTCTGCTGGGCTCCCCAGCTATGTCTCCAGTTTGCCACGCAATAAGCAATTCTACTTAGTGGTGACAATATAAAATAAAGTAAATATGTAGAATGTATGTTTACATTTTTGGTAGACTAAATTTCTAATATTTATTACAGTATTATTCGATTAAAATTTGCAAAATTCATTATCATTGCCCAAGTAACCCATACTAGACGACTGGACTGGATAAACGGGTAAACTGGCACTAGGTACTAAGTACCTCGCACCATCACACCATCAGTCACATTGTGTCTCCTGATGTGTAACAGAACAACTAATAAGCTGTAATAATTATCAGGGATAAACCCTGAATATAACAACTAAATCAACATAGCCAAAGGCTATTATGTCGCAGAATGGCACGTGAGGCCATAAAACACAGAATGGCATGAAGCCATAAGCAGTACTGCTAACAGAACCCTATTAGCATGCCAACCTATCCAAACTAATCTTGCTAGGTGTACTAGGGCATGTTACACTTTTAAATTGTACAATTATAGAAATTTAAGTTTAGGTGTTACTATTCATTTCATTAGTCAACTAAAATGTTGACTTTTGCATAGGCAATAGGTACATTGGTTCTAATACTCCCAACATACCACATTTTGCATTCTAATTTTGTTGGTATTGGTTGCCAATGCCATTTCTAAGCTTAATGTTAATTGTTCAAAATTTTCAGTTTTCAAGCTTTGTGTTTACTATTCCATTAGTCATTTTTACAGTGGGAATTTGGCAAAATGATCAACATGAAAGTTGTTCTTTATTTTGTCTAGTTACATTTCTTTTTTTGAATCACTCCATTTGGAGTTTTGTAACTCAAGTTATGGTCCAAAAACCACAACTGGCCGGATTATAATTTTTCCAGAATTTCTGGACTGACCAAATCTACAGTATTTTGAGCCGTGACTGCAAGTCACTTTTTGAATATGTTATGGTCATAATTTGGGTTAGGTTTCTTCATGAAAGTTGTAGGTCTATATCTCAGCTTGTTGCTGGTAAAATTTTAGGTCAATTGGACCTTTCTACGCTGAGTTATGAGAAAATGACTGAATACTATATATTTGGACATTTTGCCTAGGCAGAATGTAGGTCACCCGGATTAGGGTAGTCTTTAGGTCAACTTGGTTTGGTTTTCTGGGAATCGTTTTTTCACCAAAGTTGTGCCATTATGTGTTTAGTTTCATGTCCAATTGGCCTTGCACCAATTGAACCTCTACACACAGCCAAATGGTCAATAATTGACCATTAAAACTCTCTTTCACCAAATACATGAATAAGTCTCAATTTCAAGCTCAAACCCTAGCTCAACCATCTCAAAACTTGCATTTTGAACCTTTCACTATCCTAACCAATAGATTAAGGTTAAAGGCAGCCACTATACCACTTTAATTCTAAGAATTCTTCAAAACACTACCAAGTTCAAGGCTGTTAGAATTATAGCAAGACATACACATAATGTTTACTAAATTTTCTTGCAAATTTGTATCAATTACCATTCCTTCAACATGAATTTAAAGAGAAAAACAAGTTTAAGTCACTAACCTCTAATGGAGTGAAATTCCAACTTGCTATGGTTCTTCTTTTTCTCTTCTTTTTGCACTCAAAAGACTTGCTAAGATGAAAGAACAAGGTTTTATGTTGCTACGTTAGGGTTTTGTTGAGAAAAGACTAAGGAATTCAAGCTTTTATAAGCATGAAAATGGAGGAGGGAAGGAGGAACATGGGGCGTCTTCTTTGGGAAGAAGAGTGGCTACAGAAATTTTCTAGAATTGTCTTCTTTTCTGCCCATTTTATGTATTATAAGTGTTTTCCTTTAATTTGATTGGCTAAGCATGTAACACCCTAGGCAAATCCCACATCAGCAAAACACGGGAGAGATGCTGGGTTTATAAGTTGATGGTTCGTAACCCCTAATGACGCTTTTTAAAACCGTGAGGGCTTCGGCCCAGAGCGTATAATATCACTAGTGGGCCGGGCCGTTACATTTGTGGTATCAGAGCTGCTCCGCTTGCAACCTTGAGTGATGGTGGGGCAAACCTCAGCGAGGACGCTGAGTCCCATAAGGGGGGTGGATTGTAACACCCTAGGCAAATCCCACATCAGCAAAACAGGGGAGAGATGCTGGGTTTATAAGTTGATGGTTCGTAACCCCTAATGACGTGTTTTAAAACCGTGAGGGCTTTGACCCAGAGCGGATAATATCACTAGTGGGCCGGGCCATTACAAAGCATTTTAATTACCTCATGCTTACATAAGCATGAGGTAATAAATCTCATTTATTCATAATTTCTCTTCTTCCTTTTCCTATTCATTTTTAATTAATTTTTCATCAATATTTGTTCATATTTTATGTCATATAATTCACTTACATAAATGAACAAGTTGGTAAAAAATCATCTCTGAAGACGAAATGACCAAAATGCCCTCCGTTTGGCTTAACAAGCCAAAATTGTGGTTACCGATTAAAAATTTTTTCTAAGCATTTTCTTGGCATTCTAATGCCATAAGAACCTCAATAACCCTTCTCTGGAGTCCCAAAAATTATTTTATAAAATTTTCCCCGGGTCTAGGGTTGCTAACGACCTTCACCGTCACTTCCGTTTTGGGTTACTCATCCCTAGGGTTTCAGCTCATTTAACCTTAGTGTATTTCATTCCTATAAATTTTCCTTGATTTTTATAAGCATTATTTAATTTCTTTATAACTCTCCACTTTAGTCTAATTATAATTTCAAACATTCTAACTGCCTAGACTGACATTGGTCGCCTGAACAGTAGACTGTACGGACTAGCTAAAGTGACGATGTTACAACCTCGACTCTTATGAATGCAATGCATGTATGCACACTAGTTCTTTCTACTTATCTGTGCCTAGGAACGCCTAAACCTTGCTCTGATACCACTAAACGTAACACCCCTCACCCGTTTACAGTATAGCTGAGCAAAGTGTGTCACACGGAGTGCCAGAGCACCTGATATTATCTGATTTCATTATAGTTCTTGAATTATTTATTCAAAAACTTTATTTAAGGTTTAGGCTATTTTTACTTTTATCAAAATCTAACTAATTTGGAAATTTCAAAAATTTTAACGATAATCCGGCCGAGTGCCGGCTATAATTTGGACTAACAGTTCTTCTGAACCTGCCAAAAACAATTTCAATATATGCTCAAATTCATAACTTAGATTATCTCAAGGCATTCTCATCAGTTTTTCAAACTCAGATTCAGTCTAAAAATTTCTCAAATTCAATCTCATTTAGAATCATTATGATTAGATAATCAATTCAAATATCAGAATTCCTATATTTCATTAACTTATATAATTTGCAAATTAAGTACATAAATTTATCAAGTACTGGATATACAAATGAAATTACAGTTACTAATTCACATTACAATATAAGCAGTAATTATAATGTACAGATTATAAAACATGCTTAAAATGAGCCCTATCTACATGCATTGCTGAGGAGGTGACAATCTTGAACTCTTCTGACACTTCTGCAGATCTAGACTCTAAAAATCTCAATGATACCATCGGTTTTACCTTCAAGACTGCAAGGAAGCAATTCCATCGCGCTAAGCATTTCTGCTTAGTGGTGTAATAATATAACAAGAAATAATATATACAAATAAAGAAAGAAATAAATCATAATTTGGATATCCAGGAATCAATTACTCTAACTGTATTGTATTTTAAGTTTCTACGGTTCTACAAATTGTATCTTTGTTATGTTTCTATTGCTAATCTCTTTTACTCATTTCATTTAATGCTTAATTTAATTGTACTGAAATTTTCGTACACTTAACTTAACTGCCTGAATTGAATAATGTTTTAATTGACTGCCCGTGTAGCCTATACACAGACCAGATTGGATAAATAGATATACTAGCACTGGGTACCTAGTACCTTGGGCCATCACACCATCGGTCATAAAGTATCTCCCGGTGTGCAAACAGTGTGGCTAAAAAGCCTTATAATCAATCAAGCATTAAGCCGAGTATATTAACACAATCTGTATAGCCATAGGCTATTAAAATTATAGTATGGCATAATAAGCCATAAAATACAATATGACGTAAAGCCATTTACAAAACAGCTGTTAGAATCCTATTGGCATGCCAACCTATCCAAACTAGTCAACTAGACAAACTAGGGCATATTATAAGATTAAATATTTATTTCTTTATTTTCAGGGTTTACTGGTCACTATACAATTCACTGGTCAATGAAAATGTTAACCTTTTTATACATCATGGATAAGTTGATTCTAGTATCAACATGTCACAATTTACAATTCAATATGCTCTTAATATAATGCAATTTACCCTTTTAACAAGTTGGCATTCATTGTCAAATTACCTCAAGCATTATTATATGTAAATGTCAAATTGTCAATTTTTGTACGCTAGATTGATCTAGCATAAAGTCCTATTTCTCTTGGTTCTTAGCTTCTGGTCAAAGAAGCAAAATTGTAGCTATATGTCTTATTGCACTCTGGGCAAAATTTCAGGTCATTCTGAGTTGTATAGACCAAGATATAGTCAATTTACTAAAGCTGGATATGTAACACCCCGAACCTTCGAGTTATGAATAGTACCATTTTTGGTCCGTGACTAATACTAAGACATTTGTCTTCTTATATATATATATATATATATATATATATATATATATATATATATATATATATATATATCCCCAAAATTAGCTTATTAAAATTATAAATTTTAATTGTGTCATAAGGATAATTAAACTTAAATTTTTATTCCCCTTTTTTTTTTACATTTACACTTAATTTTTTTCTTTTAATTAAATAATTAAATTTAACTATCAAAAGCCCATAAGTCTTTCATTTTAATTTAGTCATAATGGAAATGAAAGTTTAACTTTTCATTTCTTAAATTTTCCCTTACATATTTTTTCTTAAATTTTTCTTCAATTTTTACCCCATAATTCAATTCATTAATTTCATTTAATTTAATTGATATTTTGGTCAAAAGTCAACTCTTGAGGTGAATTGACCAAAATGCCCCTCATCGGGTCATAATCCTTCTTTTTATAATACCTGATGAGTCCTTAGCTTTTTTGTTCACTAGAATTTTTATTGTGTCTATCTCAATTAATTTTCTATTTATTTTCGGTCCTCAAGGTGTCTTTGAATAGTATTAGTCACGGACCAAAAATGGTACTATTCATAACTCGGAGGTTCGGGGTGTTACAGGATAGATTGCACATTTAGTGCAAAATTTGGTCAATTTTAGGTCATATTTGTTCTGGCAGTTTTGGTACCCGAACTAGTGCAAGCTATTTGACATGGTTCTGGCCATTTTTGGGCTTTGGTGTCTTCATAAGAATTGTAGCTCTATGTCTTATTGTACTCTGGGAAAAATTTCAGGTCATTCTGAGTTGTATAGACCAAGATATGGTCAATTTACTAAAGATGGACAGGTTGCACCATTAGTGCAAAATTTGGTTAATTTTATGCCACTTTTTGTTCTGGCAGTTTTGGTACCCGAACTTGTGCAAGCTATTTGACTTGGTTCTGGCCATTTCTGGGCTTCGGTGTCTCAATAAGTATTATAGTTCTATGTCTTATTGCACTCTGAGCAAAATTTCAGGTCATTCTGAGTTGTATAGACCAACATATGGCCAATTTACTAAAGCTGGACAGATTGCACCTTTAGTGCAAAATTTGGTATATGGTCAATTTACTAAAGCTGGACAGATTGCACCTTTAGTGCAAAATTTGTTCAATTTTAGGTCACATTTAGTTCTGGCAGTTTTGGTACCCGAAATTGTGCAACCTAATTGACTTGGTTCTGGCCATTTCTAGGCTTTGGTGTCTTCATAAGAATTGTAGCTCTATGTCTTATTGCACTCTGGGCAAAATTTCAGGTCATTCTGAGTTGTATAGACCAAGATATGGTCAATTTACTAAAGCTGGACAGATTGCACCTTTAGTGCAAAATTTGTTCAATTTTAGGTCACATTTAGTTCTGGCAGTTTTGGTACCCGAAATTGTGCAAGCTATTTGACTTGGTTTTGGACATTTCTGGGCTTTGGTGTCTCCACAAGAAATGTAGCTCTATGTCTAAGCTATCCATGGTAAAAATATCAGGTCAATTGGACCTGGTTTGAGTGAGTTATGTCATCCTAATGACTACTATTTATATGGTCAAAAATCTGGGTTTGCAATGTTGCCATTCCGGATTTGGTCATTTTTAAGGTCAGTTTCTAGGCAGAATTTTGGCAATATTTCTACATGAAAGTTGGCCTATTTGGTATCTAGTTTCACCCCCCCATTGGCATCTTACCAATTAGGTTCACAGTTTTGCACTTATGACCTAATTTAGGTGCTGGCAACATACACAACCTGCATTTGAACATCACACTTCCAATTTTGACAATTCTCCTCCTCCCAATACTTCAACATTTAATCATGGCACTTCTATATATATTGTACACAATTCTAGCAAGCATTTTGGGCAGAACACTCAAGTGCTCAATGCACACAATACACTATTAAAATTCAACATTTACATCCACCCAAATTCAATGTACATCAACACTTATTTTACACATACACTTCTATGGCAATTATACAAACTGCCCACAATTCAACACCATCATATTTCATTAATAAACTTCATATTCACACACACAAATTCTTGATATTATAGGCTACCCAACATGGCAGTTTACTAAAGCTTCAAAGTCTCACTATTAAACCCTTAATTCAGGCACTAACATACACATACTTAGATATTAACTTACCACAACTTCCATTTGAGTTAATCAACCTTAATTCCCATCTATTAAATATAAGAATAAGTCACTAACCATGCATTTTCATGGTTGCCAAAAATTGTACACATCAATAACTCATCAAAACCTTCAAATTTCTTCACCATTCAACTCATCTCAACCTTAAAACAAACTTTAATGAATCAAGGAATGAAAAACTAGCACTAACCTTATTTTGAGCTTTATAAAACCTCACCAAAACTTCTTCTTTTTGCTGCCTATGTGTTGCCCATGAGGTAAGGACAAGTTCTTGTGAAAGCACCTTGTGGTTTGATGTGGAAAAATGGTGAGGATTGAGAGCTTTGATTGAAACTTTCCATGGAGATTTTGAGAGAATATGTTTTGGCCATGGTTTTGCAAATTGAAGAAAATGAATGTTGAAGTGGGCATTTCTGTCCTCTTATGGGTATTTATACCCCCACTAATTGTCCACTAATAATAATTAAACATTAGTTTAATCCAAGGTTTCAATATTTGCAAACTAATCCCCCATTTCTCTTTTAATTGCATTTCATTTTTAATTTCATTTTTCATGGAGTTCCAAAAATTTAATACCATTTATTTTTAATGGACATTTAGGTCAAAAGTCCATTCAAGGTGTCAATGACTAAAATGCTCGTCTTTGGTTTATAGTTCAGATTTTTCGATACTACCGATTAACTCCTTATACTGCCGATTTCTTTAATTTTTGTTTTTCGTTTATACTGACTTACTAATTTTTCTTTGACATTTTCTATGTCAATTAGACCTCAGTAAACCTTTAATTATGTCTCGAAAATATTTATCAAGTTTTTCTGCAGTCCAGGGCTAGTGAATGGTCATCGCCGTAACTTCCCGGTGCGGTCACTCATCGCTATGGGTTCGGCTCATTTAACTTAGTCACATTTTATCTCTTTTATTTTTCCTTAATTTTTCTCATTACATATTTTTTTATTTTATACTTCCTCACTGTCATTACAGTGTAGTTCTAGACATTTTGACTTTCCGGGGCAGACATCAGCTGTCAGAATAGTAGAACGTACGGACTACGAAAATGAGGATGTTACAGGATTTCTAGTGGGTGATTGAATTCTTATAATTCTATTGATCATCCTCAGGTACATCCATTATTAAAATTACAATAAACTATAAGTGAGCAACTCCTTGCCCATCACATCTCATGTGAGGTTCAATCCTTTACCTAGCCCCTAATGCTCAAAATCTCAGGTACATCCATTATTGACTTATCTTGCATTAGTTAAGTTGATCCCATTGAGCTAGTAATTATGCAAATAATTTTAATGTCCTCAGGTACATCCAATATTGGCCACCAAACTATTTACATATTTACAACATCTCATGCTTAACAATTATTCTTAAGAAAATCTCTTAAATTAATTGCATCTTATGCAAGTAATTAAAATTTCTTAAAATAATTGCCTCAATGGAGGGCCCATGTTATAATTATTTTAATTATAGCATTTCCAACTTAATCATTTGTTTAGAAGATTTTATGGTCATCCTAATTACTATTAAGGTCTCAATTTGCACATTATCCATTTAGCATGCATATATCATATTCTTGCATACATTCACATACATCTCATGCATTCATGGATAAACAGTAAATATGGTATGATCATGGACTTTCTAAGGGATTCAATTCTGAGCCACTAAGAATTGAATCAGGGCTTTCCTAGGTGCATTTCATTCATTCATTTTACAAGAGTTGCTGAAGGAGTATATAATCAACACTTGATCTTGAATTCCTTCCACTGGTCCCACCAATGCTCTTGACCTCCTTGATCTTCTTACAATCCAATTACATAGTAATCTTTGGCATACCAAGGCGACTTTACAAGAACTAAATAAATGAAATTACAACCCAAAATTATTACAACCTTAATAATACATGCCCAAAAATAAATTAAGATAAATTAATTAATTTACAACCCAAAGAAAACATAAAAGAAATAAATCCAATCACATTGGTCTTTTATAGTCCATGATCATCCATCATGCATATCACTATTTAATAATTAAATAAAACATACATACTTAAATTAAATTGAACATCTCATATTCAACTTAAAAATTCAAATTTGAATATGATTCAAACAAATTTAAAAATTCAGATTTGAATCACATTCAAACAACTTTAAAAATTCATATTTGAATCACATTCAAACAAATTTAAAAATTCAGATTTGAATCACATTCAAATAACTTTAAAAATTCATATTTGAATCACATTCAAATAACTTTTAAAATTCAGATTTGAATCACATTCAAACAACTTTAAAAATTCAGATTTGAATATGATTGATACAACTTTAAAAATTCAGATTTGAATCACATTCAAACAACTTTTAAAATTCATATTTGAATCACATTCAAACAATTTTTAAAATTCAGATCTGAATCACAATTTAATTGTGTGATTAAAACTCTAATTAAATAATTTAATTATACATAAAATGAACATAATTATGAGCATTAGATCATACAAAAATTGCACAAACATTGCCTAAACCATGCTCACCATAAGAAGTGCACAAACCATGCGCACAAATGGAGTCTTCATCAAGCCGCCACCTTTATCATTGCAACCAGAAATGGATCTATTATCTCATAATCAAGCCACACAATTAAATCATATAATCAACAATTTAAATGGCAAATATAGTGGCTTTAATACTAATTGAAGGAGCGGAAGCATAAAAAATACAAGTTTATATCATTGAATTCAAAATTTTTCACCTAGGGTCACATGCATCATGAAAGATTTATTTTTATCTATTTGATTTCAATGATAAACAACATATTAAAACTATTTTAATATGTTTTTGGATCTGTATTTGCCATTAAAGATTTTAGAATTAATCAAATTAATTTTTAGAACCCTAGATTAGATCAAGAACAAATACACTAACCTCTTGATGCACTGCAGCATATTTGTACCTTTGGGATGCGTCTTTAGGACACCAGATGTTGTCCCTCTAGCTTGTCCACACCAAGATCACCTATGACGGCCCTTGAATAGCTTCTAAAGCTTTTTCTATGAATTAGAAAATCAAGTTTTTGCCTTTTAAGAGATTATAGATGTAAATAGAACACTAGAAAAAATTTCTAGTATTTTAATTCAAGAGATTGTTTGCTAATCTCTTGGAATAGATGAGAGACAAACAAGAAGAGAGAATGGGAGCTTTAAGGGTGGCGGCACAAAGGAGGCAACAGCTAATTATATTTTTTTTCTTTTCATAACAACACTTATATAGCTAGGTCATCACTTAAAACCCTTGCCACATGTCACCTTCTGATTGGTTCTAGGTTTAATTGACCCAATCACATTGTGCCAAGTGTCGAACCTATATTTAATCTTAATTTTAATCATCTTACATAATTAAAAGACATTTGGCAAGCTTATGTGTAGTGCCACATGTCACCCTGTGAAATGACCAAAATGCCCATATGTCTTAATTTTGAGTTCTCAACTCAAAATAATTATTTCTCTTCTTCTAATCAATTTATATCAAATATAAGTTAATTAATTAATCTCTATTAATTAATTTCTTATTAATTAAATTCATATTTAAACACTTTAAATATAAATTTAACTTATACTATACATCCAATAATCTAGATTTGGTTTCAAGTCATGCTAGAGACTTTGCAATCTAATTGCAAACCAAACCTATTTAATTAATCAATTAAACTCTTTAATTAATTAATTAAATCATATTTAATTTGGTGATTACTTGTGTATGTGTGTACTTACTAGGCTCATCACTAATTGGCAATGAGACATGATATCAAATCTTAATATCATCAGAACTCTTTCTTACCATAAATGATTTCTCTAAATCATTTTATGCACCTCATAGACCATGGTTAACACCTAGCATAGCATGCCATGGCCACCCAATCAGTAATAAGTTTTACCTTAAATGAACTTATAATCATATGTTACCATGCACTAGAATCTCTCTGTTACAAAATCCTAACTCAAGTTGGAGTTATGGTTTATGTCAAACCCCATTTCTATGAATATTATGTTCTCTTTTAATTCCAGTTCTTGATTAAAAAGATTTTCTCATCAGAAACTCTTTTCTAAATAAATCTATCTGTCTTGGCCAGGAACTTGAAACATCAAGAACAATTAAATGAACATAGGATTTTATCTCTATTTACTTAGAGGAACAGATTCCATCTTGATCAACACCTACCTTCATATATAACTAGTAGGAGCCAACACATGCCCATATACCCATACACAGTACAAGTATGAAAGCAGTATCAAACTCAAACCACCTATATACAAGATAACTGTGCTATCTCAGGTCTAAAGATTATATGCACTGATATGATTTATGACAATATATTGTCAAGAGTAAACTCCATGTACTTATCATAAGTATCACTGGTTTGGCCTACTTATCATGTATAAGTGCCTATCATGTTTGTTATATGGCATGAGACTCACCATTCAATCTTATTTATATCTCATATAAATAACTTGGTAACAAACATGAATACAATCTTACTGGATAAGTCATGTCCTTATTGTGAATTATCCTCGATTGTGAACCTATTTATGATACTTTGTGCTAGAAATACTGCCACTCATATTCTTAACAACTTAAGAATAGAATTTCTAACAAAATATCAATGGACCTTTTCTATTACACATAAATATATTATGTAAATGGAAAAGTGAAAATGTCTTTTATTAATAAAAGTGTATAGGATACATACTAAATGATATGCTCTAGGGCATACTACTAATATTGCCAATATGTAAAGATTTGTTTTGGTGCATGATTTTGAACATCTTTTTACAAAACTTCCTTAGTAGATTTATAGTCAATTCTAAGCAAAAGTTTTTTATTTAATAAATTACTTTAAAATTTTTATATGCACATAAAAATTGCAAGAATCTCTTTTTTAATAGTAGAGTACTTCTTTTGACAATCATTCTAATATGTAGAATGAAATTGAACTATTTGTTCCCTTCCATTTTGGATTTATTTTAAAATTCTACCATAACCTAACTCTGAGGCATCTGTTTTGACTACCTTAGGGGTTAATAGGTCTGCTAAGTGCAAATAAGGAATGGTTTGTACTTGCTGTTTAATATGGCAGACCACTTTAGTGTGATGATCCATCCATGGAACAAAGTTTTTTTTTAACCTATCATGCAAAGGTTTTGCTAGACGGTTAATATTTGGACAAAAATCTAATACATAATTCAAACTATCTAGAAATCTTTGTAGCTAGATTTTGTCTAAGATTTTATCAGGAAATTTATTTGCAAAATCTAAGCTTCTTTCTATTAGAGTAATGGTTTCCTGGTAAATATAATGACCTAGAAGCCTTACCCTGGTTTGGAAGAGAGAAATTTTTGATTTTGAAATAGCTAGACCATTCTATTTTGTAACAAAGAAGAATGTTATTAAGTGTTTCAAATGTTGTTCAATTGATTCTGAAAACACAAGAACATCATCTATATAAACTATATGAAATTTTGAATATGGATTAAAAATTTCATTCATGGTCCTTTGGAATTCTGATGGAGTATTTTTCAAACCAAAAGGCATGACTTTCCATTCATACTATCCAAAGGGAACTGTGAATGTGGTTTTGTATCTGTCTTTTGGATCAATTTTGTATTTGCCAAAATCCTGATTTCATATCAAATTTGAAAAATAAAAACGTAGAGTGTAATTTTTGTAAAAGATCTTTCTTGTTTGGAATTGGATACCTGATCCATTTTAAAGTTTTATTGAAGAGTTTGTAATTAATTACTAACCTAGGTGTGCCTCTTTCTATTTATGAATTTTTATTTACATAGAAAGCTGCACAACTCCAAGGAGATTTAAATTCTGGAATTAAACCTTTTTTCTTCAAATATAGAATTTCTGAACGACAATGTTGTTCTAGTTCAGCATTTATTTGGATGGGTCTGAATTTTGTAGGTATTTGCTTTTCATTGAAATTACTTTAATATGGCAAATCTACCATATATTATTTTCAATTCCAAAAAGCATTTGGTAAATCAAAACAAATTTCTTTTTCAATTTGGGTTTTGAAATTAGAAATTTTTTCTTTTACCAAATCACTTTGTAATTGGTTTTCAATTCTTTTTGAAGAAACATCTTGCTGTAAATACTGCAAGTGTTGTTGTTTTCCTTTTATGAAAATATTAATTTCATTATCATAAATGGAGCAAGCCTTTATGATATTGAGATTCCTTATTTTTGGTTTTTCGATAAAAGGGAAAACAAGAGTTTGTATTTTAGTTTTGAAAGAGATACTATCATGGTTAACCTTATAGGGAGTAATCAAACTAATGAAAGAAGTCCCTAAGATTACACTATGATGAATATCCTGGACAAAAACAAATGAAGTTTTTAAAAGAAAATTACCATTAACTATAGAGGCTTCTGTCTTATAGCTAATAGCTATTTTCGAATTGTTTGTCGCTGAAAGTTTTTCAGTGGTTTTTTCATGAAATCTTTTTGGAACAATTCTTTCTTTGATACAGTTCAAATCAGCTCCTATATCAAAAAGGGAAATTGCATTGATTTGGAAATCTTCTGAAAAAATAATGGTAATTTGTATTAGATATTTTCTAGAAGTAATCTGTGTGAGGACAAAGAGAAACTGTTCTTAAACATTTTCTAAATTCTTAAGGTTTTATAGTTCCAAATTGATTTCCTTACCCTCAGATTCTTCTTGAGGGGGTTTTGAAAGCAAAAGTTGAATTGCTTTTGAGTCCTGTGCCTGTTTTTGCTTAAGCTATTTAAGCTTAACTTTAATGGCTTTTATTTCTTCTTGGAGGCTTTGGACTAAAATTGTGGATTGTTTTGGAGTCTTCTTTCTACCTAATATGCCCATGAGGTCATATGTGTTTTCACCAACAGAAGGCAGAATAGAAGGGTTTTGTACTAGTTTTTCTTTACAAGATTTGATGTTTTTATCTATAAATTCTTTTTTAACTTTAGGGTTTTCTACATGCTTTAAAATATCTACGACGAATTCTTGATTTTTTGAAAGCATGTTAACCTTTTTTGTATTTTTTTTGGATTTTATTTCAGAATCTGAACTAGATGAACTATGGACTAATTCATCTATTTGTAAAGGTATATTTTCTTTAGGCTCTTGTTTGGAGGTTGAAGAGGAATTAATACTTAAATTTTGAATGACTAATTCTCCTTTTTGTAAAGGTTCACCACTGTCAGTGGATTCAAAAAGAGTGAACTCACTTTCCATTTGTATTTTTGAGGTTATTTTTGGAAAATGTTCTATTTTTTCTAATTTTGGTGTTTCTTGAGGATTTTATTGCTCTATAACTTGTTGTTTTGAGTCCTATTCTAATGTACTACTATCTTAGGGAGTATCAGGCGCTATAGGTGCTATGTGTGTAGAAGTAGAGGCTTCTAACCTTCTTAGCTGAGCTTTAATAGCCTCAATGAACTTAGTTTGGTTGTTTTGTAACTGCTGTTGATTAGATTTTAAAATATGAGAAGTAGTAAAAACTAGGGTTATTGATTTTGTAGATTTTTTGGACTTTTTGGAAAATAGATATGAAATATTGTTTTTAAAAGCAAATATTTCAAACCAATCAAAAAATAAAATATGAACTTTGTATTGATACTCAAATTCATAAAACTTTTCTTGTATTTCTTTTTTTTGCTCCATAAAATTTGTAAAAAACCAAAGTCTCTTTTTATTGTTGTGGGGAGCATTGAAATCAGCATTTAAAAATTTTCTATCAACTTGAAATTCTTTTTCAAGCACATTTAGTTCATTTGCAACATTTTTTATAATGGCCGAAAAAGTAGGTGAAGTTGGTTCTGATCGATCGTGGTTGGGCTTCAACCTAAATAGATTCATTTTGTAGATTAGTATACACTAGATGAGGAACATTTGTAGAGTAATTTACATTTTGTAAAGTAGAGCTAGGTATTTCTGAAGTGAAAAACCTAGAAGAGCTAGGTAAAGTCTGATGTAGAATACCTAGGCTGGATGTTTAGAATAAAGTTTGGTTTTGCAATAGGCAAATTTATGACAGAGGGTAATTAAGAAACTCTCCCTATGTCTATCGTACTAGATGTTGAAGAATTATCTGATATCCTAAAGTTTCTATCAAAGTAAGGCTAACTCTTCCATTTTCGTACTGGCTTATAGGCCTTAATTGAATATTTGGCTCAACTATTTTAGAAGATTCTAGTTGGACTGCGCCTTCTAAGACCCATTCTTCTAGCAAAGTTATGTCTTTCCATTGAATAGATCTAGGAATTACAGTGTTGGATTTTGTAAGAACAATTTGTAAAAGCAATGTTTCTCCTTTTTTGCTTTGAAACTTATGTTTTGTAGCAAAAGCAGAAATCATGACTTTGTAATGTATTTTGTAAATCAATGCAAGAGGAATAGTCCATCTATCATTTTGTAGTTATGTGTTTTGATTTGTAAAATAAGTGATTTTGTAATGTTACTGTCATTTAGAGAAATAGTAAAGTTTGGATAGCAATCAAAAGAGATTGGTCCACTACAAAGATTAGATTTTATTGAACTAAGAAATGAGTTCTGAAAGTTTATGAACTTAGTGTCTCTAAGAACTGCTAAGATTGAGGTGTTCAATCCTTTTTTTTTAAGAGGCTTAATTCCTACTTGAACTAAACCTATGTGAATGTATTTGTATTGTTTATCTCTATGTTTTTGTAAAGATTTTTGAGACAGAAGAGAAATAATCTCAAAAGGTTTTGAAATTTGAAGATCTCTTTCTTCGATTTTAATGGTGAAATCGGTTTTGAAAATACTGAGTTTTGAAGTCTGATAGATCTGCTCTTTTTGTACTTTTGGAATTTCCCAATTATCTATCGATTTCTCAAAATGTTTGATTATAATCTCTTCACTATTAACTATCTTTCTCGACTCAGAGGACGAGGTAGAAGAGTTTGAGGAAGAAACAGTCCTATAGAAAATAGGATTCATACTTAAAAAAGTTTATTAGGTTGATTTTCTAAGTTAAGTGGCTAACACCAAAGGATTCACTACCCTAACTCGCCTTTCCCATAGCCTTAAAATGTAACTTACTACCCAGGTCTATTGATAGCCTAAAGAATACCCCGCACTGTGATATTCACCATTAGATCATAGATCAACCTTCAAAAATTCCTTAAATATGAATACTATCCTCGGTAACACTCCTTCGCCCTTAGGCTGTTGATCTATGATTTATGGTGAATATCATAGTGTGGGGTATTCTTTAGGCTGTCAACAGACCTGGGTAGTAAGTTCCATTTTAAGGCCATGGGAAAGGCGAGTTAGGGCAGTGAATCCTTTGGTGTTAGCCATTTAACTTAGAGAATCAACCTAAGAAACTTTTTTAAGTATGAATCCTAATTTCTATAGGACTGTTTCTTTCTCAAACTCTTCTACCTCGTCCTCTGAGTCTAGAAAGATAGTTAATAGTGAAGAGTTATAATCAAAGATTTTTGAGAAATCAATAGAAAATTGGAAAATTCCAAAAGTACAAAAAGAGCAAATCTATCAGACTTCAAAACTCAATCTTTTCAAAACCGATTTCACTATTAAAATCGAAAAAAGAGATCTTCAAATTTCAAAACCTTTTGAGACTATTTCTCTTCTGTCTAAAAAATCTTTACAAAAACATAGAGATAAACAATACAAATATATTCACATAGGTTTAGTTCAAGTAGGAATTAAGCCTCTTACAAAAGAAGGATTGAACACCTTAATCCTAGTAGTTCTTAGAGACACTAGGTTCATAAACTTTCAGAACTCATTGTAGTTCAATAGAGTTTAGTCTGTGTAGTGGACTAATCTCTTTTGATTACTATCCAAACTTCACTGTTTCTCTAAATGACAGTAACATTGCAAAATCACTTATTTTACAAATCAAAACACTTAACTACAAAATGATAGATGGATCTATTCCTCTTGCATTGATTTACAAAATACATTTTAAAGCCATGATTTCTGCTTTTGATACAAAACATAAGTTTCAAAGCAAAAAAGGAGAAATATTGCTTTTACAAATTAATCTTACAAAATCCAATACTGTAATTCCTAGATCTATTCAATGAAAAGACATAACTTTGCCAGAAGAATGGGTCTTAGAAGGCGCAGTCCAACCAAAATCTTCCAAAATAGTTGAACCAGATGTTCAATTAAGGCATATAACCCAGTACAAAGATGAAAGAGTTAGCCTTAGCTTTGATAAAAGCTTTAGGATCTCAGATAATTTTTCAACATCTGGTACGATAGACATAGGGAGAATTTCTTCATTATCCTCTGTTATAAATTTGCCTATTACAAAACCAAACTTCATTCCAAACATCCAGCCTAGGTATTGTACATCAGACTTACCTAGCTCTTCTAGGTTTTCCACTTTAGAAATACCTAGCTCCACTTTACAAAATGTAAATTACTCTACCAATGTTCCTCATCTAGTGTATAAAAATCTATAAAATGAATCTGTTCAGGTTAAAGCCCAACCAAGATAAGAACCAACTTCACCTACTTTTTTGGCCATTACAGAAAATGTTGCAAACAAACTGAATGTGCTTGAAAAAGAATTTGAGGTTGATAGAAAATTTTTAAATGCTGATTTTAATGCTCCCCACAATAATAAAAAGAGATTCTGGTTTTTTACAAATTTTATGGAGCAGAGAAAAGAAATACAAGAAAAATTTTATGAATTTGTGTATCAATGCAAAGTTCATATTTTATTTTTTGATTGTTTTGAAACATATGCTTCTGAAAACAACATTTCATGTCCATTTTTCAAAACTTCCAGAACTTCTAAAAAATCCAAAAAGTCTGTAAACCCTGTTACAATTAGGAATAAAACTCCTAAATGGGAAATTTCAGATGGTAGAAAAAAACAATATGAACATCCTCTTCTTAGGAATATAAAAATTCTCCATTTAGACCAATATGTAGAAGCAGCCCCTTACAAAAACATAAATGAAGATAGTTCTGTGAATATAAAAAATATTATTCAATAGAATAATTTTACAAATGCCCATTTGCATACCATAGGTAAGCAATTATAAAAAATTGAACAAGCCCAATAGGTTACAGTTTTCCATGTTGAAACTAAGCCTGATAAAAAATTATAAAATCCAATCTTCAAACCTTTCCAAGTCTCCAAAAATAGTCAGAAAGATTTATAAAACAACAATCAATCTGAATTTATAAAAGCCTTAAAAGACTTGCAATCTAGGCTAGAACCTTCGTCTTCTACTCTAGTAGCACTTGATACAGCTCAACCTTCTCAAAGAAGTGTCAATATAATAGAGGAAGATTCAGAAGTTCAAAGCCAAGAAAACCAATCTCTACAAAATGAAGAAATCCAATCTCCAAAAAATTTACAAATCAATAGGCTTTATTGGCCACCGGTAGCATCGCCCCTTCCAATAATAGCTCCAGACTTAGGCATAGAAAATAGACCTAAAATCTTGACTCAGTCTAAATTTAATGCCTCTACTATCTATGAATGGAATATAGATGGTATATCTGAATACAATATCTTGAATTTGCTCCAACAAATGACCATGATAGCATATGCTTACAAAACCCAAAATGAAACCTCAGATAGAGCTATTGCTGAACTCCTCATTACAGGATTTTTAGGATAGCTCAAAGGATGGTGAAATTATCATCTCACGAGCTTACAACAATCTAAGATTCTAGAATCTATACAAACTGAAGAAGATGGCACACCTATTCTTGATGAGTTAGGCCAACTAATCCCAGATGCAGTAGCCACCTTGATTGTAACAATTTCTTTACATTTTGTAGGTGATCCGTTTCATCTTAAGGATAAAAATGCCGAACTCCTTTCAAATCTTATATGTAAAAAATTGAGTGATTTTTAGTATTATAAAAACAATTTTCTCACTAGGGTAATGCTTAGAGAATATTCTAATTAATCCTTTTGGAAAGAAAAATTCCTTACAAGACTTCCAATTCTTTTAGGAGAAAAGGTTAGGAATAAGATCAAAGAAGCATTTGGAAACCAAATCTCGTATAATCAATTAACCTATGGTGAACTAGTTAGTATCACCCAAAAAGAAGGTTTAAAGATTTGTCAAGATTTAAAGTTACAAAAACATTTAAAATGGGAAATGCAGAAAACTCGCCAAGAGTTAGGATCTTTTTGCAAACAATTTGAAATAGGAACAACAAATCCTACTCCAGATTGTGGAGGGAGTTGTAGCAGAGAACCTTACAAAAAATCATTCAAAAAATACAAAACCCTTTCAAAACCTGGAAAGATCCTTATTACAAAAAATATTCAAAAAAGACTAGTAAATCTAGTTCTAAATCCAAAACAAATCTCAAAAGTCTTACTTGTTATAAATGTGGGAAAAAAGGCCATACTTCAAACTATTGCAAGTCAAATAAAACTCTTCATGAGTTACAACTGGAGGAAGAAGTTATTAATAAGATAACTGCTCTCCTAGTAGAAACTGAGTGATTACAGTTCTTCTGAATCCATAGACAGTGAAGAAGCCTTACAAATTGATGAATTAATTACAAGTTCATCACCTAGTTCAAATTCTAATATAGAAAATGAACTACCTACAAAAACTAAATTAAAAATAAATGTTCTTTCAAAAGATCAAAAGTTGCTTTTAGAAATTCTTGCACAAGTTCAGGATCCTCAACTGTAAAATGAATTTTTAGATAAACTTTTAAAATCTTTTGAAGAAAAACCAGTACAAAACCCTTCTATTCTACCTTCTGTTGGTAAAAACACTTATTACCTTATGGCCATATTAGGTAGAAAGAATATTCCAAAATAATTAATAATTTTAGTCCAAAGCCTCCAAGAAGAAATAAAAACCATCAAGGTTGAGCTTAAAAAGCTTAAAGAAAAACAGGCACAGGACTCAGAGGCAAACCAGCTTCTGCTTTCAAAACAAATTAATGAAGAATCCGAAGGCGATGAAGAAAATAGTTTGGAAATTCAAAATCTTAAAAGATTTGAAAAGGCTCCAAATGATTTTATCTTCATTCTTAATGAGATCACTTTTAGAAAATATTTGTAAAGTTACAATAGTTTTTCCAGAAGATTTCAAAATTGATACAATTGCCTTATTTGATACTGATGCAGATTTAAACTGCATTAAAGAAGGTATTGTTCCAAAAAGTTTCTATGAAGAAACAAAAGAAAACCTTTCAGCTGTAAACAATTCCAAAATAAGAATCAAATACAAAACTGAAGCTTTAATAGCTAATTCAAATCTTTTTTTAAAAAACTTCATTTGTTTTAGTGAGAGATTTAAATCATAGTTTTATCGTAGGGACACCATTCATTAATTTGATAACTCCCTATAAAGTAAACTATGATAGTATTTCTTTTTTAAAAAAATCAAAA
Source organism: Hevea brasiliensis (assembly GCF_030052815.1). Taxonomy (NCBI): domain Eukaryota; kingdom Viridiplantae; phylum Streptophyta; class Magnoliopsida; order Malpighiales; family Euphorbiaceae; genus Hevea; species Hevea brasiliensis. The sequence continues at coordinate 58,628,047 of NC_079499.1, forward strand.
TCTTATTTTTCCTTTTATTGAAAAACCCAAAACAAAGAATTTAGATATCATAAAAGCTTATCCTATTTATGATAATCAAATAAATGTTTTGGTATAGAAAACAAGACAAAATTTCCAAAAAGAAATTGTTTACAAAATGATTATTACTTTTTTCAAACTAATCCTTGTGAGTTTTTGCAGATGGCAGAATCTTCAAATAGAGGAGATTTGGTCCACTTTAGACCCATGGTCCTTTCAAAAACTCCTGCTAAAAAATTCAGAATTAATGTAGCTAGAACTGCATATACTCCATCAGAAAGGCACCAATGTTTATTGGATAATCTTTGGACTTTAATACAAAATAAAAGATTGGGAGTAACAACTCTCAACACTCTTTGTTTTGAGTTTGAAGAAACTGATAAATATGTGGCTGACCTTATTAGTGGAATTAAAAATCATAAGGATCATATTCTGGTAGCTCAATCATTCATTAAGTTTTTACAAAAACAAATTTTCAAAAATACTCATACATCCAGAATTAATCTATCAGATCCATACATCTGTTACCAAAATCATCACCTTGAATTACAAAAAAAGGTAATTAAAGGCCTAAGATCCCCACTAGATTCTAGTGTAAAAATACAAAAACAAAGGACTGAAGGCCTAGGATCCCCACTGGATTCTAGTGTAAAATTACCATTGGCCCCATTAGCTAATGTGAAAAATTACCACCATAGTGAAGTCCTTTTTACTTCACTTGGTGCAAACAGGTCCTTGGAACAATTTCAAGCATGGTGTCTTGTGAAGAAATTTTGACAACAAGTTTTCAATGGTCTTCCTCAAGAGATCTGCGAGAAAATCTTACAAAATATTATCTAGTCCAGAACAAAAGAATAGCTGGATCTTTTTCAAAACTGTCTTAATTTTACAAAACACAATCAGCAAAATCACAACGGATAGTCATGGGAATGGGAGTGCTATTCTAGACCTCATTTTCATTGCACTCAGGAACATCCTAATGGAATTCTTATTGCCTATCCAAATTGTGAACACAGCTTAGATTTCAGTATCTTTCGCTTCACAGTAGCTTGGCTATCGGGAATCCGATATCTTGATCCAAAATAGCTATTCAAGTGGGGTATGTTAGCTGGAGTCTGAGTTACAAAATCTGATTGTGAAGAAGCAAGGTTTTTAGGAAATAGAGTCCTACAAGAAGTAAGAAGACTGTTGTTTTCTTGAAAACCAGTTAATATACAAATCATTTTAACACCTCTAGAAGTACTAGCAAATGGAGAGCTACAACAGGCAATCCATTGCTTTTATCTTGATACAAAAATTCCATCTCTCTATCATCCACCAGAGTGGCCATGCAAACATGAAGGTCACCTTTGTGACACCCCTCACCCGATTATAGTGTAGCTGAGCGAGGCGTGCTACATTCGGTGCCGGAGCACCCTATCTTATCTTACTTTATTCCTTTAATCATTTTCAAGTTATTATCTTTTAATGTCAATTATTTTTTGACGGAGAAACTAACGGAGTTTCCCCTATTTTATTATCGATTGACGTGTTTCACTATTCACCTGTTTGAAATTTTCAATAATATTTTCCATACAATAATTCATCCATACTCATATCATTATTTCAAAAATCATTATGTAATTCAAATCCATTCTCATTTGTACAAATTCATTCATGCTTATTACATATATAAAAATTCTCAATTTCATTAGTTTACAAAATTTGTAAACTAATTGCATAAATTCATAATTTACATCAGGTGCATATTACATAAAATTTCCTAATTTTCATTACAACATAATAAATAATTATAATTCACAAATTACATAATATGACTAATGTGAGCCCTATCTACATGCATTGCTGAGGAGGTGACAATCTTGACACTTCTGACACTTCTGCAGATCAGAACTCTAAAATCTCTGTTTAATATTCGCTGGGCTTTACTTTCAGTACCTGCATGAGGAAACAAATCTATCATGCTAAGCATTTCTACTTAGTGGTGCAATAATATAACAAAGAAAATAATATACAATTAAAGAAAGGAATAGATTATACTTTGGATACTCTGGAATTTAATCTAATTTCATATAATATTTCTAGTATTAACTATTCTTTGTTCTAATTTATTCCTCTTCAGAAGCGCTCAATTCTTTCATAGTAATTAAATTTTAATATCTTTCCAATTTATTTCAATTCTTTCTGCTAAATAACTAATCTAATTTATTTTAAATATTCTCACTCATTTATTTAATTACTAATATTTTCAGTGGCTAATATTCTTATCTTATTTCAAAAAATTTCACTGGCCAAGTAACCTATGACAAGCTAACTAAACTGGATAACGGGTTATTGGCACTGGACACTGTGGTGCCTCGGGCCATCATACCATGGGACGCGGAATGTCAACCACGTATGCAGTTAGAATGGCTAAAAAGCCATGATAACACATAATCGGGCATAAAAGCCATGAGTGCGGGAATAAAGCCATGAATACGGGTATAAAGCTATGAATATGGGCATCAAGCCTTTCGCAGTACTGCTAAAATAATACCCTATTGGCATGCCAATCTATCCAATCTGATACACATGTCTAAGCAATACATGGGCACATAGTATCTTTAAGTGTTAATAAATTTCATTATTTCATTATAGGTTCTAATTACAATTTATAACATTTTAATTTTGTTCTTAGCAGAAGTATAAATTTCTAAATCACAATTCTATATAGTTTATGCATTCATCATAATTCATACATTCCTTTCATCATTCATTTTGATCTCAATTCACAATAATGGTGTTAATGTACCATTATACTCAAAACATTCTTTTTATTTCTCATATGCCATTAATTATGTAAAGTATAAATTTTTAGCTACCAAAGAGACATATAAGCCTTAACTATCTATTTTTTTTTCATGATTTAGGTGCATTATTATTCATATTTCAAGTAGTCCATGAATGTTTCATGGATTTCAAATTTAGCTAAGTTTCCTTAAATCCTAGTGTCACTCAATTCCAAAAATGTAAATCAACTATTTATATTATCTATATATTAACCATTACAATAGCTTTCTAATTTATTATACCCTTTCCTATATTATTGACTACAATAGTTCTTATAGTTTGTCCTTCTACTTCACATATTATTCATTTGACCATCTCCATTCAAAGGTTGACTTTTTGATTTATAATAAATTTGTAGAGCCTAAGTTCACCAAGATATCACATTTTGTATTTTATTTTTGTTGGCATTGATTGCCAAACTCAACTCCTATCCTCCCAGGTTTTATTTCAAATTTTCAGAATTTGAGGTCTAAATTCACTGTTACATTGGACCTTGCTACAGTAACAATTTGACAAAACTTTCTTCATGAAAATTATTCCTTTATGTGTCTTCTTTAATTTAATTTTTAAATGACTCCATTTGGAGTTTTGTAGCTCAGGTTATGGCCATTTTACCATAACTAGCCGGATAGGGCAGTACCCAGAATTTCTGGGCAGAATCCATTCTGGCAGTTTTGGTGTCCTGAGTTTGATGGGCAATTTCATTAAGTTCTAGTCAAAATTTGGAGTTGTGTCCTTCATGAAAGTTGTCCTAAATTGTCTAAGCTTTCTATTGATATAAATTTCAGGTCAATTGGATATTTCTAGAGTGAGTTATGACCAAATGAATGAACAATGTTCATTTAGTCATTTTGCCCAGGCAGAATCGGTACTACCCAGATTTGGTCAATTTTTAGGGCATCCTAATGTTTGGTTTCTGGATAGGGTTCCTTCATCAAAGTTGTGCCATTATGTGTTTAATTTCATGTTCAATTGGCCTTGCACCAATTGAACCTACACAACCCAATTTATAGCTGCCCAAACATGCTGGACTCACATCTAGACCTGCAGTGCACACTAGACAGCATACATAACCTCAATTCCCTTGGCACCATTCACTCAATTTCCTACTCAAATATGACCAAATGGTCACTAATTGACCATCACAACCTCTTTTCACCAATACATAAACAAAATCCAAATTTTGGTGCCCAAATCCTAACTCCAACGATTTCAATTCTCTATATACATACAATCCATGAATTTAAAACACCAAAATCATGTTCAATGGCAGCCATACATAACTATTATGAAATCAAATTGATCAAACCCTAGGTACCCTAAGTTTATCAAAATTTCATGGGGCAAGTTCATGCATCTTTAATTCATTTTTCATCAAATTTTCAACTTAACTCAACTTAAATTCATGCTTAGAAAAGAATGGAAGCAAGAAAATTAGCACTAACCTCTTAAATAAATTTGTACCCTTCACTTTCCTTCACTTTTTGCTCTTCTAATGGCTGTCCAAATCTTGCTTTAGTAGTAGGGACAAAATTTCATGAAGGAAAGTTAGGGTTTTGAGGTGATTTGGTTGAGGTTTGGAAGCTTGGCAAAGCTTTAATGGTGGAAGAGAGGGAGAGAGTGTATTACGGCTGGAATGAGGAAGAAGTGAGCAGATGGTTCTTTTGATTTTTTAGCCCATTTAACTCCTTTAATTGGGTTTATAATGAGGTGTCAAAATGTGATTGGGTGGAAGTGGTTTAATGACATCATGTGATGTCATAATTCCCAATTTCTTTCATTTTTCTTTCCTTTTCTTTTTTACTCATTTTCAATTAAATTTTTAGCAATATTTATTCACATTTTTTGTCATAATAATTATTTACTTAACTGGACAAGTCGATCAAAAATCATCTCCGAAGACGAAATGACCAAAATGCCCTCTATTTGTCTTATTTAGCCAAAATCGTCTGTATCGATTTAAAAATTTTTCTAAGTATTTTCTTGGCATTCTATTGCCATAGAAACCTCAATGACTCTTCTCTGGAGTCCCAAAAATTATTTCATGAATTTTTGTCCCCAGTTTAGGGCTCCTAGCTGCGAGGACTGCAACTTTCCACTGAGTTACCCATCGCTAGGGCACCGGCTCATTTAACTTGATTGTTTTTCATTTTTAAAATTTTTCCTTAATTTTTCTTACACTTATTTAAATTATTTATGACCCCTCACTCTAGTCTAAATATTTTTCCAGACATTCTAGCTATCCGAACCGACACCGATCACCGAAGCAATAGAATGTACGGAATTGCCACAGTGAGGGTGTTACAACCTTACTCAACTTAACAAATGGCAGGCATAGATGATCGCTAGCAACTGGTGAAGATATCACTATCCAGAATATATACTAATTCATACAGGTACATATTCACGAATATTTGTTCATTATGAACATTTGCCAGATCCTGTAAGACCCTCACTGTAGCAATTTTGTACATTCCACTATTTCGGTGATCAGTGTGGGTCCGGACAGCTAGAACGTCTGGAAAAAAATATTTAAACTAAAGTGAGTAACCATAATTAACTCAAATATTAATAAGAAAAATTTATAAAAAATTTTAAAAATAAAATACAACTAAGTTAAATGAGCCAGTGCCCTAGCAATGGATAACCTAGTAGGAAGTTGCGATTCTCGCAATTAGGAGCCCTAGACCAGGGGGAAAATTCATAAAATAATTTTTGGGACTCCAGAGAAGGGTCATTGAGGTTTCTATGGCATTAGAATACCAAGGAAATGCTTAGAAAAATTTTTCAATCTGTACAGACAATTTTAGTCTGTTAAGCCAAACGGAGGGCATTTTGGTCATTTCGCCTTCAGAGGTGATTTTTGGCTAACTTGTCTAGTTAAGTAAATAATTATTATGACACAAAATGTGAATAAATATTGCTAAAAATTAAATTGAAAATGAGTAGAGAAGAAAATAAGAGAAAATGAGATAAAAAAACTAATTATGACTTCACCATGATGTCATTAAACATTTACCACCAATTACAATTAACTAAGCTCACTTAAAACAAATGAAAAGAGACAAGAATAAACCAAAAAAAGGTCATCAACCACACCCACCCAAAATTAGCCATCTCCCTAACCTCCATACCCATTCCACCATTGAAAGCTTACCAAAGCTTCACAACTCACCAAATCTCACCCCAAAACCCTAAACACCCTTCACAAAAATTAACCCCCACATCAAGAGCAAGATTTTGATTATCATAAAGTGAAGAAATTCCAAGATTTATACAAGCCAATAAAGAGACCAAAGAGGTAAGTGCATGTTAATTACTTAATCTTGTTTACTTCTTAAAATTTAGTTTGAATATGAACAAATAATTAAGAAATTCAAATAAATCATGTGTGAAATTGAGAATGGAATTTTGACTAGCTTTATAGGGGTGGTAGTTGATGGTTTTGATGGATTTAAAATGGCTTAGAAATGGTGTTGATGTGTAGACATAAATTTGAAATGGATTAGTATGCCTAATTGACAAGTGTTGTGTGAACCTTGAATTGGAGCTAGGGTTTGGACACAAAAACTTAGATCTTGTTCATGTGTTGGTGAATGAAAGTTTAAATGGTCAATGAGTGACCATTTGGCTGTTTATAATGAAGAATTGAAGTGAGTTGTAGCTTGGAATTTGAGTTTGGCAGAGCTACCTTGTGTGACCTGCAGGTTTGGATGTGAGTTCAGCTTGTTTGGGCAGCTATAACTTAGGTTGTGTAGGTTCAATTGGTGCAAGGCTAATTGTACATGAAACTAGACACATAATGGCACAACTTTGGTATAGAAACCTTGCCTAGAAAACCAAACTAAGTTGACCTAAAAATTGCCCTAATCCGGGTGACCTGCATTCTGCCTAGGCAAAATGACCAAATGAACAGTATTTATTCATTTGGTCATAACTCAGTGTAGAAAAGTCCAATTAACCTGAAAATTTACCAGAAGAAAGCTGAGACATATACTAAAACTTTCATGAAGAACACAAATCCAAATTCTGACCATAACCTAGTCAAATTGCCAACCAAACTTAGGTTACCAAATCTAGCAGAACCAGTTTTGCCCAGAATTTTGGATTTTGTCCAATCCGGCCAGTTATGGTGTTTAGGCCATAATTTGAGCTACAAAAATCCAAATGGAGTGATTTAAAAAAGGAAATGTAACTAGACAAAATAAGGAACAACTTTCATGCAGACAATTTTGCCAAATTCCTACTGTACAAATGACTAATGGAACAGTAAATATGAGACTTGAAATCTGAAAATTTTGAATAACTAACACTAAGATTAGAAATGGTATTGGCAACAAATACCAACAACTTTAGAATGCAAAATGTGGTATGTTGGGAGTATTAGAACCAATGTACCTATTCTATGCAAAATTCAACATTTTAGTTGACTAATGAAATGAATAGTAACACCTAAACTTAAATTTCAAGAATTAAAAAATTTAAAAGTGTAAAATGCCCAGTACACCTAGCAATATTGGTTTGGATAGGTTGGCATGACAATAGGGTTCGGTTAGTAGTACTGCACATGGCATTATGCTAATCTGTGATTTCATGGCTTCTAGCCATTCTGACATTGTGATGATACTTAGCCTTGTGCCTAATATTTATTACAGCTCATTAGCTGTTCTGTTACACACTGGGAGATACATATGTGACCGATGGTGTGACGGCCTGAGGTATTTGATACCCAGTACCAGTTTACCCATTTATCCAGTCCAGTCATCCAGTATAGGTTACTTGGGCAACCAAAAATGAAAGTGGATAAATTTAATGAAATAATGAACATAACAAGTATAAAATCAATAAGACTACAAATAATTATCGAAAATTTGTCTGCATAAGACATCAATATATTCACTGTATATTTATTTTTTGTTAATTTTTTTTATTCTATTATTGGCACCACTAAGCATTATTGCTTAGCGCGTTGCTTTTTGCCACATGTAGGTTCTGGAGAGACTGACCGAGAATCCAGTAGACCACAGACTAGGTGAGACCTTCTGTAGCTCTGCATAGTGTCCGTGTCACCTCACCATCATCAGTGCATTGGTAGGACACTAGGTTTTATTTTGGTATTTTGTAATTAATTTTTATTTTCTCATGTATAATTAAGACTTATGTAATGTATTTTAGTATTGATATAAATTATGGAAATTGTGTTTATGAATGAACAAGTGAATATTTATTTATGACTTTTATATGAATTTTATATGAAATGAATGAATGAGAAATGGGAGTATATATGAGAAATATTGAGATTTTGTTGATGAAATGGAGTTTGAGAGTGATTGAAAATTTTGGAAGTGTTTTTCATAGGTTCCGAAGAACTGTTTTATCCATTTTTAGCTGGCACTCTGCCGGATTTTCTATAAAATTTGTGAAACCTCAAATAAATTATAATTTCAATAAATGACTTAAATGAATTATATTTCACAAATTATACTTCATAACTATGATAAAAATAAATTAAGGAAGAATAAAAATGATTGAGATAAAATCGAGTGTTTCGATACACTGTGTAACAGATCTTACTCGGCTATACTGTAGACGGGTAAGGGGTGTCACAGATCCATAGCCTTTTCCTATTGAAACACAACATGAAAAATATATAATTCAATATGAAAAGGATGATGACTTCCCATTCGACTCGTTAGAAGATGAGATGAGTGAAGATAATGAGACATGGCCCAATATACAAAACATGATGGAGGGATAGAAGGGATGGTCCTAGCTCTACTCCAATTTCCAAAAAATAAAAAATAAAAAATAAAAAAATATGAAAAAGATAGGCAAAAGAAATTTATGGCGGCAAAACTATCCATTTCATTTTTCATCCCTTTACTTTTACTTTTACTTCTCTTTTTGTTTAATTTTCTACTTTTGTACTATTCTTTTTACTTTTGTTTTATTTTACTTTTCAAAACCCGGCAGGATACTGTTCACCTGTTACCTTTTACTGTTCACTTTTACTGTTTACATGTGAATGAGACAAGAATCACTGTTCACAAATGAAGAAAGCAAGTGACAGACACTGTTCAAAACCTTTTAAAATTACAAAGCATGCCATCCGTGACTTCTATTTAAAGAGGCTTTCATTCCATCAGAGTGGCATACTTGAAATCCTTGAAGTTTAGTATCTTTCAAATCCTTCCTTCCAAGTTCCATCTTATAAAACCAAAGGCGAAGAAGGAGCAAGAATGTCATCCTCTACCAGGAAGATTATCCATCATGCCCAACCTCTGCCTCATTACAAAAATGTACTCCCTTATTTTGTATGAGCATGTGCATTGAGTGTCACACCTTACCCCTCTGTAAGGCATAACATGATCCCGTAGAATACCTAATGAACTACAGAACTTCACCTACTGATAACTCATTAAGTACCCTACAAGGGATTTTAAAACAATTTTCTTACTTTTTATAAGTGGTGAGCATTTTCTAATAGGTATCAAAATATTTAATTAGAGTTTGAAAACTAGTTAAGATTTTTTCCCATTTTATTTTTCCACAAATTTTATAAAAATTTCGGCAGAGTGCCGTCTGTATTTTGAGAAAATAGTTCTTCAAATACCTGTAAAAAAAGTACTTCCAATGATTTATCTCATCAACTTCATCAAATCAATATCCATCCCAACCAATTTCAACATCATTTCTCAATTTCCAAAATTCAAAGTAATAATTTTCAATTCAAAGATTATCCAAAATAATACTAAGCAATTTCATTCAAATTAAAACAAAATACTTTCATTCATACTTCATTAAAATTAAAACAAATTACATTCATCCAAAATTTACATTAGAAAAATCCAAACTAATATTATTACAAACTTTATACAACTGCTCATGACCATTTTCTACATTTACATTCATCAACATAATTTTTACAATCAGGCTATAAAATATACTCGATAAAACTTCAGGGAAGGTGGCTCCACAACCTTAGCAGCTCACTCTACTGCTCTTCTAGTCTCTATATCTGCGACAGCAATAATAGCCATCGCTGAGTACTATGACTCAGTGGTGTACAACATACTAAAATAACCTTTATGCAGAATTTAAATCATACTTATTCAAAAATTGAACTGAACATTAGATACAAATTCAAAACATGACTTATAAAATTTTAATCCAAACAATTTCATTTCGAAAGTCTCAAAACAAATTTCATAAAAACACACAGTTATATCATGCCATTCGAAACATATTTATCTCAATAGCCAGAGGCTTATGAGAAATCACATCACAAGGCTAGCTAGCTCAAATATATGGATATCCATTCAATTTCTTCTTCTACTAGCACACACCTCAACACTTCAGCCAGAGAAGGAATCAAAATTCGAAACTGATTTTTCCCACTAGTCATGCTAGTGAGGCATTCAAATATATAGTCATGACACTATGGTTTCAAAACTGTCTTAGCAATTTACTAAACATTTATTGCCATTTCAAACACAAACAAATAAACTTTCAACAATTTAAGTCAAAAGCATAATACACATTTTGCAATATAAGTAATACATTACATGCATTTTGTAAATGAATTTTAAAGAATATTAATGTTGCGCACAAACCTTAAGCCAGTCGCCTCTTGGCCTTGACTCGATGCCTCGGGTTCTTTCACGGTATTCTTTTCCACTGAAACACACAGTTTCACAGTTTTCTAGTATCACAATTTATCATAACTCTAAAAATAAATTCAAATCTACTTTTACCTAGCTATAATAGGCTAAACTTGACGTTCTTTAAAATTTATATTTCAGGGTTACTATCCATAACACTATTCAAGTTAATTTGTTGACTTTCTAATGCTTAATAGGTATGGGATTCTAATTTCACCCATATACAACATTTTGATTACCTAATTTGTTGGTTTTAGTTCTTTTCTCAAATTTTAAGTCTTTTAGGCAAAATTTCAAATTTTCAGTTTTGGTGTCCTATTTTGCACTGTTCCATTGGTCATGTTGCTCTTAGATTTTAGCTAAGTTTTCTTCATAGAAATTGTTCCTTATTGTCTTAAATTTATTTCCCTTTTTGAATCACTCCATTTGGAGTTTTGTAACTCAAGTTATAGCCATTTGAACATGGCTGGCTGGATTGGTCTAACCCATATTTTCTGGGCACTAATTTGGTTCTGGTAGTTTTAGGTCACTAACTTTGGATGGCTAAATGACTTGGTTAAGGGCAAAATTTGGGTTTTTGTTCTTCATGAAAATTGTAGGGCTATGTCTCATCTTTCTACTGGTAAAATTTTAGGTCATTTAGACCTGCCTAGCCCAAGTTATGGCCAAATGAATAAACACTATTCATTTTGTCATTTTTGTACAGGGCAGTGTGCCTAATTCCGGGTTTGGCCAATTTGTTCACTATGCTATGGTCACTTTTTGGGAATGATTCCTAAATGAAAAATGTGCCATTTTGTGTCTAGTTTCATTCCCAATTAGCCTCACACCAATTGGGTTGGTAAATTTTTAGTTTTGGTCCTTGAAAAGGACCTTGGTCATGCTACCTGCAAAATGACCATAACCAATCCGAATTTCAATTTGGTTCCAACACTTCCAACACCCCACAATTGGTCATACATGACCATTTTTCAACTTAGGTAAGGTCAAACACATTAATTGACCAAATGTCAAAATTATTTCTCCAATTTTTCACAAGCTCCAACCCTTAATTCATCCATCTTACAATTTTTCATGCAATTAATGTCATTCTAACATACAAGCAAAACACTCTTCATCATCCAAGCTCAATTACATGGTTAATTCCATTGAAAACTATCAAACCCTAAACTTCCTCATGCTGGCTGAATTTTATAGGATTCTAGATGAGCATGATTTTTTATGTTTTCATGTAATTCTAACTATTTTAATCTTAATTCTATACTTATAATTCAATTAAAGTTAAGAAAGAGAGCTTACCTCAAATGGAGCTTTCTAACTTCTTGATTCCTCAGGTTTTCTTCAAATTTTCTCTTCTCAATCTTGTTAACAAGACTCAATTACAAGTTTTAGCTAAGAAATCTATAAATTTTATGGCTAAGTTTTGGGGTTTAAGAAGCTTTTAAATGAGCTTCAATGGAGGAAGATGAAAGAAATGAGAGAGATGAGAGAGAAAGGGAGGGACGGCAAAGGAGAAGGAAAAATAGGGATTTTTTTTCTTTTATGTATTTTAAATCATTATCATAGATTTTCAATTTTTTTAATTATTAGGTTTATTGCATCTTGCATGATGTCATGCATGATGTAATTAACCTTTTTCAACTTTTTCTTTTTCTTTTTTTTATTTATTTTTCCTTAGTTCTTTAATTTAATTCTTGATCCCAAAATTTTCTTTTCTTCGATTTTATTAGACAGTTAAGTCAGGAGTCAGCTCTAGGGGTGAATTGACCAAATTGCCCCTCTCTGGTTCGATCCGGTTTACTAGTTATTTGATATTTCTTCCGGATGCCTGACCTAATTATTTGACTGGCTTAACAATTCTTTTTTGTGATTTTCTCTTTTCCACTGTGTTCACAATAGTCTTGAGGACCGCGGAGTCACATTTTACGGTTCAAAATTTGAGTTTAAATCGACCTTGCAGTCCTTCCCGAGAAGGTCACCCATCGCTATGACTCTCTACTCATTTAACTTCTTGTGTTCTATTTTTCTTAATTATACTTAACCATTTGACAATTACTAATTATTTATTTTTAGGGCTTAACTAGTTGTCTTAGATGTGGTTCTAATCTCCTTAATTATCCGGACCCACACCGATCACCGGAACAGTAAAATATACTAGGCTATATAAATAGGGTTGTTACATTGAGGTTGTGGGAAACCCGATAATAAAAAATTGTATGATTGTAAGATGTAATTACAGGCATTGAGTTGAATTATTTTATTCTGTGGCATGATCTTGGAAAAAAAAAATAATATATTTAATTAAGTTTAAATAAAACTTTTTTTTTGTTTAAATTTAATATGGATAGTTTTTAAATGGACCTAATTAAGTTTAATTGGGCCCCCATGGGCCTAAGAAAACCTAGTTAGGAATTTTAAATATAATTCATTTAATTTATTTTCTGAAAATTAAAATAAGAAAATATCTTTTTCTCTCTTCCTCTCCCATACAAACTCTCTCTCCCACTTGGCCCCAATCTTTTCCTCACTCCCTATTAGTGCCTTCCCCTTTCCCTTTCTCCCTATTGGTTGAAACACCTCATCTATATCCCAGTCTCACCCAAATTCTCTAATCCCAGTTGTTTAAGTTATCTTGACCTTCTCACCCTAGGACTCCAAATCCTACCACACCTCTTTTCCAAAACCTTATAAATACCCTAGTGAGGGAGGGAAAAAAAAAGGAAAGATTGAGAAAATTTAGAGCTATTTAGAGATATTTTAGAGCTATAGGAGATTTAGAGAGATATTCAAAACTCTTTTGGTTCTTTTCTTTTCTTCAAGAAGATTTTCTTGCAAGATTTTTCTTGAAGGTTGGTTTTTATCATTTTCCTTTCAAGATCTATGCCCTGTAATATTTAATTCTGAGCTCTTTATCTTCTAATTTATCTTGCATGTTCATGTGGATCATGTAATCATGTTTAATTTAAGGGGATACACAACTCTGCTTATACTCAGTTTTCTATCTCCCATGTTTTTATTATTTTTTGTTATCTTTTGAATTTGTAAAAATTTTAGAAAAATTATATTCATATTTTGCATGAAATTTTATTAATTTTAGGATAAAGAATCAATGAAAAAGCTTTTGTATTTTGTAAGTTACAACTGTTTAAATTTAGGATTCCTATAAAACTTGATTTGTAGAATACTCGATTTATGAAGCCAATATCTCCCTTGTTTGTTAATATTTTTGTGTGAATCTAGTGTCTAAAATTACGTTCAAAATCTTGTGAATCTTTTTCAATTGGTTTTGCATTCATATCTATTATGGTTGATGAGTTATGAATTTTACAAAAAAAGTAGTGCGATTGTGTCACTGGAAAAGTTATGATTTATGTAGATTATTCGACTAGGGTTTTGTTTGGTTTATAAATTTTATGACCCTATATGATGTTTTGGCTGTCTTATGTAATTTTTTCATGATTGTTAAGCTTGTCTAACTATTTTTTAAAAATTAGATTTCTTACTACTATTAATTGGTCAAAATCTAAAACTTGTATGTTAATGCAAGTTTTTGTGTGTTCTTGGATTCTAATTGATATTTGATCTATTTCTTTGTGTTCTTTTAATTCAAGAGGAGTTATGAAGTGTTTGGATCATATTAAAAGACTTAGACCATTAGGTAGTTATAACTGATTAAGAATTTTAACCCCTTTAGGAGATTAGAGTTGGAATTCAATGTGAATTGTTATTTTTATTTTCTTATTTTCTTTATTTTCTTTAATTAGTTTATTTTTTTTTATTACAAACAAAATTGGTAAGTAGCCCTAAGGTAAGTACCAAAGAGGGCATTTGCGTGGTGCTTACATGGTGCTAAACCGGAGTCAGCCAGGGATATCATTGCCATACTAGAAGAGAAGGCCCTTTTTTAAGGCTAGCTTGCTCTAATGGCAATTGCAATTATCAACAAATAAGTAGTCCTAAATTTCTAAAATAATTATTGGTATGAAAATATAGTGCTAATAGGATTTTTATTTGATAAATTAAAATTAACTTTATTTTTAATTTAACTGACTTTTGTATGTAATTAATTTAAATAAATACTTGGTAAATGAAAGTTAATATTATTTGTAAATTAAACTAACTTTGGCATTTAAAATAAATATAATTTAATATTTAGTAATTGTAAAATAAATTTTCATGTTAGAAATGTAACGCCCTTACTTTAGATAGTCCGTACATTCTCCTGTTTCGGTGATTAATGTTTGTCCGAACAGCCAGAATGTTTGGAACTATATTTAAATTAGAGTGAGGAGTCATAAATAACCTAAATAATGATAAGAAAAATTAAGAAAAATTTTAGAAAATGGGATACAAAGAAGTTAAATGAGCCAGAGCTACGGCGATAGATGACCTAACGGGAAGCGGCTATGAAGACAGCTAACAACCTTAGACCCGTGGAAAACCTTGTGAAAGAATTTTTGGGACTCTAGTGAAGAATTATTGAGGCTTAGATGACAATAGAATGCCAAGAAAATGCTACGAAAATTTTGTCAATCGGTACAGACAATTTTAGCTCATTAAGCTAAACGAAGGGCATTTTGGTCATTTCACATTCAGAGATGATTTTTTACCAATATGACCATTTAAGTAAGTGAGATCTATGTCCTAAAATATAAATAAATATTTTTAAAAATTTAATAAAAAATGCTAAAAGAAAAAAGAAAAGAAAAGAAAATTCAAATAAGAATTAAAACTTAATTATGACATAATAATGATGTCATTTAAATTTACTAACCAATTAACATAAGACAAGAACATATAAAAAGATAAAAAGAAACCAAATAAGCCAAAACTTTGGTCATCTTCTTCCTTCAATTCATGTTGGTCGAACCACTTCCATGAGAGACTCCACCATTGTTCAAGCTTCAAAGCTTGGTCTTCCTCCATTCTCACCCCAAAAGCCCTAGGTCCCTTCACTAAAAATTACTCCTACACCTTGAGAAAGTGTTTGGCAGTCAAGAGAGTGCAAGAAAAGTGAAGTTTGGGTGAAAGAAAATTATGTTTACTAAGGTTAGTGCACTATCCAAGTTGGCTCTCTTCTTTAAGTGTTTAAGTATGCTAAACTAAGTTGAAATCTTATGAAATTGAAAGAATATGATAAGGAATTGAAAGAGAAGAATTTCGGTAGCCATGAGAATATGTGGGAATTTATGATTTTGATGGAATTAATTTGATTAGTGGTATTATTGATGAGTTTGCATAGGATAAAAGTTGAATTGCATGATGTATATGTGTTACATGAGATTTACAAAACTTATAAGTTATGGTTTAGTATGAAAATTGGGAATTTGATGATATGTTGATAAATTGATGTTGTTGAGATCAATTATGAACTATTTGAAATGCATGGAATGTGATTTGAGGTTGGTAGTAGTGTGGAATGGTGGTATTGGGAGTGTTGTGTTTATGCAGGATTTTCTGGACCTTGAGTCTAGTGTGGTTTTTAGGCCATAAGTAGAGTTGTGTTACTCCAATTGGTGTGAGGAAATTTGAAGATGAAACCTAAGACAATTTGCTACATTTTTCATGCAGAGACCCTGCCCAGAAACTGAACCTAAAATGACCAAAAATTGGCTTGAATCTGGGTAACTAAAATCTGGACTGGAAAAATGACCATATGAATAGTAAATGTTCCAATGACTATAACTCACTCTAGGAATATCAGAATGACCTGATTCTTGAACTCATGGAAATCTTAGACAATGTAGAACAATTTTCATGAAAAATAGAAATCCAAATTCTAACTATAACTAATTCAAATTGCTAGTCAAATTTAGGATACCAAAACTGTCAGAAGCCAAAACTGCCCAGAATTCTGGACATGACCAATCCAGCTAGTTATGGTAATTTGACCATAACTTAAGCTACAAAACTCCAAATGGAGTGATTCAGGAATTAAAGTAGAGACATTAAGGAGCAACTTTGATGAAGAAAGTTTAGCCAAATTCCTACTGTAGATTGGTCCAATGGAATAGTAAACTTAGGTGACTAAAACTAAAAATTTAGAAATACATCTAGAGAACTTTAAATTTCAATTGTCAACTAATGCCAACAAATTTAGACCCTAAAATATGGTACGACTATGTATTTAAAATTTGTATATCTAGTAATTATGAAAAAGTTAAATTTTAAATGAATAGTAATGTGAATAGTAACCACCATGACTTGTGAGAAGTATAATAAATTAGAAAAGCCATTGTCATTGTTAAGTATGAAATGTGATTAATAAAATTTGTGATTTTTGAATATGGGTGACCCTAAAACATAGAAGAATGCTTTGAGTATAATGGTACATAAGAACAATTGATGTGAATTGTGATCAATATGGAGGATATAATGAATGTATAAATTATGATGAATGCATAAACTATGTATAATTGTGATTTAGGAATTTATACTTCTACTAGGAATAGAATTTAATGTTATAAATTATAATTGGATCTTATGATGAAATAATGAAATAATAAAATATATTAATACTTGATGGTACTATTGTGCCCATGTATTCCTAGACACGTGTGTCAGATTGGATAGATTGACATGCCAATAGGGGATTATTTGAGCAGTACTGCGTAAGGCTTTATGTCTGTATTTATGGCTTTATGCCTGCATTCATGGCTTATATACCCGATTATTTGTTACCATGGCTTTTTAGCCATATTGATTACATACGTGGTTGACGTTCTGTATTTTACGTCCCATGGTATGATAGCCCGAGACATCACAGTGTCCAGTGCCAAGGACCCGCTTATCCAGTTTAGTCAGCCTGTCATAGGTTACTTGGGCAGTGGAATAGATTAAGAATATTAGAAATTAAAATATTATAAATTAAATAAATGAGTTAGAAAGACATGAAAAGCTATAAGAAATTATTTATTTGAAAGACCTGAAATAAATTAGATTAGCTATAAGAAATTATTTATTTGAAAGACCTGAAATGAACTATATTAATATTAAAATTTATCTATTATGAAATAACTTTAAGAATTTTAATTATTATGAAATGATCTAAGATAACCTAGAAAGAATTGAGGAAGTGATATAAAGATTAGCAATAGAATTATAACTTAAATAAACATTACAGATGTATCTTACATAATAATATGAGCATAAATTTAATATTTTTAGATTATTTTATATTGTACATTGTTACTGTAAATTTATGAACTAAACACCTCCAAAGTGGACTAAATTAGGATAAAAGATAGTTAATTTTAGAAACCTCATATGAAGTATAATTAAATCTTAATTATCCGAATTATGTTTTATTTCTATCTTTATTTGTATATTATTTCTTTGTTATATTATTGCACCACTAAGCAGAAATGCTTAGCGCGACGGATTGTTTCCTCGCGTAGGTACTGAAGATAAAACCCAGTGGATATTAGACTGAGATTTTGGAGTTCGGATATGCAAAGTATCCAAGGTTGTTACCTTCTCAGCAATGCATGTAGATAGGACCCATATAAGTTATAGAATGTATTTTATACATTATAATTAGTTATTATATTGTAATGTAAATTATGAAATTATAATTAATATTAATGTGATGTAAATTAATAAATTGACTAGTTCATATGTAATTAATTTGTATATCATGTAAATTATAAATTTATGTAATTAGTGTGTGAATCATGTATTTTAATGAAATTTGAAAATTTTTATATATAAATTAAGCATGAATGGATTTGTACAAATGAGTATGGAATTGAATTACATAATGATGTTTGAAATGATGAGATGATTATGGTGAATATGAAGGAAATTATTGTATAAAATATTATTGAAATTTTTAAATAGGTAAGAATAGAGACACGTTAAATAGAAATAGAATAGGGAAAACTCCGTCAGTTTCTCCTTAGACTATAATTTATTTTAAAATATAACGAGTTCAAAATTTTTAAAGGAATAAAGTAAGATAAGAAAGAGTGCTCCAACATCGAATGTAGCACGCCTTGCTCGGTTACACTGCAGACGGGTGAGGAGTGTTACAAGAAATTTTTATTAGGTTGTGATTGTTTGGGCCTTATGTGATATTAGAATAAATTATATATGTACATAATTAATTTAGTTTAATTATCCTTAGGGTAACTTGGTGAAAAATCAATTAATTAGGTTAAATAGAAACTTAGGATTATTTGAAATTGAATTTGTTTGTAAATTAAATTTTCAATAATAAATTAATTTTAGTCATCTGATAAATTTCATTTAAATAATTAGCAACCCCATAGATAGAAATTATTTGCACATGAAAATTGTTTGTAAACAACAATCCTTTTGTAAATTACTTGCATGTGCAGGATTAGAATTGCATTTTTAGGATAAAGTTTAATAGAGGAATAATAAATAAGACTTCTAGAAATATTAGTAGAGGATTAGCACTCGAATTAATAAGGTTAGACCAGGCGTAAGGGGCGCCTAACACCTTCTCCTTACATGCCTACTATCCTGAACCTAGACATTGGGCTATGGTAATGACAGTTGTGGAAACTCTGCAAAGAGTAAGTTGCCATCCATGACCCTCGAAAGAAATACTGAATATGTCTCAGTTATTACTCGGGTGGTGACTCTTGTCTGTTTATGTCTTCGTGGCATAAATCCTTAGTATCGTGGTAGTGTTATGAGAAGACGGTACTTACCAGTAGTTTGATTCTATTAGGATTGTATGAAGTGCATGTCTAGAAAATGCTGTCTAAGGAGGTAATACTTAAGTGAGACCATTGTAACTCTACCATCTTCCTTGGGCATTACCTGGTGCATTTTATATAATTATAGTGGATGATATTTCACCTTACTATAACCCCCCCATCCTTACAAAAACCTCTGTAATTTCTTTGTAGTAGATACGAGGAAGCTCATGTACTGAGCAACCTTTGTGATACCTAACAGGAATTACATCTCCAAAACCCCTTCGTGCAAAACTTTTAAAAGTTTATAAAATTTCAAAGTAAGCTTCTTTGAAATCTTTTACAAAATTACAAACATTTATTTCTTTGCATGATTATGGCTAGTTTCACCGCCTACTCTGCATATATATATATATATATATATATATATATATATATATATATATATATATATATATATATATATATTTATTTATTTATTTATTTATTTATTTATAACAGACTGGCTCTGCCGCCTATTGAATATATGTATATATCATTTTCATATATTTAAATTCATTTCTGTTCTTTCTTTTACTTTTGTTTATTTCTTTGATTATTTATTTATTTTTCAAGATTTAGAGGGTAGTTTCTTTGCTATTAGTGATTCTCCCTCTCAGTCCGTGGGTGTCGTTGGTGTGTGTGTGTGTGTGTGTGTGTATATATATATATATATATATATATATATATATATATATATTCCAATTTGGAACAGAAAGTGTTATATAAAGATTGATTTTTAATTAATTATTAAAGTTTATTACCTTATTATAACATATGAAATATATAAATTCAAATTTTAATTCTATTAGAATTTTATTATAAAAGGAATTTGATATATGTGAGAAATTTTATCAGTAATACACTTATTTGTAAGTAATGATTATGGTATATTATAATTATCTTTCTTTATTTTTTTATAATTCTTTTTAAAAACAAAATATTTAAAATATAATGAAAACATAATTTAGTTTTTTAAGATGAATACTGAATTGAATTAAATTTTTAAATTTTTACATTATTTTAAAATTTTCTCGATTTTTATATATTGTATAACAACCCCCGATTCAGCAGCATAACGACTGAATTGAGAATGTTACCTGTAATTTCACAACCTGTGATAAGAACTATATCTTAATTGCTTATGAACTTTCCACACTTATCACATAAAAATTGTACCTTAATGTGATTTAAGCAAAATACAAACTTTATATAACATGTCATTTACTTAAATACATCTTTATCATCAAATATTTATTTATGCAACTTATATTACTCATACAACTTATACAAAAGAATCATTTACAAGCAAAGAAAGCCAACCCTAATTAAACTCTTGACAAAATACTACTCCTTTGATGCAGACTTTAATGATATACTCTCTGTGAACCCTCGACTTCAGTACCTGTATGAGGTAAAAACCCATCATGCTAAGCATATAGCTTAGTGGTGCATGTCTAGCTTAAGAAAGCTAATTAATAGTCGTCTGTAACTACACAGACTGCAGGCATTAAACAACTAATTAAAATAATTTCAAGCAAGTAACAATTCATAACAATTTTTACAAAGATAAATAAAACATTTCATTGTTAACTCTTTAATTGAATTTCACTAATCTTGCTCATGAAATGTGCATATGGCAACAAGTTATCTATTAAAAAAAGTAAAATCTAATTTATAAATAAAAGAGCAACTCATTTGACTTGAAAGCTTGTCATTTCATTATTTATGTTTAATGGCCCAATTCCTCCTTGGTATAACTTTTCTTATTCCAAATACTAGGATTTTAATGTGACGCCTTCTTTCAGATGTCGTCTTATATTTTCTCTTTTCCACTACAACATCTTCTTATGGATGTTGTCTTACATGTCATTTTCACCACAACAATACCTTTTTTCAGGTGTCGTCTTATGCGCCTTTTAAGAATCACTACGTGTATTGCGATACCATATTTCAAATGTCATCTTTACATGCTCATAGATATAGATTCATTTCAGTTTGCAGATCTGCTAGCTTATCCCTTTATTTGGCATGCCAAACTATCTGGTTTCAATAGTCTTATAACATGATATTAGGTAATTCAAATATTCTTACATGTACAAAGGATTGACACTCATCATGTTCACATCATTTGTTATTATCATATACTTGTTTATATATTCATAATAAGGAAGGATTGACATTTATCATTTTAACACCAATTGGCATCATTATATAATTAATTTCATGTTTAAAATAAGGACATAACCATTTTCGCATAGCATTTAGAATCAATCATGTTAATTCCCCATAAGGCAGATTCTCAAACTCATTTTGCAATCATAATTAGACCTAGAGAAAGACATTTTCAAGACCAGTTCCCTTCATTAAACATGTCAATTTATGTCTTAACTTTCATTATAAATTAATTTGATCTAATTTAGATGTGTAGAGATTCATTTATCCCCCTTTATGTGCAAATTATCCAAGAAGGCAGATAACAATTTTAGGGGAACACCTATTTGGTACCCTGTATTCTATCAAGTCGTTGGGTACTTTAAAGATAGAATCAGCTCTTATGGTCTTCATACAATTTATAACTTAGGGTCTTAGCTTTCATTTGAATTAGGAATCACCTATTCCAAAGTCTAAATCTCAAGTTATGCACCAATTTCTAGATACTATATTGTTTTTACATAACCAGTTTTGGTTACAAACAGAATTCATAGTTCCTGTTCACAAGCTAATTTGACCATTCTAAAGATAGATTCGATTAAAGTAGTCTTCATAAAATATCTTCCTACATGTTTTAAGTTTTTAACAGTTCAAGAATCACCTAATTTGGAGGCCTATATTATGAGTTATAGCTAAATTATCAACTACTATTCACGAATGCATTATCCTAAGAATTCCAAGTTTCCAGATTTCTAATTCAAGTTTGCACTTAACATTCAAGCACTTTACACCCAGAATTTGCACAGGGTCTCTAAAGCAAAATTTTAGGCCTATGTATTAAGTTTCCAAAGTATCTTGTAGCATCTTAATTGAAGATGTATGAAGGGAGATATGCCTTATTTACTACACGAAGGTCACAAGACTGAATTGCTGAATTCTAGGAAATTTTAGATTTGTAAATTACTCTAAAATTTCAACCACTTTACCCTAAAAATTAGGTCTAGGTGAAAACATGAAAATTGTAGGTCTATGTCTTAAGAAAATTTTGGTTTAGATTTCATCTCAATTAGAGCTCTATAACTCAACTTATAGCCAAATTAGTATAGACTTCTTACTAGATTCACTAATCCTGGCAGTCACCATACAATGATTCATAAAGTAATAATTTTTATAACAAGCTTAGACAAGCACTTACCTTAACTTAGTTTTAGCAATTTACTCCCAATTTTAACCACTTTTCATAAAAAATCCCCAAACCAATTCAGTGTATGGTCTTAGTTCCTCACTAATAATTCTATCACTTGAAATCAGCTCACCAACTTTTTGATTCTTTCTTCCCTTTTACTTTGATTTCATGTGTTGATCATCAATTCCTTCAATTGCAACACAAAACATCATCTTAGATGCATGAATTAGGGTTTGTATTTGAGAATGGATGAAAGAAAATGGAGAAGATGGGAGAGAGAGATGGGTCAGCTAAAGTTGAATGAAGAAGAAGATAATTTTTGTCATTTTATATGCCTTAGATACTTATCCCTTTCTTAACATGTGTCACTTTGTTATTTATCCTATTTAACTAGGGATTAATTAACTTAATTAATCATACTTAATAACCTTGATTAAACTCAATTAGAAGCTAAGTTGGAAAATTTCAAAACTTCTCCCAAACTTCATTAACTTTATAACAAAATCCATAGGCGTCTTTTATAAATTTTTACTTTAACCCCTCATTTAATCTAATTTATATACCATATTCAATATTTGAATTTCTTACTAAAATATGCTGAATACGGTTTGTAAATTCGAGGCATTACAATTCTCCCCCTCTTATGATATTTCATTCCCAAAATTAGAAATTGTACCTCAATTAAACAGTTGGGGATACTATTGTTTCATCACTTCCTCGCTTTCCCAAGTAGCTTCTTCAATTGCGTGATTCCTCCAAAGCACTTTAACTAGTGAAACTTGCTTGTTCCTCAATTCTTTCACTTCACGAGTTAAAATTGCCACTGATTCCTCTTCATAAGTTAAATCTGGTTGCACTTCAATTGTCTCCATAGGAATGAGATGGTTTGGGTCTGATCTGTATCTCTTTAACACTGAGACGTGGAAGACATTGTGTATCTTTGATAGTTCTGGTGGTAAGGCTAGTCTATAGGCTATTGGACCCACACGTTTAATTATTTCATATGGATTGATAAACCTAGGACTTAACTTGCCCTTCTTGACAAATCTCAAAATCTTCTTCCACGGTGAGACCTTTAAGAAGACTTTATCACCAACTTCATGCTCCATATCTTTTTTCTTTAAATCAGCATAAGATTTCTACCTGTTCATTGTTGCTTTCAGTCTATCCTTTATTAGTTTCACTTTATCCTCTGCCTCTTTCACGAGTTCTAGTCCCACTAACTTCTTTTCACCCAATTTTGTCTAGCATAAAGGAGTTCTATGTGACACCCCTTACCCGTCTACAGTGTAGCCGAGCAAGATATGCCACACAGTGCACTGGAGCACCAAATCATATTTCAATTCAATTTACCCTTCTTTTTTATTTATTTATTTACAATTTATGATTAATCTGAATTTTTCACAAATTTTATAGAAAATCCAGCAGAGTGCCGGCTGTAAATTGAAAAAACAGTTCTTCTGAATATGTTAAAAACACTTCCAATATAATCAAAATTTCAATCTTAGTCAACCACCAATATATTTTCAACAATTTCTCAAATCACTTCAGTATCTTAAAATTCAATTCATTCCATATCACACTCAATTCAATGAGAAATGCTCACATTTATTACTGAACATAGTTCATAGATAATTACATCAAAAGCATAATTACATGAGTTTATAATATTCATTACAGAAGTTTACAAAATACAAAATACCAAAAGTGGCATAATGTCCTACCAAATGCACTGTAAATGTGAGGTGACTCTAGACTCCGCATGCAGATATGAAAGCTCACCTTTTATGAGGTCTGCTGGACTCCCCAGCTATGTCTCCAGTACTTGCGAGTGGCAAAAGTGACGCACTAAGCAATTCTACTTATTGGTGATAATATAAAATAAAATAACTAAAATAAAATAAATATGTAGAATGTATATTTACATCTTTGGTAGACTTAATTTCTGATATTTATTGTAGTATTATTCGATTAAAATTTGGTAAGATTTATTATCATTGCCCGAGTAACCCATACTAGTCGACTGGACTGGATAAACGGGTAAACTGGGTACTAAGTACCTCGGACCATCACACCATCGGTCACATTGTGTCTCCCAGTATGCAACAGAACAGCTAATAAGCTGTAATAATTATGAGGGATAAAACCCAAGTATAACAACTCAATCAACATAGCCCGAGGCTATTATGTCACAGAATGGCACGTAAGGCCATAAAACACAGAATGACATGAAGTCATATGCAGTACTACTAACAGAACCCTATTAGCATGCCAACCTATCCAAACCAATCTTGCTAGGTGTACTAGGGCATGTTACACTCTTAAATTATACAATTCTTGAAATTCAAGTTTAGGTGTTACTATTCAATTCATTAGTCAACAAAAATGTTGACTTTTATATGGAAAATAAGTACATTGGTTTTAATACTCCCAACATACCACATTTTGCATTCTAAAATTGTTGGTATTGGTTGCCAATACCATTTCTAAGTTTAATGTTAATTGTTCAAAGTTTTCAGATTTCAAGCTTTGTGTTTACTGTTCCATTAGTCATTTTTGTAGTAGGAATTTGGCAAAGTAGTCAACATGAAAGTTGTTCCTTATTTTATCTAGTTACATTTCTTTTTTTGAATCACTCCATTTGGAGTTTTTTAGCTCAAGTTAGGGCCCAAAAACCACAACTGGCCAGAGTATAAATTTTCCAGAATTTCTGGACTAACTAAATCTATAGTATTTTGAGCAGTGAATGTAGGTCACTTTTTGAATATGTTATGGTCATAATTTGGGTTAGGTTTCTTCACAAAAGGTGTAGGTCTATATCTCAGCTTGTTGTTGGTAAAATTTCAAGACAATTGGACCTTTCTACACTGAGTTATGGCCAAATGACTAAATACTATTCATTTGGTCATTTTGCCCAGGCAGAATGCAGGTCACTCGGATTAGGGCAATCTTTAGGTCAACTTGGTTTGGTTTTATGGGCATGGCTTCTTCACCAAAGTTGTGCCATTATGTGTCTAGTTTCATGTTCAATTAGCCTTGCACTAATTGAACCTCTACAACTCTAGTTATTGCTGCCCAAACCTGCTGGACTCATGCCTAGTCCTGCAGGTCACCAAGGGCAACCACACTAACCTCAATTCCCACTACACAAACCACTTCATTTCTGATTCACACATAGCCAAATGGTCAATAATTGACCATTAAAACCTAATTTCACCATTACATGATCAAAGTATCAATTTCATCCCAAACCCTAACTCAACTATCACAAACCATGCATTTTAATTTGCATTTCATTACTCCACTTAAGAGATTCATACTAAGGGTAGCCATACTGCCATTTTAGCTCCATGAAAATCATCAAAACCTTACCACATCCATGGCTACCAAAAATGAGGGATGGGCATACACATGGTCTTTATTAAATTTCTTTGAAATTTTACACTCATTCACACTCCTTCAACATAATTTGAAAGAAAAAAGCAAGTTAAGTCACTAACCTCTAATGGAGTGAAATTCAAACTTGCTAGGGTTCTTCTTTTTCACTTCTTTTTGCTCCCAAAAGATTCACCAAGATGAAAGAAAAAGTTTTTGTGTTGGGAAACTTAGGTTTTAATGGGTGAGAACCAAGAAAATTAAGCTTTGGTTAGCTTGAAAATGGTGGGCATGGGAGAGAGGTAGGACGGCAAGAAGAAGATGCAAGAGCTTTTTGATTTTTTTTTTCTTTTCTTTTCTGCCCATTAAGTCTTTTTAAATAAATTAGTTCCATGTGTCAACATTTGATTAGGTGGGAGAATAATAATGACATCATAATGATGTCATAATCCTCATTTTTCTCATTTTCTATCCTTTTCTTGTCTATTCATTTTTAAATAATTTTTCATCAATATTTGTTTATATTTTATATCATATAATTCATTTACATAAATGGACAAGTTGGTCAAAAATCATCTCTAAAGACGAAATGACCAAAATGCCCTCCATTTGGCTTAATGAGCCAAAATTGTGTGTACCGATTGATTAATTTTGCCTTGTATTTTCTTAACATTCTATTGTCATGGGAACCCGAACAATCCTTCCCTGAGGTCCCAAAAATTATTTCATGAAGTTTTCCCAGGGTCTAGGGTTACTAACAGCCTTCACCGTCACTTCCCCTTCGGGTTACTCATCACTGGGTTTTCGGCTCGTTTAACCTTAATGCATTTCGTTCCTAAAAATTTTCCTTGATTTTTATGAGCATTATTTGGTTCCTTTATAACTCCTCACTCTAGTCTATTTATAATTTCAAACATTCTAGCTGCCCAGCCTAACATTGGTCGCCTGAACAGTAGACTGTACGGGCTAGCTAAAGTGAGGATGTTACATTCTACATTTCTTACCATATAAGGCTTCATAAGGTGCCATATGGATGCTAGACTGATAACTATTGTTGTAAGCAAATTCTATTAGTGGGAGGTGTTTATCCCAACTTCCTTCAAATTCAATAATACAGCTTCTCAATATATCCTCTAGCACCTGTATAACTCTTTCGGATTGTCCATCTGTCTGAGGATGGAAGGTTGTACTAAAGTGGAGTTGAGTACATAAGGCCTTATGTAAACTTTCCCAAAATCTTGATGTAAACCGTGGGTTTCGATATGATATGATGGATATAGGCACTCTATGTAATCTGACTATCTCACTGATGTATAATTCAGCAAGCCGATCTAGTGAATAGTCTTGTCTAACTGGAAGAAAATGGGCTGACTTGGTTAATCTATCCACAATAACCCATATTGAATCATGCTTTCTTTGTGTAGGAGGGAGTCCTGTAACAAAGTCCATAGTAATCCTTTCCCATTTCCACTTTGGTATAGAGATTGGTTGTGGTAAAGCAGATGGTACTTGATATTCAGCCTTTATTTACTGACATATTAGGCATTTAGATGCATACTCTGCTATGTATTTCTTCATACTAGGCCACCTGTAATATAGCTTCAGATCCTATTACATCTTGTTACTGCCCTGGATGCATAGCATAAGCAGCAGTGTGTCCTTCTCTAAGGATACTTTGCTTTATCACTTACATTCAGCAAACAGTGTTTGTCATTATAATACAAATAGCCATCTCTTTTTACCACATATTCATCTTTCTTCTCATCTAATAATTTACTAACTATTGCCATTAACTTCTCATCTATTTTCTGTGCATATTGTACCTATTAAATTAGATTGGATTTAATTCTCAGTTCAGCCATAATTACACCATCAGTTGTCAACCTTAGATGAGCATTCATTGCCTTTAAAAATGCCAATAACTTCTGGTTGAGGGCATCAGCTACTATATTGGCTTTTCCTGGATGGTAATCTATGATGCAATCATAATCTTTAAGCAATTCCATCCATCTCCTCCATCTCAGGTTTAGTTCTTTTTGTGAAGGTAGGACTTTTAAACTTTTGTGATCTATATAAATGTAGCATTTTTCTCCATATAAGTAATGCCTCCATATTTTCAAAGCGAAGATGATGGCTGCTAGCTCTAGATCATGGGTAGGATAATTTCTTTCATGTAGTTTTAGCTATCTAGAAGCATAAGCTATCACCTTTCCTTTTTGCATCAACACACGACCAAGTCCATTTAATGAGGCATCACTATAGATAACAAAATTCCTTCCCGATGTAGGTTGCATCAACATAGGAGCTTCTATAAGCATAGCTTTTAATTTATTAAAGCTAGCCTGACACTTATCCATCCATTCAAACTTGACACCTTTATGCAGCAATTTGGTCATTGGAGAAGCTATCATGAAAAACCCCTTCACAAATCTTCTATAGTGTCCAAGCCAATCCCATAAAACTTTTAATCTCTGTCACATTCATAGGTGGCTTCAATTCCAAAATAGCTTCTATCTTTTGAGGATCTACCCTTATGTCCTCTAATGATACAATATGGTTTAGGAAGGAAACTTCATTCAGCCAGAAATCACACTTGCTCAACTTAGCATACAGCTGCTTGTCCCTCAAAATTTGTAATAAAATTTTAAGGTGTTGAGCATGTTTTTCTCTTGTCTTAGAATAGACCAGTAGGTCATCAATGAAAATAACTACAAACTAGTCTAAATAGGGTTTGAAAATTCAGTTCATTAAGTCCATGAAAGTAGCTGGGGCATTGGTTAGCCCAAATGGCATCACTAAAAATTCATAGTGGCCATATCTGGTTGTGAATGTGTTCTTAGGAACATCAAGTTCCTTAACCTTCAATTAGTAATACCCAGATCTCAAATCAATTTTAGAGAAGACCTTGGCCCCTTTTAACTGATGAAAAAAATCATTAATCTAGGGCAAAAGGATATTTATTCTTGACTGTCACCTTATTCAACTGCCTGTAATCAATGCACAGCCTAAGGGTGCCATCTTTCTTTTTGACAAACAGCATTGGCGCTCCCCAATGTGACACACTAGGGCGTATAAACCCCTTGTCAAGTAAGTCTTATAGCTGCAATTTCAACTCTTTCAACTCAGTGGGAGCCATTCTATAGGGTGCTTTGATATTGGTGCAGTATCAGGGAGC
This sequence comes from Hevea brasiliensis, assembly GCF_030052815.1. Classification (NCBI taxonomy): domain Eukaryota; kingdom Viridiplantae; phylum Streptophyta; class Magnoliopsida; order Malpighiales; family Euphorbiaceae; genus Hevea; species Hevea brasiliensis. The sequence goes on from NC_079499.1 coordinate 58,657,150, forward strand.
ACATCAATTGAGAATTCTACCTCCTTGTCTGGTGGCAGCCCAGGTAATTCTTCAGAAAATACATCCTAAAATTCATTAACTGTAGGAATATCCTGAATATTCAGATATTCTTTTCAAGTGTCTATAACATGTGCTAAAAATGCCTCACACCTCTTTCTAATTAGCTTTCTGGTTGTAATAGTTGAGATCACATTTGACAATAAATTCTGTCTCTCACCATATATAGCCACATTAGAATTATCAGAAGCTTTCAACACAACCCTTTTTAATTTGCAATCTGCCATAGCCTGATGTTTAGCTAACCAATCCATACCCAGGATAACATCAAATTCATGGAAAGGCAATTCTATCAAGTCAACAAGAAATCCCCTATCACACACCCGAATTGGTAGTCTCTAAACACCTTGTTTACAGTCAGACTATGTCCTATAGGATTAGTTACCAATATATCATGTGACAATAATTTAGCATGTAAACCCTTCTTACTTGGTTTAGTGGTGCAGATATAAGAAAGTGTGGATCCCAAATCAATCAATGCATATATATCAACATAAAATAATAGAAATTTACCAACTATCATATCAGGAGCATTTTGATCCTCTTTAGCTTTCATTGCATAAGCTCTAGCTGGGGCTCTATTTTCTTATGGTCTATTAACTGTCTCTGATACCCCTCTCTAACTAGTCCCAGCTGGTTCTGCTCTGCTTGGCTTCCTGCCTTTCTGAGTACCAAGCGTGGATGTTTATTTCTAAGTCCATAGTACATCAGTACCCTTCAACTTAGGATAATCCTTCTTAAAATGATCAGTGGCCCCACTTTTGAAATAGGCCCCCATCATATCCCTATAAGTGCCTGGGTGGGGATGGCCACAATGTTCACACAGTACTAATACTGGTCTCCTGGAGGAAGCATGTAACACCCTCCCTGTAGCAACTCCGTACATTCTACTGTTCCGGTGACCAGTGTCGGTCCGAACAACTAGAACGTCTGAATTTAAACTAAAATGAGGAACCATAATTAATCAAATATTAATAAGAAAAATTTAGGAAAAATTTTAGAAATAAAATACAAACAAGTTAAATGAGCCGGTGCCCTAGAGATGAGTAACCCAGTGGGAAGTTGCGGTTCTCACAACTAGGAGCCCTAGACCAGGAGGAAAATTCATAAAATAATTTTTGGGACTCTAGAGAAGGGTCATTGAGGTTTCTATGGCATTAGAATGCCCAGAAAATGCTTAAAAAAATTTTTCAATCAGTACAGACAATCTTAGTCTGTTAAGTCAAACGGAGGGCATTTTGGTCATTTCGCCTTCAGAGGTGATTTTTGGCCGACTTGTCCAGTTAAGTAAATAATTATTATGACATAAAATATGAATAAATATTGCTAAAAATTAAATTGAAAATGAGTAGAGAAGAAAAGAAAAGAAAATGAATTAAAATTGTAATTTTGACCTCATGCTTATGTCACTAAGCACTCTCACTGAATCACATTGTGACACATGTCCATAAACCACTTAAAATGAGTTAAATGGGCAAAAAATTGAAATAAAAAAACTGCACTCTTCTTCCTCATTTCTCGTCCACCATAGCCAAGAAGCTCTCTCTCCATTTTCTCTTTTAAAGCTTGATTTTCCTAAGCTTCCTCTCCCCAAAACCCTAAACTCACTTCACTAAAAATCATTCCCACATCTTGGAGAAGCTACTTATAGCAAAAAGAAGAGAAAGGATTGAAGTTTTGTTACCTAGAAATTCTGCTCAAAAAGGTTAGTGTCCAATCTCCTATCTCTTTTACTTAATTCATGTTTATTAGCATGAGATAAGTGGAAAAGTGTAAGAAAAATAAAATAAAACTTATGTATATCCATCCCTACAATTTGGGCAGCCTAGGGATGGTTAGGGTTTGATGAATTTACTTGAAGTAAAGTGTTTATGAGCTGCCCATAGCATGAGATGAGTGATTGAACATGTAAGAGTAAGTGAAATGCAAGTGTGATGCATGAATGAACCTTGAAAATGTGGACACTTGAACAACATTAGGGTTTGCTCATGTGATGGTTCATTAACCTTGTAATGGTCAATTAGTGACCATTTGAATGTGTAGGATGAGGAAATGAAGTGAGTTGAGGCTTGGCATTTGAGTGTGGTTGGGCTGCCTTGGCTGACCTGCAGGACTGAGCATGAGTCCAGCAGGTTTGGGCAATTATAAATGGAGTTGTAGAGGTTCAATTGGTTCAAAGCCAATTGAACATGAAACTAGACACATAATGGCACAACTTTGGTATAGAAACTCTGCCCAGAAAACCAAACAAGTTGACCAAAAAATTACCCTAATCCGGGTGACTTGCATTTTGCCTGGGTAAAATGACCAAATAAATAGTGTCTATTATTTGGTCATAACTCAGTATAGAAAGGTTTAATTGACCTGAAATTTTACCAGCAGAAAGCTGAGATATAGACCTACAACTTTTATGAAGAAACCTGACCCAAATTTTGACCCTAACATGTTCAAAAAGTGACCTACAGTCACTACACAAAACACTGTAGATTTGGTCAGTCTGGAAAATCTGGAAAGTTTGCAATCTGGCCAGTTATGGTGTTTAGGCCATAACTTGTGCTACAAAACTCCAAATGGAGTGATTCAAAAAAGCAAATATAACTAGACACAATAAGGAATAACTTTTATGTTGACAACTTTGCCAAATTCCTACTGTAAAAATAACCAATGGAACAGTAAACATAAGGCTTGAAATCTGAAAATTTTGAACAACTAGCACTAAGCTTAGAAATGGTATTGGCAACCAATACCAACAGCTTTAGAATATAAAATGTCGTATGTTGAGAGTATTAGAACCAATGTACCTATTGCCTATGCAAAAGTCAACATTTTAGTTGACTAATGAAATGAATAGTAACACCTAAACTTAAATTTCAAGAATTGTACAATTTAAAAGTGTAACATGCCCTAGTACACCTAGTAAGGTTGGTTTGGATAGGTTGGCATGCCAATAGGGTTCAGTTAGCAGTACTGCATATGGCATTATGCGATTTTGTGATTTTATGGCTTTTAGCCATTCTGACATTGTGATGATACTTAGCGTTGTGCCTAATATTTATTACAGCTCATTAGCTGTTCTGTTACACACCGAGAGATACATATGTGACCAATGGTGTGACGGCCCAAGGTATTTGATACCCAATGCTAGTTTACCCGTTTATCCAGTCCAGTCATCCAGTATAGGTTACTTGGGCAATAAAAATGGAAGTGGATAAAATTAACGAAATTATGAATATAACAAGTACAAAATAAATAAGATTACCAATAATGATCGAAAAATTATTTGCATAAGACATCAGAACATGCACTGCATAATTATTTTCTGTTATTTCTTTTTATTCTATTATTGGCACCTCTAAGCATTATTGCTTAGCGCATTGTTTTTTGCCACATGCAGGTTCTGGAGAGACCGATAGAGAGCCCAGTAGACCATAGACTAGGTGAGACCTTCTGCAGCTCTGCATAGTATCCGTGTTACCTCACCGACATCAGTGCATTGGTAGGACATTAGGCTTCATTCTGGGTATTTTATAATCAACTTTTATTTTTTCATGTGTAATTAAGACTTATATAATATATTTTGGTATTGATGTAAATAGCAGAAATTGTGCTTCTAAATGAAAAAGTGAATATTTATTGATGACTTTGACATAAATATCATATGAAATGAATGATTGAGAAATGGAAATGTTGTTGAAAAATATTGAGATTTTGTTGATGAAATGGAGTTTGGGATTGATTGATTGAAAATTTTGGAAGTGTTTTCATAGGTTCTGAAGAACTGTTTTCTCCATTTTTATTCAGTACTCTGCCAGATTTTCTATAAAATTTGCAAAACCTCAAATAAATAGACGTTTTCCATAAATGACTTAAATAAATTATACTTCACCAATTGTACTTCATAGATATGATAAAAATAAATAAGGAAGGATAAAAAGGATTAAAATAAAATAGGGTGTTTCGGTACACTGTGTGACATATCTTACTTAGTTATACTGTAGACGGGTAAGGGCTGTCACATTTAGTGGTATCAGAGCACGGTTTAGGCATTTCTGGGTCTAAATAGAGTCCATACCATGCATTGCATTTGTAAGAGTTGAGGTGACACTAATGCAGATCTGTTTGTCTTTGTTATTTTGAATAGGATATGGACCCTACATCACAGAGGGCAGTTGAGGAGGAAGTGGAGAGTCATGCTCCACCTGCAGCAGCTGAGACTGGGGGTAGGGGAGAACCTACTCCTCCAGCTCCAGTAGAGCAAAGCCTGCTCAGCCTCCACAGGCCATGTTTCAACAAATGGCTGAGTTCTTTAGACAAATGGCTGCAGTAATGCCACCACCACCACCACTGTCACACCCTACCCCTCTATAAGGCATAACATGATCCCGTAGTATACCTAATGAATTACCAACTTTGTCTACTGATAACCCATTAAATATACTACAAGGGATTTTAAAACTTTTCTTACTTCTTTTTACAGTGGTGAGCACTATTTACAGGTGTTAAAATTTTTTTTTTTTTGAACTTAAGTGAAAGAGAAAACACATTTGAATTATTAGGAATTTCTGTAAAAATTTTGGCAGAGTGCCTTCTGTATTTTGAATAAAACAGTTCTTCAGAAAACCTGTAAAAGCACTTCAATATAATTCTCAATCTCCACTTCAACAGTTAAACAACACAATATCTTTTTCAACTCAAATCCACAATAATTTTTCAAAGACTGAGATAAAAGAAATATAATACAATTTTTACAAGTCAAAATACTCATAATTTACTTTACAACTTCAATGTACAATTTTAATTTACAACTGCTCAAAATCAAGAACAATATATACATACAGTGAATATACATTACAGTACAAAATGCAAAATGTGGTATACTCAATATACCCGATGATTTCTCGCTGAATGTACTAGTAGCCTAGTCTGCTGCCCTGTCAATCTGTCTAACTGCGACAGCAATGAAAAGCTATCACTGAGACAATGTCTCAGTAGTGCACAACATTAACCAAATACAACTTTAAATCACAGTTCATAAATCATATAAATGATAGATACGTAAAACCATAGTTAAATTCAAGACAATGAATGTCATAAGGAATTTAAAACAATATCACAATAAATCTCAGTAATCAAAACATAGTTAAATTCAAAAGACAGTGAATGTCAATAAAAATTTAAATTCCATTTCACAAATTATCGAAGCTCATAATAACACAATTTAGTCAAATAATTTACAAACACAGTGTTGCCAATTCATACACAACTTAAGCCATGACACAAAATTTCCGATCAATGTCGCGTTGTACACCACGACAATGCAATCACAACCCCACTAATCAAAATCAATGAGGAAGGGAGCTAGCTATATAATGAGTACTCATCAAAGCACCTGCAGGCGTTACGTATCGCTGTCCCTACAAGCCCTTGGGTGGTACCTATCAGAGCACTTGCAGGCGTTACGTATCGCCATCCCTGCAAGCTCCTGAGTTCACTTGTGAGAGTTCCCAAGAATCGTAAGCGTTACGTATCGCCGTCCCTACTTTGCTCTGATAACACTAAACACATTTTATCTCAAAATTTCCAAAGTTATAATTTCATTCACAAGATGGCAACACAATTTATAATTAACTTCAACTTTCACAAATCACACTAAATCAATTTTTCCACAGTTTCAAACCATTTACAATGCTTTTCAAGCAATAAGTATCCATTCAAATACATTTCCATAATTGAAAATAATAATGCACAAATAATCATAATTTATTTCAATTGAAAAATTCAAAAGAAATAGCTATTGTGCACAAACACACTTTAAAACAATAACATACAAATAATCATAATTTATTTCAATTGAAAAATTCAAAAGAAATAGCTATTGTGCACAAACACACTTTAAAACAATAACATAAAAATAATCATAATTTATTTCAATTGAAAAATTCAAAAGAAATAGCTATTGTGCACAAACCTCTGATAACTGTCTCCTGGCCTTGACTCAGTGTTTCCTTCCCTTTCCCTGAGTCTTTGCTAACTGAGAAACACAATTTGAAGTGTTTCAGTACTTAATTAAACTGTCTCTAACGATAATGTTTGATAAGTAATTCACTGAATGCTATTATTTGCTTAATAAACCTAATATATCGACCCTCGGTGCATTCTAGGTAATTTAGGTTTTAATGTTACTAACATGTCACATTCGATAGTCTTTAAGGGTTGGTACATGTTACCAGGTTCATTTCCGTGTATACTGCATTTTCTTGCAATTTGCTGGATTCCGGGATACTAGTTTAACCTAGCCGGACGACCTAGTTCCCTCAGTTTTTGGGTTTTGGTCAAAACTAAAAACTTGTAGATCTATGTCTTATGGAACGCGGGGAAAAATTTCAAGTCATTCTGAGTTATGTAGACCAAGTTATGGTCATTTTACTATTGCTGGTCAAAATGCATCAAAATTGGTCACTTTAGGTCATTTTAGGTTTGGCCAGTTTTTGGACCCGAACTTATGCAAGCTGTTTGACTTGCTTATGGTCATTTCTGGGCTTTGGTGACTTCATAAGACTTGTAGATATGGGTCTTAACTATTCATGGTTAAAATTTCAGGTCAATTGGACCTGTTTTGAGTGAGTTATGGCCTAAATACTAACTGCTGCCCAAATGGTCAATTTTCAGGCCTCAATTGCACTTAATCCGGATTTGGTCATTTTTAAAGCTACTTTGCAAGCAGAATTTTGGCAAGCTTCCTTCATGAAGGTTGGCACATTTTGTGCCTAGTTTCACCTCCTATTGGTCTCATACCAATTGGAGCCACACACTTAAAGTTATAGGCCTAAAACTCAAACTGCCTTATTGCAATTCTTGCATACACATCAAGCATCACTTTTAACACTCACCAACTTAACATTCAAACCAATTCTGGTTGTACCACAACCTAAACATAATTTACAACATATTATAGGTCATTTTGGCAGCTTACTATTACATTCAACAAACACCATAAAGTGCAGAATTTTTCAACTCAATTACAACAATTCAAGCACCTAACCATAACATTTTTTTCATGTCCAACTTCACACCATCATACATGCACTCAAACTGCCATAACCATTACCACAATTCAACACCATTATTTCATAAACCAAGCATGAATTCCAGCAATCCTCAAGGGTTAACAAACTGCCACAATAGTACATTTACATTCCATTAATTTCCAAGCTTTAAATTTCATTTCACACTTACATATACTAAGTATACATCACCCAAATAATTTCCTACACAATATACATTTAATCAATCATTTAATTCACCATTTAGAAGCACAAATAAACTGCCTTCAAGGTGTTTCCATGGCTGCCAAAAGTACACATTCCCATTCAACATCAAACTTCAAAAATTTCTTCATAAATCAACTTACCCAAAGCTCAACACAAGGATTAGTGAAAGAAATTGGAAAGATTAAGCACTAACCTCAACTTGGGCTTGATTAAACTTCACCAAAACTCCTCTTTCTTGCTTCCTACATGCTGCCCATGATGTGTAGAACACTTTTAATGAAGAACAATTGGAGAAATTGTGGCTTGATCATTAGGAGTGGAGCTTACATACAAGGTGTGGCCATGGTGGACAATGGAGAGAAAATTCAATTCGGCAAAAATCAAGAATGAGGAAGATGAAGGTGAAAGTGGACAGAATTTTGGCATTTTATAGTCCCACTTAGTGGTCCACTAATTGTCCATTAAGTGTAATTAATATTATAATAATCAAATCTTATTAACATTTTAATTAATCCCCCATAAGTCCTTTAATTACATTACTTGTAAAATTTCTTATTTCCATGGCATTTTAAAAAATTTAATACCACTTATTTTTAATGGACATTTAGGTCAAAAGACAACTCGAGGTGTCAAATGACCACAATGCCCCTATTTGGGTTGCATTCCCGATTTTTCGGTAACACCGGGTTTTGTCCGTTTTTTGATTTCTCACTTTTCTTTGTACTAATTATTTAATTTTTCTTTGATATTTCTAATGATATTTATACTTCAATAAATATTTATTTGAGTCCTAAAAATATTTTCCAGGGTTCCCCGCAGTCTAGGGCTAGTCAATGGTCCACGCCGTGACTTCCCGGTGCGGTCACCCATCGCTAGGGTTCTCGGCTCGCTTAACTTGATTGCATTTCTTTACTATTATTTTTCCTTTGTTTTTCTTGTATTTTCTTTTCTTGTATTTCATTATTTTATGTCTCCTCACTCATATTGAAGTGTAGTTCTAGGCATCCTAGCTGTCCGGACAACACTGGTCACTGGAACAGTAGAGCGCACTACCGAATATAGGGGTGTTACAATTCTCCCCTCCCCCCCCCCCCTTAAATAAATTTCCTCCACGAAATTTTACCCAATAGCCATCTTACAATAGTCATACGTTTATTTTCTCCTTTCTATACGATCGTATAATCTTCTTTTCCTCAAATTTGTATAAGACTTTTAACAATCTAATACAACGTTTAATTTGTTTGTATAACACCAATCTCCTCTTACTATTATGCTGTCTAATATTTCAGTTCATGTTCCTTCTTGAATGACCCCTTGCGGTCATGCTAGAATCATTTATCTAGTCATTGGTCCTCTGACCATTCTAGTCCATAGTCTTCCTCACATTCATAACATTTCTTTGTTATATCTAAACCAACTGTTCGAATTTTTACTTCCATAACTCTTTTTATCTGTCAATATTCTATAACTTACTTCCTTTTGTACTGAACTATAACCTTTCGATATTCTAACTTTTGAGTTTTAGATCCCTAAGTAGGATTTTCAAACTTATTTTTAACAATTAAATTCTGTCCTGGCATAACTATACCAAAATAGATGCCGTTGGCAACTATTCTCATCTAGGTGTACTATCGGGTAGTACGTAGCTCTACACAATAATCTCATGTTAGTACTGTAATCTGCAGCTTACAGTATAAACATCAAGAACATTGCATAGTTACTACGACACATTCCAATAGATCAGACTTTCCTATCTTTTATCCTTTTCGAATTCACTGATATCCAAACTTATTCTGATTACAATATCCATTAGCAATTACTAACAGTAACATCCTTGCCCTCATCTAGAGCAATTCCATTACTGCATCTTACTTTTACGTCCTCTTGCCCTACATTAACTAGGCTCGCCAATTAGCTTTATAATTTATGGTGTGTCAGAAAATACTTTTCGCCGATAAACTCTTTCAAAACTAATTTCACTTATTATCACAATCCTTATCTTAAAGGACTAATCACTAATGCATCAAAATTTATTCCCCTGTAAAGGAATAACAACAGAACATATAGTTCTAACACTAACATAAAAGTATGCAGACCCCAGGTCAAACAATCCATAAACGAAGAGTGCCATCCTTCTTCTTAACAAATAATACTGGCGCTCCCCATGGTGACACACTAGGGCGGATGAAGCCCTTTTCAAGTAGTTCTTGTAACTGTACCTTCAACTCCTTCAACTTTGCTGGTGCCATTCTATATGGTGTTATGGAGATTGGATCCACACTAGGCATAACATTAATTTCAAACTGCACCTCTCTTTCCAAAGGTAATCCTGGCAATTCATTAGGAAACACATATGGAAAGTCATATACTGTAGGGATGTCCTTCAATGCTGGACTCCCCACTTGGGTGTCTACCACATGTGCCAAGTATGCTTCACACCCCTTTCTGATCATTTTTCTGGCTAGTGCAGCCGAAATGATGTTTGATGGCAATAACTGCCTCTCCCCATGTATTACCACATCACTATACTGAGGGAGACCAAAAGTGACTGTCTTCAGCCTACAGTCAATCATAGCATGATGCCTAGCTAACCAATCCATGCCTAAGATGATATCATAATCTCTGAAGGGCATTTCAATGAAATCAGACAGAAAAGTGTGTCCTTGGATCACCAAAGGACAATCCCTATATATTTTATTAACTCTGACCTCCTGTCCTAACGGACTTGTTACTAGCACCTCAAAGTCCATTTTTGTACATGGAACAGTAATGCAATCAATGATGCTAGTACTCACATAAGAATGGGTAAAACCCGGATCAAATAACACAAACACATCTTGGTTAAAAGTTGAGAAGGTACCAGCCACAACATCAGATGTCTCGACCTTTTCCCTCTGTCTCATTGCATAGACTCTAACCGGAGCAATGTCTTGCTCTGATTGTTTCACAGTGCATTGGCTGCCTGCTGGGTTACCTCTACCCCTGTCTCTATCTCTGCTGGGTGGTTATGAACTTCTAGTGACAGGGCTCTGAACTGACCCCTTTGCAGTAGTAGGAGGTGGTCCAACTCTACGACTACTGGTGCAGTCCTTGGCAAAGTGTCCTATGCCTCCACAGTTATAACGGGCTCCAATAGCCTTATAGCATATCCCACCATGATATCTTCCACAAGTTTCACATTGGCAGGAAGGCTAAGAACTTCTAGTTGTTCGACGACTGGACCTTGGTGGTCTCTGCCTTGATGATCTACCTATGTTATATCCCTAAGCTCGGGGCTCCTCAAATTCTTTTCTCTTTCCCAAATTACTGCTTGAGCTCTGACCCATAGGTTTCTCCCTCTTCTCCATTTCATGTTGCCCTTGTGGGGGTTGGGTCTATACTTGGGCTTGGGTGATTATCGACCATTTCTTTGAAAGAAAGTGGCCATTTGCTGGACCATTTGTGCAGTAATTTGTACCGGTAGAACTGGTACAGTCGGGCCTTCGACACTTTGTGGAGCTGGGGCCTCAACTTGTACCTCAGCCTTTATCGATTGATCGACTGAACGATCACCCTCTTCCATAGTCAATTCGAGGATCTTAGACCTCCCGAACAATTAACACAAGGAGATTTCCTCCCGTTAGTGCATATTTATAATGTAATGTACTGTATGTATCAAACAATGATATTGAGCAGTTGTACTATGAAGAAAGAATATTCAAATAACATGTGAAAACAGAATTTAAAAACTTTGCTCTGATACCACTAAAACATGTCACACCCTACCCCTCTGTAAGGCATAACATGATCCCATAGTATACCTAATGAATTACCAACTTTGTCTACTGATAACCCATTAAATATACTACAAGGGATTTTAAAACTTTTCTTACTTTTTTTTACAGTGGTGAGCACTATTTACAGGTGTTAAAAAAATTTTTTTTGAACTTAAGTGAAAGAGAAAACACATTTGAATTATTAGGAATTTCAGAAAATTTTCATGAGTGCCTTCTGTATTTTGAATAAAACAGTTCTTCAGAAAACCTGTAAAAGCACTTCAATATAATTCTCAATCTCCACTTCAACAGTTAAACAACACAATATCTTTTTCAACTCAAATCCACAATAATTTTTCAAAGACTGAGATAAAAGAAATATAATATAATTTTTACAAGTCAAAATACTCATAATTTACTTTACAACTTCAATGTACAATTTTAATTTACAACTGCTCAAAATCAAGAACAATATATACATACAGTGAATATACATTACAGTACAAAATGCAAAATGTGGTATACTCAAATACCCGATGATTTCTCGCTGAATGTACTAGCAGCCTAGTCTGCTGCCCTGTCAATCTGTCTACCTGCGACAGCAATGAAAAGCTATCGCTGAGACAATGTCTCAGTGGTGCACAACATTAACCAAATATAACTTTAAATCACAGTTCATAAATCATATAAATGATAAATACGTAAAACCATAGTTAAATTCAAGACAATGAATGTCATAAGGAATTTAACACAATATCACAATAAATCTCAGTAATCAAAACATAGTTAAATTCAAAAGACAGTGAATGTCAATAAGAATTTAAACTCCATTTCACAAATTATCGAAGCTCATAATAACACAATTTAGTCAAATAATTTACAAACACAGTGTTACCAATTCATACACAACTTAAGCCATGACACAAAATTTCTGATCAATGCCGCGTTGTACACCATGACAAAGCAATCACAACCCCACTAATCGAAATCAATGAGGAAGGGAGCTAGCTATATAATGAGTACTCATCAAAGCACCTGCAGGTGTTACGTATCGCCGTCCCTGCAAGTCCTTGGGTGGTACCTATCAGAGCACTTGCAGGCATTACGTATCGCCGTTCCCAAGAATCATAGGCGTTGCGTATCGCCATCCCTACTTTGCTCTGATAACACTAAACACATTTTATCTCAAAATTTCCAAAGTTATAATTTCATTCACAAGATGGCAACACAATTTATAATTAACTTCAACTTTCACAAATCACACTAAATTAATTTTTCCACAGTTTCAAACCATTTACAATGCTTTTCAAGCAATAAGTATCCATTCAAATACATTTCCATAATTGAACACACTTTAAAACAATAACATACAAATAATCATAATTTATTTCAATTGAAAAATTCAAAAGAAATAGCTATTGTGCACAAACACACTTTAAAACAATAACATACAAATAATCATAATTTATTTCAATTGAAAAATTCAAAAGAAATAGCTATTGTGCACAAACCTCTGATAACTGTCTCCTGGCCTTGAGTCAGTGTTTCCTTCCCTTTCCCTGAGTCTTTGCTAACTGAGAAACACAATTTGAAGTGTTTCAGTACTTAATTAAACTGTCTCTAACGATAATGTTTGATAAGTAATTCACTGAATGCTATTATTTGCTTAATCAACCTAATATATCGACCCTCAGTGCATTCTAGGTAATTTAGGTTTTAATGTTACTAACATGTCACATTCGATAGTCTTTAAGGGTTGGTACATGTTACCAAGTTCATTTCCGTGTATACTGCATTTTCTTGCAATTTGCTGGATTTCGGGATACTAGTTTAACCTAGCCGGACGACCTAGTTCCCTCAGTTTTTGGGTTTTGGTCAAAACTAAAAACTTGTAAATCTATGTCTTATGGAACGCGGGGCAAAATTTCAAGTCATTCTGAGTTATGTAGACCAAGTTATGGTCATTTTACTATTGCTGGTCAAAATGCATCAAAATTAGTCACTTTAGGTCATTTTAGGTTCGGCCAGTTTTTGGACCCGAACTTGTGCAAGCTGTTTGACTTGATTATGGTCATTACTGGGCTTTGGTGACTTCATAAGACTTGTAGATATGGGGCTTAACTATTCATGGTTAAAATTTCAGGTCAATTGGACCTGTTTTGAGTGAGTTATGGCCTAAACACTAACTACTGCCCAAATGGTCAATTTTTAGGCCTCAATTGCACTTAATACGGATTTGGTCATTTTTCAAGCTATTTTGCAAGCAGAATTTCGGAAAGCTTCCTTCATGAAGGTTGGCACATTTTGTGCCTAGTTTCATCTCCAATTGGTCTCATACCAATTGGAGCCACACACTTAAAGTTATAGGCCTAAAACTCAAACTGCCTTATTGCAATTCTTGCATACACATCAAGCATCACTTTTAACACTCACCAACTTAACATTCAAACCAATTCTTGTTGTACCACCACCTAAACATAATTTACAACATATTATAGGTCATTTTGGCAGCTTACTATTACATTCAACAAACACCATAAAGTGCAGAATTTTTCAACTCAATTACAACAATTCAAGCACCTAACCATAACATTTTTTTCATGTCCAACTTCACACCATCATACATGGACTCAAACTGCCATAACCACTACCTCAATTCAACACCATTATTTCATAAACCAAGCATGAATTCCAGCATTCCTCAAGAGTTAACAAACTGCCACAATGGTACATTTACATTCCATTAATTTCCAAGCTTTAAATTTCATTTCACACTTACATATACTAAGTATACATCACTCAAACAATTTCCTACACAATATACGTTTAATCAATCATTTAATTCACCATTTACAAGCACAAATAAACTGCCTTCAAGGTGTTTCCATGGCTGCCAAAAGTACACATTCCCATTCAACATCAAACCTCAAAAATTTCTTCATAAATCAACTTACCCAAAGCTCAACAGAAGGATTAGTGAAAGAAATTGGAAAGATTAAGCACTAACCTTAACTTGGGCTTGATTAAACTTCACCAAAACTCCTCTTTCTTGCTTCCTACATGCTGCCCATGATGTGTAGAACACTTTTAATGAAGAACAATTGGAGAAATTGTGGCTTGATCATTAGGAGTGGAGCCTACATGCAAGGTGTGGCCATGGTGGACAATGGAGAGAAAATTCAAGTCGGCAAAAATCAAGAATGAGGAAGATGAAGGTGAAAGTGGACAGAATTTTGGCATTTTATAGTCCTACTTAGTGGTCCACTAATTGTCCATTAAGTGTAATTAATATTATAATAATCAAATCTTATTAACATTTTAATTAATCCCCCATAAGTCCTCTAATTACATTACTTGTAAAATTTCTTATTTCCATGGCATTTTAAAAAATTTAATACCCCTTATTTTTAATGGAAATTTAAGCCAAAAGACAACTCGGGGTGTCAAATGACCACAATGCCCCTATTCGGGTTGCATTCCCGATTTTTCGGTAACACCGGGTTTTGTCCGTTTTTCGATTTCTCACTTTTCTTTCTACTAATTATTTAATTTTTCTTTGATATTTCTAATGATATTTATGCTTCAATAAATATTTATTTGAGTCCTAAAAATATTTTCCAGGGTTTCCCGCAGTCCAGGGCTAGTCAACGGTCCACGCCGTGACTTCCCAGTGCAGTCACCCATCGCTAGGGTTCTCGGCTCGCTTAACTTGATTGCATTTCTTCACTATTATTTTTCCTTTGTTTTTCTTGTATTTTCTTTTCTTGTATTTCATTATTTTATGTCTCCTCACTCATATTGAAGTGTAGTTCTAGGCATCCTAGCTGTCCGGACAACACTGGTCACTGGAATAGTAGAGCGCACTACTGAATATAGGGGTGTTACAACCACCTCCATAGCAGAAATCACATCTAGAAAGATTGAAAAAATTTGGAGCAGTGGATTTCTTTGGCAAGAGAGAAGATGATTCTGTTGCAGCCGAAAACTGGTTGAACAGAATAGGCAGAGTTTTAAAACAACTCCACTGCACTCCAGAGCAAAATCTAGAAGCTGTTGTATCTCTATTGCAAGATGATGCCTACCAATAGTGGGATACAGTGTCTAGTGAAGTGCAGCTAGAAGTAATAACTTGGGACTTCTTCCTCTCAGAATTCAAGAAGAAATATGTGGGTAGTGTATACCTAGAAGAGAGAAGAAGAGAGTTCATTAACCTGAGGCAGAGACAGCTGACAGTGGCAGAGTATGAAAAGGAATTTGTTAGACTGAGCCGTAACGGAAGGGAGATAGTCCCTAATGTCACACCCTACCCCTCTGTAAGGCATAACATAATCCCATAGTATACCTAATGAATTACCAACTTTGTCTACTGATAACCCATTAAATATACTACAAGGGATTTTAAAACTTTTCTTACTTCTTTTTATAGTGGTGAGCACTATTTACTGGTGTTAAAAATTTTTTTTTTTTGAACTTAAGTGAAAGAGAAAACACATTTGAATTATTAGGAATTTCTATAAAAATTTTGGTGAAGTGCCATTTGTATTTTGAATAAAACAGTTCTTCAAAAACCTGTAAAAAGCACTTTAAATATATTTCTCAATCTCAAACTCCAACATTTAATCAACACAATATGTTTCTCAACTCAAATCCACAATAATTTTTCAATATTTTCAAAGGCGGGGATAGAAGAAATATATCACAATATTTACAAACCAAAATAATTTACAATTTATTTTACAACTTCAATGTACAATTTTAATTTACAACTGCTCAAAATCAAGAACACTATATACATACAGTGAACATACATTACAATACAAAATGCAAAATATGGTATACTCAATATACTTGATGATCTCTCAGTGTAGTACTAGCAGCCTAGTCTGCTGCCCTGTCAGTCTGTCTACCTACGACAGCAATGAAAAGCTATAGCTGAGCCATTGTCTCAGTGGTGCACAACATTAACCGAATACAACTTTAAATCACAAATCATAAGTCATATAAATAGTGGATACTTAAAACTATAGTTAAATTCAAAGATAGTGAATGTCAATAAGAATTTAAACTCCATTTCACAATATCACAATGAATATTAATAAATCATACATATAGCTTAATCATGTTCCAAAGTTCAATTCATCCCAAAAGCCGATGGCTAGTGAGGAATTTAATTCGTCCCAAAAGCCGATGGCTAATGAGGAGTAACATAGCTAGCTAGCAATAATATGAGTACTTATTCTATTCGTCCTCAACAGGCACACACCTCAACACTTCAGCCAGAGAGGGAATTCTATTCGTCCCACTAGACAAGCTAGCGAGGAATTCAATTAATATACATGATAGTTGTGGTTTCAAACCATTTATAATGCTTTTCAATCAATAAGTATCCATCAAATATCAATCAAACGAATTTTCACAATTTAAAACAATAATATACAAATAGTCATAATTTATTTCAATTGAAAAATTCAAAAGAAATAACTGTTGTGCACAAACCTCTGATAACTGTCTCTTGGTCTGACTCAGTGTTTCCTTCCCTTTCCCTGAGTCTTTGCTAACTGAAACACACAATTTGAAGTGTTTCAGTACTCATTTAAACCGTCTCTAACAATAAGGCTTACTATTTAATTTATTGAATTCTATTATTTCTTTAGTCAACCTAAGATGTTGACCCTCGATGCATTCTAGGTGAATTAGGTTTTAATGTTACCAAAATGTTACATTTTATGGCCTTTTAGTGTTGGTACATGTTACCCAATTCATTTTCATGTATAGTACATTTTATTGCAATTTGTCAGATTCTGGTATACTAATTTAACCTAGCTGGATGACCTAGTTTCCTCGATTTTTGGGTTTCGGTCAAAACTACAAACTTGTAGGTCTATGTCTTATTGCACGCGGGGCAAAATTTCAGGTCATTCTAAGTTATGGTCAATTTACCAATGCTGGACAGAATGTACCAAAATGGTAGGTTTAGGTCATTTTTAGGTCACTTTTGGTTCGGCCAGTTTTTGGACTTGAACTTGTGCAACTATTTGGCTTGGTTTTGGCCATTTCTGGGCTTTGGTGTCTTCATAAGAATTGTATATATATGTCTAAACTATTAATGGTAAAAATTTCAGGTCAATTGGACCTGTTTTGAGTGAGTTATAGCCAAAATACCAATTGCTGCCCAAATGGTCAGTTTTCAGGTTTTCAAAGCACTAATCCGGATTTGGTCATTTTTCAAGTCACCTTCTAAGCAGAATTTTGGTAAGCTTCCTTCATGAAAGTTGGCACATTTTGTGCCTATTTTCACTTCCAATTGGTCTCATACCAATTGGAGTCACACACTTGAGGTTTTTAGCCAAAACATACTATGCCCTATACACACTCTTCATCACATACCAAAGGACACATTCAACACTTACCAAGTTATTTCCTTCATGCCATTTTTGTTTTTTACCATAACATAAACTCATTTAGCAACTCATTTTTGGTCATTTTGGCAGCTTATAACCACACTCAATATGCACATTATAGTCCAGAATTTTCTAAGTCCAATTACAAACAATTTAACCACATAACATAGCTCATTTACATTTCCGTACTCAAACCTTTATACACATATACATGCTGCCATAACAAGCACCATAATTCAACAACATAATTCCATAAACCAACCCATGAAATAACATATTTTGGTTTACACTTCAAGTTTGCTGAATTGTACATTTCCTTCCATTAGTTTCCAAGCTTCCAAAATCAAGTGTACTATCATATACATCTAGTATACATTATCCAATTTATTCCTACAAACATAAATACTTACTGTGACACCCCTTACTCGTCTACAGTGTAGTCGAGCAGGATATGCCACTCAGTGTGCCGGAACACTAATTCATGTTTTAATTACAATTTATCCCTTTTAATTCATTTATTTACAATTTTTGATATATCTGAATTTTTTCGAAATTTTTATAGAAAATTCGGCAGAGTGCCGGCTGTAAATTGGAAAAACAGATCTTCTAAACCTGTTTAAAAACACTTCCAATATAATTTCCAAATCCAAACTCCATTATATACATTTCAAATCAATCTCAAAATCTCAATCTCAAATCACAACATTATTTTCAGATTTTTTTTTGTAACACCCCTATGTTCGGTAGTGTGTTCTACTGTTCTAATGACCATTGTTGTCCGGACAGCTAGAATGCCTAGAACTACACTTTGATATGAGTGAGGAGACATAAAATAATGAAATACATGAAAAAAAAATACAAGAAAAACAAAGGAAAAATAATAGCAAGGAAGTGTAACCAAGTTAAGCGAGCCGAGAATCCTAGCGATGGGTGATCGCACCGGGAAGTCACGGCGTGGACCGTTGACTAGCCCTGGACTGCGGGGAATCCTAGAAAATATTTTTAGGACTTAAATAAACACCTATTGAACTATAAATACCATTAGAAATATCAAAGAAAAATTAATTAATTAGTACAAAGAAAAGTGAGAAATCGAAAAATGGACAAACCCTATATACTAAAAATCGGGAATGCAACCCGAACAGGGGCATTGTGGTCATTTGACACCCCGAGTTGTCTTTTGACCTAAATTTCCATTAAAAATAAATAATGTTACACTTGGAAAATATAATGAAAAATTAATTTAGTGGTACCTAATGTAAATAGCAAAAATGGAGTGTAAATGGAGTAATTATCACTTAAAACTTATTAAATTATTATCCTAGCATGAGTGGAGCACTATGGGATTGAATAACCATTAATTGGGCAGGTGTATCTCCACTAACATCTTCATCTTCTACAATTCACTCACCATGCCGAAATCAAAAGCTTGAGAACCCTCCAATGGCCGCCCAAATGCATGGCTCATTATACCCATTTTCAAGCTAAACTTTGTTTACTTGTCTTCATTAATTTTGATCCCCACCTCACAAGGAAGAAGTAGATACCAAAATCAAGGGAGTTTAGTGAAGATTTAACAAGTCCAAACAATAGGTAAGTGTTTAAATTGATTTAGTTCTTATGTAAAGTTTGTGGGAAGCTTGAGTTGAATGAATTGATGAAGAAATTTTGAGGTTTTGGTGAATTGTTTTTATGTACTAGTTTAGGCAGCCATGGTAATTAAAGAATTTGAATTATTTTCACATGAAATTTATGAGTATTGATGTTGATTAAAGTGAATAGAAGTTTAGTAGGTTAATTGTTAGTGTATGTTAAAGTTGTGCACTTGAATTGGAAATTATATTAAGTTTGAATTCTATGTGTAAATGATTAAATGGACAGCCATGAAATTGTACAATAAATGAAATATTATTACATGAATTGTGAAGAATTAATGATCGACTAATGTGAGTTAAAGTTTTGGTAAGTTAACTTCATGTATATGTGATGTTGAACCAAATGGAGAATTGAGCTTGAAAACAATTATGGAGACTTTACAATGCGGCAGCTTGTTAACTCCTTGAAGGATGCTGGAATTCATGAAGATGTTTGATGAATTATGGTCCTAAAATTTGCCAAATGTGTATGTAAGTTAGTGGTGAAGGTGTATGTTAGGATAGTGGAGAAGTTATGTGTTATGGTTAGGTGATTAAGTTGTTGTAAATGAGTTTGAAAAATTCTGTACTAAATGGTGCACATTGAATGTAATTGTAAGCTGCCAAAATGACCTATAATATGTTGTGAATTATGTTTAGGTTATGGTACAACCAGAATTGGCTTGAATGTTGAGTTTGGTAAGTGTTAAAAGTGATCCTTAATGTGTATGAAGGAAATGCAATAAGGCAGTTTGTATTTTGGGCCTTGACCTTTAAGTGTGTGGCTCCAATTGGTATGAGACCAATTGGAGGTGAAACTAGGCACAAAATGTACCAACTTTCATGAAGAAAGCTTGCCCAAATTCTGTTTGCAAGGTAGCTTGAAAAATGACCAAATCCGGATTAAGTGCAAATAAGGCCTAAAAATTGACCATTTGGGCAGCAGTTAGTGTTTAGGCCATAACTCACTCAAAACAGGTCCAATTGACCTGAAATTTTAATCATGAATACTTAAGACATATATCTACAAGCTTATGAAGACACCAAAACCCATAAATGACCATAAGCAAGTCAAATAGCTTGCACAAGTTCGGGTCCAAAAACTGGCCAAACCAAAATTGACCTAAAATGACCTAAAGTGACCAATTTTGATGCATTTTGACCAGTAATAGTAAAATGAACATAACTTGGTCTACATAACTCAGAATGACCTGAAATTTTTTCCCTGTGTGCAATAAGGCATAGATCTATAAGTTTGTAGTTTTGACCGAAACCCGAAAACCGAGGAAACTAGGTCGTCCGGCTAGGTCAAACTAGTATCCCGGAATCCAGCAAATTGCAAGAAAATGCAATATACAAGGAAATGAATTTGGTAACATGTACCAACCTAAAAGACTATTGAATGTGACAAATTAGTAACATTAAAACCTAATTTACCTAAAATGCATCGAGGGTCGACATATTAGGTTGACTAAGTAAATAATAGATGTAACACTTCTCACCCGACTACAGTGTAGCCGAGCAAAATGTGTGCTACATTCGGTGCCGGAGCACCCTATCTTATCTTACTTTATTCCTTTAATCATTTTCAAGTTATTATCTTTTAATATCAATTATTTTTCGATGGAGAAACTAATGGAGTTTCCCCTATTTTATTAACGTTTGACGTATTTCACTATTCATCTGCTTGAAATTTTCAATAATATTTTAAAATAAAAATCTCATCAATAATTCTCATAATCATCTCATCATTTCAAATCTCATCCATACATTTTAATTTCATAATCATTTCCATACATTTCCATTCATACTCAATTCATATATAAACATTCTCAAATTACATAAGATAAAATTTCAAATTTCCTTAATTTACATAATTTACAAAATAATTACAAAATTTCATAATTTACATGATATATAAATTAATTACATATGAAAAAGCTAATTTATTAATTTACATCGCATTCCTATTAATTACCTGTTCATAATATACATTACAATACAATATCTAAGCAATTTATACAAAATATAAAATATGTTCTATATGGGCCCTATCTACATGCATTGCTGAGGAGGTGACAACCTTGAATACTTCAGATACTTCTGCAGATCAGAAATCTCAAAATTCCCAGTCAAACGTCCATTCGGTTCTAGCTTCAGTACCTGCGCGAAGGAAACAATTCCATCGCGCTAAGCATTGCTGCTTAGTGGTGCAATAATATAACAAGGAAATAATATACAAATAAAGATAGAAATAAAACATAATTCAAATAATTAAGGTTTATTTATACTTCACATGCGGTTTCTAAAATTTAATATGTTTTATCCTAATTTAGTGTTCTTTGGAAGTGTTTATTTCGCCAATGCACAGTAATAATGTACATAGAAAAATGATCTAAAAATAATAAATTTATACTTATATTATTATGTAAGTCACATTTGCAATATTTATGTATGCTATAATTTTCTTTGCTAATCTTTTAGCATTTTCTCAATACTTTATAGGTTGTCTCAGTTTATTTCATAATAAGTAAATTTTAATATCGATCCAGTTTATTTCGATTCTTTCTAATAAATAACTATTCTAATTTATTTAGGTTATCTTACTCATTTATTTAATTTCTAATATTTTTAATTACTAATATTCTTAACTTATTTCAATAAATTTCACTGCCCAAGTAACCTATGATAGGCTGACTAAACTGGATAACAGGTCGTTGGCACTGGACACCGCAGTGCCTCGGGCCGTCATACCATGGGACGCAGAACGTCAATCACGTATGTAGTCAGTATGGCTAAAAAGCCATGATAACATATAATCGGGCATAAAAGCCATGAATATTGGCATAAAGCCATGAATGCGGGCATAAAGCTATGAATACGGGCACAAAGCCATGAATACAGGCATAAAGCCTTTCGCAGTACTGCTAAAATAATACCCTATTGGTATGCCAAACTATCCAATCTGACACACATGTCTAGGCAATACAAGGGCACATAATATCATTAAATATTAATATATTGTGTTTTATGACTTCATTATTTCATGATAAATTTCAATTATAATTCATACATTCATTTGATCATTTATATGATCACAATTCACATCAATTATCCTTTTATACCATTGTACTCAAAATACTTCTCCTCTCTGCAATAATGAGAACTAATGTCTCATTCATAATTAATATGGTTCATTTATTCATTCATTATGTTATTCATATTGATCACAATTCTAAACAATGGTTCACATGTACCATTGTGTTCAAAACATTTTTCCTTTCTCATTTATACATTCAAGAATCTACTTATGTAATTACAAATTTTATATTTCAAGTTGAGTTACTAATATTTTATGAATTCCATTTGTGATGGGCATATAAGTCCTAACTATCTATTCACATCAATTAGGTGACTTATTTTTCATATTTCAAGTAATCCATGAATATTTCATGGATTTCAAATTTATGGCCTTAATTTCTTTTTAACAATTTTGACTAGGATGCATAGTCCACATTTGTCATACAATTCTAAGCATTTAAGCTTAGAATTGGTTCTAGGTCTTCATCTTAATTTACTAATCATTTTGATTACTATTCACCTTACTAGTCAACCAAAATGTTGAATTTTTTATACTTAATGGATATATTAATTCTAATTACACCAAGATCCCATATTTTGAGTTTTACATTTGCTAGTATTAATTACCAATTGCAATTTAAAGCCCCTAGATGCATTTCTAAATTTTCAGTTTTTATTACCTAAGTTTACTGTTCCATTGGAAAATTTTAGAGTGGAAACTGGGCTAACCTTTCTTCATCAAAGTTGTTCCTTATTGTGTCTTATTTAATTCCCTTTTTGAATTACTCCATTTGGAGTTTTGTAACTCAAGTTATGGTCATTTTACCATAACTGCTCGGAGTGACCTGTACCCAGATTTTCTGGGCAATTTGGTTCTGCCAGATTTGGTGACCTAAGTTTGGTTGGCAATTTGACTAGGTTATGGTCATAATTTGGGTCAAGTTTCTTCATGAAAGTTGTTGATCTATATCTCAACTTGTTGCTGGTAAAATTTCAGGTCAATTGGACCTTTCTACACTGAGTTATGGCCAAATGACCAAATACTATTCATTTGGTCATTTTGCCCAGGTAGATTGCAGGTCACCCGGATTAGGGCAAACTTTTGGTCCACTTGGTTTGGTTTTCTGGGCATGGTTTCTTCACTAAAGTTATGCCATTATGTGTCTAGTTTCATGTCCAATTGACCTTAAACCAATCGGAGTAACATAGCTCAAGTTATGACCCTAGCAATACACTGGACTCAAGTCCAGTATTATGGCATAATGGGGGCAGCATACCACTTTCAATTTCAAGGCCACAATTACTTCCAATTTAGGGTCAAACTTCATCAAATGGTCACTAATTGACCATTAGAAATGCAATTAACCATTCAAACACAATATCTCAAATTTTCATACTAACCCTAATTGATCAAATCTCATTCTCATACAAACTCAAAAAAAATTCAACTCCATTAAACTCCAATTCATATGTATACATTAATTGACATTAATATACCAACTTAATTGCAATTAAACCATCAAAAACCTAACCCTCTCTTGGCTACCACAATTCATACATACTCCTACATAAGTGTTTTATTCAATTTCTTAACAATTTCTCATTCACTTGAACTTCCTAACATGGAATAAAAAGAAAAATGTAAGAGTTAGCACTAACCTTAGGAGGGCAGAATTTTCCCTTCAATTTCCTTCACTTTCTTTAGTTTTCTTGGCAGCCAAACACCTTCCCAAGTAGTGTAGACAAGTTTTAATGAAGGAGGTCTAGGGTTTTGTGGAGGGAAATCAATGAAAATTAAGAAAGATGAAGAAATTTTTTTTTTCATGGAAGAGAGAGATGAAAGATTTCCAGCAATGAGAAGAATAATTGAGGAAGATGGCTGTTTGGGCTTGTTTTTATCTGATTTTTATCTCTTTATTTAATTTGTCAAATTCTAATTGGGTGGAGGCATGTTAATGACATCATGTGATGTCATAATTCCCAATTTCTTTCATTTTTCTTTTCTTTCATTTTCTACTCATTTTCAATTCAATATTTAACAATATTTATTCATATTTTAGAACATAATAATTATTTACTTAACTGAAAAAGTCGGTCAAAAATCATCTCTGAAGACGAAATGACCAAAATGCCCTCCGTTTGGCTTAACATACTAAAATTGTCTGTACCGATTGAAAAATTTTTCTAAGCCTTTTCTTGGCATTAGAATGCTATAGAAACCTCAATGACTCTTCTCTAGAGTCCTAAAAATTATTTTATGAATTTTCTCTTGGGTCTAGGGCTCCTAGTTGCGAGAATCGCAACTTTCCACTGGGTTACCCATCGGTAGGGCACCGGCTCATTTAACTTGGTTGTATTTTATTTCTAAAATTTTTCCTAAATTTTTCTTATTAATATTTGAGTTATTTATGACTCCTCACTCTAGTCTAATTATTTTTCCAGACATTCTAGCTGTCCGAACCAACACCGGTCACCGGAACAGTGAAATGTGCGGAATTGTTACAGTGAGGGTGTTACAGTAGAATTCAGTGAATTAATTATGAAGCATTATCGTTAGAGACAGTATAAATGAGTACTAAAACACCTCAAATTGTGTTTCTCAGTTAGCAAAGACTTGGGAAAAGAGAAGGAAACACTGAGTCAAGAGCAAGAGACAGTTATCAGAGGTTTGTGCACAACAGCTATTTCTTTTGAATTTTTCAATTGAAATGAATTATGACTATTTGTACATTATTGTTTTAAATTGTGGAAATGTGTTTGAATGGATACTTATTGCTTGAAAAACATTGTAAATGGTTTGAAACTGTGAAAAATTGTTTGAATGATATTGATGGATACTTATTGATTGAAAAGCATTAGAAATGGTTTGAAACCACAGCTATCATGTATATTGATTGTATTCCTCACTAGCTTGTCTAGTGGGACCAATTGAATTCCCTCTTTAGCTGAAGTGTTGAGGTGTGTGCCTGTTGAGGACGAATCGAATGAGTACTCATATTTTTGCTAGCTAGCTATGTTATTCCTCATTAGTCATCGACTTTTGGGACGAATTGAATACCTCATTAGCCATCGGCTTTTGGGACGAATTGAACTTTGGAGCATGATTAAGCTATGTGTGATTTATTGATATGTATTGTAAGATTGTGAAATGGAGTTTAAATTCTTATTGACATTCACTGTCTTTTGAATTTAACTATGTTTTGATTATTGAGATTTATTATGATATTGCGAAATAGAGTTTAAATTCCTCGTGACATTTATTGTCTTGAATTTAACTATGGTTTTAAGTATCCACTATTTATATGATTTATGAATTGTGATTTAAAGTTGTATTTGATAAATGTTGTGCACTATTGAGACATTGTCTCAGCTATACCAAAACAGATGCCGTTGGTAACTATTCTTATCTAGGTATACTATCGGGTAGTACATAGCTCTACACAATAATCTCAAGTCAGTACTGTAATCTGCAGCTTACAGTATAAACATCAAGAACATTGCATAGTTACTATGATACATCCCAATAGATCAAACTTTCCTATCTTTTATCCTTTTCGAATTCACCGATACCTGAAACTTGTTCTGATTACAATATTCATTAACAATTAACAACTGGAACATCTCTGCCATAATCTAGAACAATTCTATTGCCGCATCTTACTTTTACGTCCTCTTGCCTTACATTAAGTAGGCTCGTCATTTAGCTTTATAATTTATGGTGTGTTAGAAAATGCTTTTCGCGGATAAACTCTTCCAAAACTAATTTCACTTATTATCACAATCCTTATCTTAAGGATTAATCATTAATGCATCAAAATTTATTCCCCTGTAAAGGAATAACAACAAAACATATAGTTCTAACTTTAACATAAAAGTATGCAGACCCTAGGTCAAACAATACATAAACGAAGAGTGTCATCCTTCTTCTTAACAAACAATACTGGCGCTCCCCATGGTGACACACTAGGGCGGATGAAGCCCTTTTCAAGTAGTTCTTGCAACTGTACCTTCAACTCCTTCAACTCTGCTGGTGCCATTCTGTATGGTTTTATGGAGATTGGATCCACACCAGGCATAACATTAATTTCAAGCTACACCTCTCTTTCCGGAGGTAATCCTGGCAATTCATCAGGAAACACGTCTGGAAAGTCATATACTGTAGGGATGTCCCTCAATGCTGGACTCCCCACTTGGGTGTCTACCACATGTGCCAAGTATGCTTCACACCCCTTGCGGATCATTTTCTGGCTAGTATAGCCGAAATAATGTTTGATGGCAATAGCTGCCTCTTCCCATGTATTACCACATCACTGTACTGAGGGAGACTGAAAGTGACTGTCTTCAGCCTATAGTCAATCATGGCATGATGCCTAGCTAACCAATCCATGCCCAAGATGATATCATAATCTCTAAAGGGCATTTCAATAAAATCAAACAGAAAAGTGTGTCCTTGGATCACCAAAGGACAATCCTTATACATTTTATTAACCCTGACCTCATGTCCTAACGGACTTGTTACTAGCACCTCAAAGTACATTTTTGTACATGGAACAGCAATGCAATCAATAATGCTAGCACTCACATAAGAATGGGTAGAACCCATATCAAATAACACAAACACATCTTGGTTAAAAGTTGAGAAGGTACCAGCCACAACATCAGATGTCTCGACTTCTTCCCTCTGTCTCATTGCGTAGACTCTAACCGGAGCACTGTCTTGCTCTGATTGTTTCACTGTGCCTTGGATGCCTGCTGGACTACCTCTACCCTTGCCTCTACCTCTGCTAGGTGGTTGTGAACTTCTAGTGACAGGGCTTTGAACTGACCCTTCTGCAGTAGTAGTAGGTGGTCCAACTCTGCGACTACTGGTGCAGTCCTTGGCAAAGTGTCCTGTGCCTCCACAGTTATAACAGGCTCCAATAGCCTTATAGCATATCCCACCATGATATCTTCCACAAGCTTCACATTGACGAGAAGGGTCGAAACTTCTAGTTGTTCGATGACTGGACCTTGGTGGTCTCTGCCTTGATGATCCACCTGAGCTCGGGGCTCCTCAATTTCTTTTCTCTTTCTCAAATTACTGCTTAAGCTCTGACCAATAGGTTTCTCCCTCTTCTCTTTCATGTTGCCCTTGTGGGGGTTGGAGTGCAGATTGGGCTTGGTGACAGATTATCGACCATTTGTTGAAAGAAAGTGGCCATTCTTTGGGCCATTTGTGCAATAATTGTATGCAAGCAAAACTAGTACTGATCGGGCTTTCGACATTTTGTGGAGCTGGGGCCTCAACTTGTTCTTCTGCCATCACAGACTGTTCTATTGTCTCATTCTTCTCTTCCATATCTTTTCACAAGATTTTCTATTCCTGTACAACCAACATAAGGAGATTCCTCTCCATTAGTTCATATTTATGATGTAAATGTACTATATGTATCAAACATTTGAGCAGTTGTAGTTACCGACAAAAAGATTTCAAATTCACTTTAAAACCATTGCTCTGATACCACAAAACATGTCACACCCTACTCCCCTGTAAGATGTAACATGATCCCGTAGTACACCTAATGAATTACCGTACTTCGCCTACCGATAACCCATTAGATATACTACAAGGGATTTTAAAACAATTTTCGTGAAATTTAAATCATCGATTAAAATCTGGTGTTATAAAATTTTTTTCAAAATTTCGGTAAAGTGTCGGCTGTATTTTGAGAAAACAATTCTTCAATCCTGCAAAAGAAAATGCTCCCAATATGTTTTCTCAAATACAACTTCAATAACTTCATTTCAATTCACAATTCAATTCTCAATAAACAATCAATTCATTTTCAAACTAATCTCATCATAAAGAAACATTTCATTGATTACAAGACTCAAAATTTATAATACAAAACTATTCAAGTAAATGAAATCTCAAATTTATATTTACAATGATTTACATTTAATTACATACCAAAATATTTTACAAGAGTTTGTATACAACTGCTCAAATAATTTACATACATATTATTACATGCATACATCAAAACCTATGTACATGGGTATACCTATGATATACCTGGAGCTTATCTGAATATGTTTTCAAAGAAACTTATTCACTGCTCTATGCTCTTTTTACCTGCGACAGCATACAAAGCTATCGCTGAGTGGTGAACTCAGTGGTGCACAACTATAATTTAAAACATAGTACAATATACATTGACAAAATTTACAGTAAATAATTTGGAAATCTGAATACTCATCAAATTCCAAAAATCAAAATATTCATTGCCAATAATGTAAATCATTTGTTTAAATGACTTCGATCACAAAATTCAATTTATCAAATCATGACTAACTATTTAAGTAATTCCAACAAAATCAATTATACATAAACCATAATTGAAATCACAATTCTTTACCATTCAAAAGCCATTCTGTATCTCAAAAATCATTATGTATCTCAAAAACCATGTTGTATCTGAAAAATCAATCTTTATCTCACTAACTATGCAAGACTAATCGGAAAGGGCTATATTCGATGTGATTCTAACTCCCTATGGTCGGGGAGGTGGAATCAGATTCTAACTCGCTATGGTCGGGGAGGTCGAATCATCGTGCACAGTACCATCACAATAATTAATCTTTCGCAAGGGCCATAACGATAAAATACTTAGATATAACCTCAAATCAGAGGAAAGTCTAAGCCTGTGCACGTACAATGGTAATCGAAACACAACTAACTCCATTGTCTTCTCAACAAATGAGAGAGACGGGTAATAACCTAATCAAGCATCTATAGTGAGATATAAAACAATATCACAATCCTTTTAGTGAGCATAAATCACAATATAATTCGATTCAAATTCAATTCCAATATCCAATAATTTTTATGCTCATCATAATTCAAATCATAAATTTGCATTTTTCCATGAAAATTACCATCACAATTCAAAACATGTTCTATCACAATTTTCCAAAACATAATTTATTCAATCCATAACAATGCTTAATACTTGTGGAAATACCATTTCACAAAGCTAAATTCATACATACGATAACAATTTCAATAATCATTGAATTAAATCCAATGCTTATTAAACATAATACATAAGAAAAGTATGTCATTTAATCATATGAAATATTCAAACAAAATCAGTTAAAAACTAGTTGTGCACAAACCTCTGATAATTGTCTCTTGGTCTTGACTCAGTGTTTCCTTCCCTTTCCCTGAGTCTTGCTAACTGAGAAACACAATTTGAAGTGTTTCAGTACTTAATTAAACTGTCTATAACGATAATGTTTGATAAATAATTCACTGAATGCTATTTTTTTGCTTAATCAACTTAACATATCGACCCTCGATGCATTTTAGGTAAATTAGGTTTTAACGTTACTAATATGTCACATTCGATAGTCTTTTAGGGTTGGTACATGTTACCAAATTCATATCTATGTATTTTGCGTTTTCTTGCAATTTGCTGGATTCCGGGATACTAGTTTGACTTAGCCGGACAACCTAGTTCCCTCGGTTTTCGGATTTTGGTCAAAACTACAAACTTGTAGATCTATGTCTTATTGCACGCGGGGCAAAATTTCAGGTCATTCTGAGTTATGTAGACCAAGTTATGGTCATTTTACTATTGCTGGTCAAATTGCACCAAAATTGGTCATTTTAGGTCACTTTAGGTCATTTTAGGTTCGGCCAGTTTTTGGACCCGAACTTGTGCAAGCTGTTTGACTTGCTTATGGTAATTTCTGGGCTTTGGTGTCTTTTTAAGACTTGTGGATATAGGTCTTAACTATTCATGGTCAAAATTTCAGGTCAATTGGACCTGTTTTGAGTGAGTTATGACCTAGACACTAACTGCTGCCCAATTGGTCAATTTTCAGGCCTTACTTGCAGTTAATCCGGATTTGGTCATTTTTCAAGCTACCTTGCAAGCAGAATTTTGGCAAGCTTTATTCATGAAAGTTGGCACATTTTGTGCCTAGTTTCACCTCCAATTGGTCTCATACCAATTGGGGTCACACACTTAAAGTTATAGGCCTAAAACTCAAACTGCCTTATTGAAATTCTTGCATACACATCAAGCATCACTTTTAACACTCACCAAACTTAACCTTCAAACCAATTCTGGTTGTACGACAACCTAAACATAATTTATAACGTATTATAGGTCATTTTGGCAGCTTACAATTACATTCAATGTGCACCAACAAGTGCAGAATTTGTCCAACTCAATTTACAACAATTCAATCACCAATTCATGCCCATTTACATGTCCCACTTTACACCACCATACATACACTCAAACTGCCATAACAACCAACACATTTCAACACCATTATTTCATAAACCAAGCATGAATTCCAGCATTCCTCAAGAGTTAACAAACTGCCACAATGGTACATTTACATTCCATTAATTTCCAAGCTTTAAATTTCATTTCACATTTACATATACCAAGTATACATCACCCAAACAATTTCCTACACAATATACATTTAATCAATCATTTAATTCACCATTTACAAGCACAAATAAACTGCCTTCAAGGTGTTTCCATGGTTGCCAAAAATACACACTCCCATTCAACATCAAACCTCAAAAATTTCTCCATAAATCAAACACCCATAACCTCCTCACAAACTTTAATGAAGCACTAATCAAAAATACATACTTACCACTTTGGAAACTCTTCAAAACTTCACCAAAACTTGATCTTCTTACTGCCTATCTACTACCCATGGTGTGAGGATTAACTTTAATGAAGGGAAGTGGAGAGAAAGAAGCTTGGATCACCCTTGCATGGAGCTCCAAAACCATGCGGCAATGGAGTTCTTCCCTTCTCCATTTTTGGCTGAATTTTGAGAAATGAGGAAGATGACAATCTTCTGGTCCAAGATGAAGATTAAATGGTCCACTTTAATGAGTTAGTGGAGCACTATTGCAAGTTTAATATCAATTTATTCAAAAGTTTTAATTTCCCACATTTAACTCCCCATTTTTGCTATTTACATTAGGTACCCCTAAATTAATTTTTCATTATATTTTCCAAGTGTAATATTATTTATTTTTGATGGAAATTTAGGTCAAAAGACAACTCGGGGTCTCAAATGATCACAATGCCCCTGTTCGGGTTGCATTCCTGATTTTTCGGTAACACCGGGTTTTGTCCGTTTTTCAATTTCTCACTTTTCTTTGTACTAATTATTTAATTTTTCTTTGATATTTCTAATGATATTTATACTTCAATTGATATCTCTTTAAGTCTTAAAATTAATTTCCGTGGTTCCTCATGTCTGTATTAGTCAACGGTCCACGCCAGTGACTTCCCGCATGATCACCCATCGCTAGGGTTCCCGGCTCGCTTAACTTGGTTGCATTTATTTACTATTATTTTTCCTTTATTTTTCTTGTATTTTCTTTTCTTGTATTTCATTATTTAATATCTCCTCACTCATATCGAAGTGTAGTTCTAGGCATCCTAGCTGTCCGGACAACACTGGTCACTGGAACAGTAGAACGCATTGTCGAACATAGGGGTGTTACACTTGGACAGCTTAGCATACAGCTTCTTTTCTTGCACGGTTTGCAAAACAATCCTCAAATATTCATCATGTTCTTCCCTGGTCTTGGAATACACCAGAATATCATCAATAAAGACCACAACAAACCGATCTAAGTATAGATCTAAGTATATATATGGTTCATAAGGTCCATAAATGCTACTGGTGCATTTGTTAACCCAAACGGCATCACTAAAAATTCATAATGCCCATACCGGGTTCTGAATGCAGTTTTTGACACATCTGCATCCTTTACTCTCAATTGATGATACCCTGATCTGAGATCAATTTTTGAAAATACACCGACTCCCTTCAACTGATCAAACAGATCGTCAATTCTGGGCAATGGATATTTATTCTTCACAGTTACTTTTTTCAACTACCGGTAATCAATACACAATCTCAAAGTTCCATCCTTCTTCTTCACAAATAGCACCGGAGCTCCCCATGGTGACACACTAGAGCATATGAACCCCTTATCAAGTAACTCCTGCAACTAAGTTTTCAACTCCTTCAATTCAGTGGGTGCCATCCTATAAGGTGCAATTGAAATGGGTGCTGTACCCAGCATTACCTCAATAGCAAACTCGACTTCCCTTTCTGGTGGTAAACCAACCAACTCTTCAAGAAATACATCTGGAAAGTCTCTTACTGTGGGTATATCACAAAAGTTTGGCTTAGCTTGCCTAGTATCAACCACATGTACTAGGTAAGCTTCACAGCCTTTTCTCATCAATCTTCTTGCAACTGTGGCTGAGATAACATTGGACAGGAAATCTGTCCTTTCACCCACAATAGAAATCTCATTACCCTCAGAAGTTTTCAGAGAAATCCTCTTCAATTTGCAATCAACTATTGCCTGATGACGTGACAAACAATCCATACCCAAAATCACGTTAAACTCGTGGAAGGGCAATTCAATTAGGTCTGCTAAGAATTCATACCCCTGAATCCTCAACGGGCAACCTTTATACACCTTATTCACTACCACACTGTGACCTAGTGGATTTGTGACCAGAATGTCTTGATCACTTTCCTCTACTGGAACTACTCTCTCTATGGGTAGTTTGATGCAAATGTAGGAATGAGTGGATCCTGGATCCACTAATGTATGCACAGAAGTGTTGTAGAGGGAAAACGTACCCCTGATGACATCTGGGGCATCTTGCTCCTCATGAGCTCTGATGGCATAGGCCCTGGCAGGTACTCTAGTGTCTAGCCTCTCAGCTGACTCGGATGCAGGCCTCAGTGATGGACCAGCTGCCTCAGATTTACTAGGCTTCCTACCCCTTTATGGTGCAGAAGTAGGTCTGTCAGCTTGTGTTGGAGCAACTGTAGTAGTCCTCTTTAGACAATTCTTGATCTGATGTTCTGTCGATCCACACCGTAAGCATGCACCGGTCACTTGCCAGTAATCCCCCTTATGCCACTTCTGATAGTACTGACAGGCAGAAGATGTTGGGGCTGGTCCCCTGAACACCATCCCTGGAGAGCTGCCCACTGATGGTGTGGATTGGCCTCTCCTAGGTGTGAACTATGGTCTGGGCCCCTAAGACTGACCCTGACCCTATGGTGGCCTGAACTCTGAGCAGGAGGACCCTTACTCTTCTTACTGGGAGCAGAAAATGTACTGGACTAACTCGGACTCCTCTTCTGCTGTCTTTCCCTTCTATTTTGTTTATTTATTCGGACCTTTTCCACTTTTGATGCAACATCTACTAATTTAGCAAAATCCATAATTTCCAATGCTGTGATCATGACTTTGATATTGTTATTGAATCCTTCTTCAAAACTTCGGCACCTCTCTGCCTTTGTAGGGACTATCTCCCTCCCATATCGGCTCAGTCTGACAAACTCACGCTCATATTCCACCACTGACAATTGCCTCTATCTCAGACTGATAAATTCTCTTCTTCGCTCTTCTAAATACACCTTGCTAACATATTTCTTCCTGAACTCTGTGAGGAAGAATTCCCAGGTGATCCGTTCTGGTTGCACCTCACTGGTTACTGTGTCCACCACTGATATGCATCATCCTAAAGTAGGGACACAGCATCTACCAGGTTCAGCTCGGGGGTGCAGTTAAGTTGTTTCAGCACTTTGACGGTTCTATCCAACCAGTTTTCTGTGGTAATGGGATCATCCTCCCTCTTCCCAAAGAAATCCACAGCCCCATGTTTTCGCAGTTTCTCCAAATGGGACTTCTGTGGTGCTGGTGGAGGTTGTGGCTGTGGTGGTGGTGGTGGAATTGCCCCCATCATTTACCGGTAGAATTCGGTAATTTGCTGAAATAGAGCAAACTGAGGTTGGGCAGGTGCCTCAGCTACTGGTGGAGCAGATTCTCCCTTGCCCCCAGATTCAGTCCTTGGTGGAGCACGACTCTCCACCTCTTTATCAACTGCTCTTTGCGAAGCAGGATCCATATCCTATTCAAAATAAGAAAATAAACAGATCTGCATCAGTGTCACCTCAACACTTATAAATGCAATGCAATGTTATGCACTCTATCTAGGCCCAGAAACGCTTAAACCGATGCTCTGATACCACTAAATGTGACACCCCTTACCCGTCTACAGTGTAGCCGAGCAAGATATGCCACTCAGTGTGCCGGAGCACCAATAATGTTTTAATTACAATTTATCCCTTTTAATTCATTTATTTACAATTTTTGATAAATCTGAATTTTTTTGAAATTTTTATAGAAAATCCGGCAGAGTGCCGGCTGTAAATTGGAAAAACAATTCTTCTGAACTTGTTTAAAAACACTTCCAATATAATTTCCAAATCCAAACTCCATTATACACATTTCAAATCAATCTCAAAATCTCAATCTCAAATCACAATATTATTTTCAGATTTTTTTTTCTTTTCACTTCATTACTGGAAGCACATTCATAAATATTTCTCAACATAGTATACAGAAAATTTCAATAATATGAAATTTCATATATTTACATCATCAAATAATTTCAAATAATTTCAAGAGTTTATAGTTACAATCCCAAACTAATACAAAATACAAAATGCTACCCAAAATCTTAATGTCCTACCATATGCACTGCAGAGGTGAGGTGACTCTGGACTCCGGATGTAGCTCTGAAGGCTCACCCTGTCTAATATCTGCTGGGCTCCCCAGCTAGGTCTCCAGTAGCTGCGCGTGGCAAAAGCGACTCGCTAAGCAATTCTGCTTAGTGGTGACTGTAACATCCTCCAGGTAGCAATTCCGTACATTCTACTGTTCCGGTGACCAGTGTCGGTCCGGACAGCTAGACCTTCTGGAAAAATATTTAAACTAAAGTCAGGAATCATAATTAACTCAAATATTAATAAGAAACACTTAGTAAAAATTTTAGAAATAAAATACAACCAAGTTAAATAAGCCGGTGCCCTAGCGAGGGGTAACCCAGAGGAAAGTTGCGGTTCTCGCAACGAGGAGCCCTAGACCCAGGGGAAAAATTATAAAATAATTTTTGGGACTCCAGAGAAGGGTCATTGAGGTTCCTATGGCATTAGAATGCCAAGAAAATATTTAGAAAAATTTTTCAATCGGTACAGACAATTTTGACCCGTTAAGCCAAACGGAGGGCATTTTGGCCATTTCGCCTTCAGAGGTGATTTTTGGCCGACTTGTCCAGTTAAGTAAATAAATATTATGATCTTAAATATGAATAAATATTGCTAAAAATTAAATTGAAATGTGGTAGAAAAGAAAAGAAAAGAAAAATAAAAAAATTAAGCAAATAATGACATCACATGATGTCACTCACTTACTCCCACCCAATCACCACTTGACAAAACTAATAAAAAGAGATAAAATGAACTTAAAATGTGACACCCCTTACCCGTGTACAGTATACCCGAGTAAGTAATGCCACTTGGTGTACCGGCACACTCTAATATTCCTCAATTAATTTAGACAATGCTTTTGCATATAATTTATGAAATACAATTTATTTAAACCATTCATCAAAAGTATCATTCATTTAAGGTTCCGAAAATTTTAAAGAAAATCCGGCGGAGTACCGGCTAAAAATGGAGAAAACTGCTCTTCTAACCTGTTAAAAACACTTCCAATAAACAAATTCATTCATTCTCAACTTCAATATCATCACAAAACTCAATATCAAGGTTTCAACAATTTTTCAGTTTCAGGTTTCAACAACCTTTTCATTTCTCAACATCCATTTCTCATATACAAGCAATAAATACATGCTCAAATCTTGCATTCATAGTCATAACTTTCATTATTTACATAAACATCAAAATATATTACATGAGTTCAAATACATATGAGAAAATACAAATCGCTACAAAATATCAAAATGACAAATGACACCTAGTGCCCTACCGATGCAATCGCAGTAGTGAGGTGACACGCATAATCGAGCGTAACTGCCGATGGACTCACCCACCGTGGTCTACCGGGCTCACGATCGGAATCTCCAGCACCTACGCGTGGCAAAGCAACGCGCTAAGCAATAATGCTTAGTGGTGCAATAATATAATAGAAGAAATTGGCAAGAAAATAAATGTGTATGCAAAGTGTATGCTTTCTTTGTTTGATTTTGGTATATTCATTAATTCATTAACTCTATTCACTTTTATTCATTTGGTTGCCCCAAGTAACCTACACTAGACGATCGGATCGATAACGGTAACCGCACCGGGTACCTAGTACCTCGGCCATTCACACCATCGGTCACATACGTATCTCCCGGCAGGTAATGCCTAACAAGTCAGAATAATATCCGCACAAGGCCAAGTCTCAATACAAAGTCGAATGGCTAAAAGCCATGAAATCACAGAATGACATTTTTGCCATGTGCGATCGCTAATCGAACCCTATTGGCATGCCAAACTATCCAAACCAATCTTGTTAGGTATACTAGGGCATTTGAAACTCTTAAATTTGTCAATTGTGAATTTCAATTTTTTTAGTGTTACTATTCATCATTGGTCAACAAAAATGTTGACTTTTAGAATAAAAATGTGTACATCAACTTTGGCACTCCCAACATACCACATTTGGTGTTTAAAACTTGTTGGCATTAAGTGTTTTTACCATTTCTAAGCATTAAACCAAAGGAGCAGATTTTTCAGATTTTGTACCATAACTTCACTGTTCCATTGGACACTGTTACTGTTGGAATTTGAAGAAATGTAAAACATAAAAGTTGTTCCTTATTTTGTCTAGTTGAATTTCCTTTTTTGAATCACTCCATTTGGAGTTTTGTAGCTCCAGATATGGCTCAAAACCCAGGCTGTCCGGATATGCAGTCTGCAGAATTTTACCATATCTACAGTGCATGAACAGTGACTTGAGTCACTTGGTTGACTGGGTTCTGGCCATAATTTGGGGTAGGTTCCTTCATGAAAGTTGTTTGTCTATGTCTTAACTTGTTGCTGTAAAAATTTCAGACCAATTGACCAAATCTACAGTGATTTATGGCCAAATGAACAGTTACTGTTCATTTGGCAAATTCTGCAGAGGCAGTTTCAGGGTTCCGGATTGTGGCTGAGTTTTGACCCTTGTGCTTTGGTCTTTCGGGCATGGTTTCTTCAGAAAAATGTGCCATTATAAGCCTAGTTTCATGTCCAATTGGCCAAACATCAATTGGACAAGCACAGCCCAAGTTATGGCAGTGCAAAGGGACTGAAATTTCAGTCCCTATGCTGCTGTCCATAGGGCAGATTTCACCTCACTTTGCCATAGCATTTTTCAGTCCCATTTATGGTCAACATATCTAAAATGGTCACTAATTGACCATTACAATGTGCCCTAACAATTTCCTAAGCCAATTCACACTTTCACCTTTCCAAACCCTAATTTCCATATGAATTTTTCACAACATGCTTTAATTAACTATCTCTTTCAATAATCACATGCATACATGGTTTAATCTTGATATCTAGTCCACTTTAAGTCCATCAAAACACTCATACCTTTTCATTCAATAGGGCTGCCAAAACTTAGGGCATGGATAGACATAGATTTCATTCATTTTAGTTATAAATTCCTACTTATTCCAAGTCTCTAACATAGAATTTAAAAGCTTTAATTGTATATATGAACTAACCTTGTTTTGGCAGAATTATCCCAAGCAATTCCTTCACTTTCTTGTCTTTTCTTGGCTGCCAAAGGCTTTAGCAAGGTGCTAGGCAAAGTTTTAGTGAAGCTAGGTTAGGATTTTATGGTGAGACAAGGTAGGAAATCAAGCTTGCTTGATTGAGCTCCAATGGAGGGTGGAAGGAAGGGTTCACGTTTTTGGTGGAGAAGAAGGAGAAGAAGAGCAGCTGATTTTTGGTCCTCATTAGTCTTCATTTATCTCTTTAACTTGTTAGTCAAAGGATGGCTTATTTGTGATTGGTCCACATTTCCTTAATGACATCACTTTGAGGTCATAATTTGCATTTGTTGCATTTTTCTTTTCTTTCCTCCACTACTCATTTTCAATTTAATTTCTAGCAATATTTCTTCATATTTTATGTCATATTAATTATTTACTCAACTGGACAAGTCGGCCAAAAATCACCTCGAAGGCGAAATGACCAAAATGCCCTCCGCTTGGCTTAACGGGTCAAAATCGTCTGCACTGATTGAAAAATTTTTCTAGGTATTTTCTTGGCATTCTAATGCCATGGGAACCTCAATTACCCTTCTTCTGAGTCCCAAAAATTATTTTATAATTTTTCCCTGTCTAGGGCTCCTCGTTGAGAACCGAACTTCCCTCCGTGACCCATCGCTGGGCACCTACTGCTTGACTGGGCTTGTATTTTATTTCTAAAATTTTTACTAAATTTTACTTATTAATATGGGAGTGAAGTATGGTTCCTGACTATAGATTAAATATTTTTCCGACGTTTCTAGCCGTCCGACCGACACCTGGCCACCGAATAAGAGGATGTACTGAGTGGTTATCGAGAGGGTGTTACAACTCTTCCTCTAATTTAAATTTCGTCCTCGAAATTTACCCGATGCAAACAGCTGAGGGAACTGTTGCCTCATCGACTCTTCACTTTCCCAAGTTGCCTCCTCTGTTGTGGTGCCTCCAAAGCACTTTCACCAATGGAATTTGCTTGTTTCTCAACTCTTTCACTTCGAGCCAAGATCCGTAGAGGTTCTTCTTCATATGTCAAATCCGCCGTATTTCAATTTCTTCTCCGAGATGACATGTGAAGGATCCGAGCGATATCTTCTCGAGCATAGACACGTGGAACACATTGTGGATCTTGTCCACTGTGGTAAAGCTAGCCTATAGGCCACCGAACCCACCCGCTCAATAACTTCATATGGGCCAATAAACCTAGGGCTCAACTTACCTTTTCTTCCAAACCTCAACACTTTCTTCCATGGTGACACCTTGAGGAACACTTTGTCGCCAACCGCATATTCTATTTCTTTCTCTTCGTGCTCGGCATAAGATTTTTGTCTGTCTGAGGCAACCTTCAAGTTGGCTTTGATTAATTTCACTTTTTCTCACTGCTTCACTGTGTCCGGTCCTACCAGCTTGTCTTCTCCCAATTCAGTCCAAAGACACCGAGTTCTACATTTTCTCCCATACAAAGCTTCATATGGGGCCATTTGAATGCTAGCTTGGTAGCTATTGTTGTATGCAAATTCTCGCTGGGAGGTATCTATCCCAACTTCCTCAAACTCAATGACACAACTCCTCAAAGATATCCTCAAGGACCTGACATATATTTCATGTTATTATTATCATTTCAGTTCAACATTTGTATCAATTTCATGGGTTTCAATTGCTTACCTGGATTACTCTTTCTGATTGCCCATCCGTCTGAGGATGGAAAGCTGTGCTGAAATGGAGTTGTGTACCCAAGGATTCATGCAACTTCTTCCAAAATCTCAATGTAAACCTTGGGTCTCGGCCGATATGATGGAAAGTGGAATTCCATGCGCCTAACTATCTCACCGATATACAATTTTGCTAACTTCTCCAAAGGAGTAGTCACCCTAATCGGCAGAAAGTTTGCTGACTTTGTCAATATATCATCTATGACCCATGCCGCATCATGTTTCTTCCGGTGAGAGGTAGCCCACTTACAAAATCCATGGTGACCGATCCCATTTCCATTCGTATGCGATAGGTCAGAGCAAACCCGATGGAACTTGGTGTTCGCTTGACTTGTCGACATGTCAAACATTTAGTCACATAGTCACCTATATCCCTCTTCATACTGTGCCACCAATACCGGAGTTTCGCATCATGGTACATCTTTGTACTTCCCGGTGCATAGCATATACACCGGTGTGTGCCTCTTTAGAATACTCGCCTTCAATTCCCATCATCCGTACACACAGCCTTCCTTTATAATACAGACCCATCCGCTTTCACCTCATAATCGCTGCTTTTCCCTCTCAAATCTTGCTCACAATAGCCATTAGCTTCTCATCTACCTTTTGCCCATCTAATATCTCTGTCAGAGGTGTTTGGCCTCACTTGCAACTCACCAAAATAGCTCCATCTCAACCAAGGATAGACGGCATTCAATGATCTCAAAGTCGTGATGGACTTTCTCGCCAAAGCATCAAGAATTACATTTGCCTTCCTGTGATGGTAGTCAATTACACTATAATCCTTCAGAACTCAATCCATCGCTCTGCCTAAGGTTGAGCTCCTTCCGGTTGGCAAATATTTCGTGCTTTTGTGGTCGTGTAAATATAGCACTTTTCACCATACAAGTAATGCCTCCATATCTTCAAGCATAAGATAATTGCTGCAAGCTCTAGATCATGGGTAGGGTAGTTCTGTTCATGTGGCCTTAACTGCCTGGAAGCATAGGCGACCACCTTCCCCTCTTGCATCAATACACACCCTAGCCCATTACGTGAGGCATCACTATAGACAACAAAGTCCTTTCCGGCACTAGCTGTGTTAACACTGGTGCCTCTGTCAACATAGCCTTCAATTTCTCAAAACTGGTCTGACACTTGTCATTCCAGTCAAATCTGACATTCTTGTGTAACAACTTGGTCATTGGAGCAGCTATTAGGGAAAATCCTTCACAAATCTTCAGAATACCTACTAGCCCCAAGAAACTTCTCGACCTCGCTTGTATTTCGGGAGGCTTCCATTCCATCATCGCTTCTATTTTCTTGGGATCCACCTAATCCCATCACCGACACTATGTGTCCAAGGAATGCAATCTCATTCACCAAAAGTCACACTTGGACAACTTAGCATACACCTTCTTCTCCGCAGGTTTGCGTAACAATCTTCAAATGTTCATCATGTTCTTCCCTCGGTCTTGGAGTACACCGTAATGTCATCAATAAAAACCACTACGAACCGATCTAGGTATGGATGAAAGATACGGTTCATAAGGTCCATGAACGCCACTGGTGCATTTGTTAGGCCAAAGGGCATCACCGTAAACTCATAATGCCCATACCGGTCCCGAATGCGCCTTGGGCACATCTACATCTTTCACCCTCACCGATGATACCCTCGATCCGAGATCAATCTTAGAAAATACTCGCTTCCCTTCACCGATCAAACAGATCATCAATTCTAGGCAACGGATACTTGTTCTTCATAGTCACTTTATTCAATCGCCAGAATCAATACATAGCCTCAAAGTCCCATCCTTCTTCTTTACAAACAAAGACCGAGCTCCCCATGGTGACACATCAGCGTATGAACCCCTTATCCAAAGAACTCTTGCAATCGAAGTTTTCAACTCCTCAATTCAAGGTGCCATCCTATAAGGAGCAATGGAAATGGGTGTCAGATCTGCAGTTGTCTCAATAGCAAACTCGACTTCCCTTTCTCGTGGCAAACTGTGCAACTCTTCAGAAATACTGGAAGTCTCTCACCGTGGGTATGTCACTCAAGTTTGGCTTAGCTCGCCTAGTATCCACCACATGTGCTAGGTAGGCTTCACACCTTTTCTCATCATTCTTCTTGCAATCGTGGTGAGATGACATTGGATAAGAAATCATCCTTTCACCCACAACAGTTGATCTCATTACCCTCCGAGTTTTTAGAGAAATCCTCTTCAATTTGCAATCAACTATTGCCTGATGACGTGACAACCACCCATTCCCAAAATCACGCCAAACTCATGGAAGGGCAACTCAATCAAGTCCGCCAAGAATTCATACCCTCAATCCTCAACGGCAACCTTTGTATACTTTGTTCACCACTACATCGTGGCCTAATGGGTTAGTGACCGTAATGTCTTGGTCACTTTCCCCTACCAAGATCCCCTTTCTACGGGTAGATTGATGCAGATGTATGAATGAGTGGATCCTCGGATCCACCAATGCATGCACAGGAGTATTGTAGAGGAGAACGCACTCGATGACGCCCGGCATCTTGCTCCTCCCGAGCTCGTGGCATAATTCTCGCAGTGGCCCGTTATCCGCCTCTCTCGCCGGCTCGATGCAGCCTCGTGATGGTCCCACCGCCTGATTTACTGCACCTTCTACCCCTTGGTGGGGCAGAGCAGTCGCTTGTGTCTGAGTAGCCGTAGTAGTTCTCGCGTGGCGCTCTCAACCGATGCTCGCTGACCCACACCTCAAGCAGTGCACCGCCACTCTCCAACACTTCTTATGCCATCTTTGACAGCAGTGGACAGGCAGAAGATGCCGGGCTGGTCCTCAACCCCATCCTCGAGAGCCGCCCACCGATGGTGTGGACCGACCTCTCCTAGGGGTGAATCGTGGCCTAGGCCCCCGAGACTCGACTCGCCCCGTGGTCGAGCCGAACTTTGTGCAGAGGACCCTTGAACTTCTTCCCGATGCAGAGCCGAACTAGACCGACCCGGTCCCTCTTCTCGCTCTCTCTTCTAGTCCACTCACTAATTCTCACTTTTTCAACCTTTATGGCAGCTTCCACTAACTTGGTAAATTCGGTGATTCCCAAGGCAGTGAGCCGAATCTTGATGTTATCATTTAGTCCTCTTCAAATCTCTTGCATCTTTCAGCTTCATTAGTGACTATCTCCTTCCGTAGCGGCTTAATCGGACGAATTCTTTCTCATATTCTACCACGACATTTGTCTCTCGCCTCGTGTTAATAAATTCCCTTCTTCTCTCTTCTAGGTATACAAGACTACATACTTCTTCTTGAATTCCGAGAGAAAGAAATCCCAAGTTACGCCTTCTTCCGTCGCACTTCATCGACACCGTGTCCCACCACTCATAAGCATCATCTTGCAAGAAAGAGATGGCAGCCTGTGTTTTGCTCGAGTGCAAGTGAAGTTGTTTCAAGACTCGCCTGCCTGCTCAACCAATTCTACCGCAACAGAGTCATCTTCTCTCTGCCATAGAAATCCACTGCCCCAAATTTTCTTAACCTTTCCAGGTGTGACTTCTGCTGTGGAGCTGGTGGTGGTGGTGGTGGTGCTGGCATTACCCCAGCCATCTGTCTAAAGAAGTCGGCCATTTGTTGGAACATGGCTCGGGAGGCCGAGCAGGTGCTCGCTTGAGTCAAGTGAGCAGATTCTCTCATGCCCCCGGGCCTCACCGCAGTGGAGCATGACTCTCCACTTCCTCCTCAACGGCTCTCTGAGATGAAGGATCCATATCCTATTCAAAATAAGAAAGATAAACAGATCTGCATTAGTGTCACCTCGACTCTTACATATGCAATGCATGGTATGGACTCAATCTAGGCCCAGAAACGCCTAAACCGTGCTCTGATACCACTAAATGTGACACCCTTACCCGTACAAGATACCCGAGTAAGTAATGCCACTTGGTGTACCAAGACACTCTAATATTCCTCAATTAATTTAGACAATGCTTTTGCATATAATTTATGAAATACAATTTATTTAAACCATTCATCAAAAGTATCATTCATTTAAGGTTCAAAATTTTAAAGAAAATCCGCTGAGTACCGCTAAAAATGGAGAAACTGCTCTTCTAACCTGTTAAAAACACTTCCAATAAACAAATTCATTCATTCTCAACTTCAATATCATCACAAAACTCAATATCAAGGTTTCAACAATTTTTCAGTTTCAGGTTTCAACAACCTTTTCATTTCTCAACATCCATTTCTCATATACAAGCAATAAATACATGCTCAAATCTTGCATTCATAGTCATAACTTTCATTATTTACATAAACATCAAAATATATTACATGAGTTCAAATACATATGAGAAAATACAAATCGCTACAAAATATCAAAATGACAAAATGACACCTAGTGCCCTACCGATGCAATCGCAGTAGTGAGGTGACACGACATCGAGCGTAATCGCCGATGGACTCACCCACCGTGGTCTACCGGGCTCACGATCGGAATCTCCAGCACCTATGCGTGGCAAAGCAACGCGCTAAGCAATAATGCTTAGTGGTGCAATAATATAATAGAAGAAATTGGCAAGAAAATAAATGTGTATGCAAAGTGTATGCTTTCTTTGTTTGATTTTGGTATATTCATTAATTCATTAACTCTATTCACTTTTATTCATTTGGTTGCCCAAGTAACCTACACTAGACGATCGGATCGATAACGGGTAACCGCACCGGGTACCTAGTACCTCGCCGTCACACCATCGGTCACATACGTATCTCCAGGCAAATGTAATGCTAACAAGTCAGAATAATATCCGGCACAAGGCCAAGTCTCAATACAAAGTCAGAATGGCTAAAAGCCATGAAATCACAGAATGACATTTTTGCCATGTGCAGTACTGCTAACTGAACCCTATTGGCATGCCAAACTATCCAAACCAATCTTGTTAGGTATACTAGGGCATTTGAAACTCTTAAATTTGTCAATTGTGAATTTCAATTTTTTTAGTGTTACTATTCATCATTGGTCAACAAAAATGTTGACTTTTAGAATAAAAATGTGTACATCAACTTTGGCACTCCCAACATACCACATTTGGTGTTTAAAACTTGTTGGCATTAAGTGTTTTTACCATTTCTAAGCATTAAACCAAAGGAGCAGATTTTTCAGATTTTGTACCATAATTTCACTGTTCCATTGGACACTGTTACTCTTGGAATTTGAAGAAATGTAAAACATAAAAGTTGTTCCTTATTTTGTCTAGTTGAATTTCCTTTTTTGAATCACTCCATTTGGAGTTTTGTAGCTCCAGATATGGCTCAAAAACCCAGGCTGTCCGGATATGCAGTCTGCAGAATTTTACCATATCTACAGTGCATGAACAGTGACTTGAGTCACTTGGTTGACTGGGTTCTGGCCATAATTTGGGGTAGGTTCCTTCATG
This sequence comes from Hevea brasiliensis, assembly GCF_030052815.1. Taxonomy (NCBI): domain Eukaryota; kingdom Viridiplantae; phylum Streptophyta; class Magnoliopsida; order Malpighiales; family Euphorbiaceae; genus Hevea; species Hevea brasiliensis. The sequence continues at coordinate 58,702,113 of NC_079499.1, forward strand.
AAAGTTGTTTGTCTATGTCTTAACTTGTTGCTGTAAAAATTTCAGACCAATTGACCAAATATACAGTGACTTATGGCCAAATGAACAGTTACTGTTCATTTGGTCAAATTCTGCAGAGGCAGTTTCAGGGTTCCGGATTGTGGCTGAGTTTTGACCCTTTTGCTTTGGTCTTTCGGGCATGGTTTCTTCAGCAAAAATGTGCCATTATAAGCCTAGTTTCATGTCCAATTGGCCAAACATCAATTGGACAAGCACAGCCCAAGTTATGGCAGTGCAAAGGGACTGAAATTTCAGTCCCTATGCTGCTGTCCATAGGGCAGATTTCACCTCACTTTGCCATAGCATTTTTCAGTCCCATTTATGGTCAACATATCTAAAATGGTCACTAATTGACCATTACAATGTGCCCTAACAATTTCCTAAGCCAATTCACACTTTCACCTTTCCAAACCCTAATTTCCATATGAATTTTTCACAACATGCTTTAATTAACTATCTCTTTCAATAATCACATGCATACATGGTTTAATCTTGATATCTAGTCCACTTTAAGTCCATCAAAACACTCATACCTTTTAATTCAATAGGGCTGCCAAAACTTAGGGCATGGATAGACATAGATTTCATTCATTTTAGTTATAAATTCCTACTTATTCCAAGTCTCTAACATAGAATTTAATAAGCTTTAATTGTATATATGCACTAACCTTGTTTGGGCAGAATTTTCCCAAGCAATTCCTTCACTTTCTTGGCTTTTCTTGGCTGCCAAAGGCTTTAGCAAGGTGCTAGGGCAAGTTTTAGTGAAGCTAGGTTAGGATTTTATGGTGAGACAAGGTAGGAAATCAAGCTTGCTTGATTGAGCTCCAATGGAGGGTGGAAGGAAGGGTTCACGTTTTTGGTGGAGAAGAAGGAGAAGAAGAGCAGCTGATTTTTGGTCCTCATTAGTCTTCATTTATCTCTTTAACTTGTTAGTCAAAGGATGGCTTATTTGTGATTGGTCCACATTTCCTTAATGACATCACTTTGAGGTCATAATTTGCATTTGTTGCATTTTTCTTTTCTTTCCTCCACTACTCATTTTCAATTTAATTTCTAGCAATATTTCTTCATATTTTATGTCATATTAATTATTTACTCAACTGGACAAGTCGGCCAAAAATCACCTCGGAAGGCGAAATGACCAAAATGCCCTCCGTTTGGCTTAACGGGTCAAAATCGTCTGTACCGATTAAAAAATTTTTCTAGGTATTTTCTTGGCATTCTAATGCCATGGGAACCTCAATTACCCTTCTCTGGAGTCCCAAAAATTATTTTATAATTTTTCCCCCGGGTCTAGGGCTCCTCGTTGCGAGAACCGCAACTTCCCTCCGGTGACCCATCGCTTGGGCACCGGCTCGTTTGACTCAGTTGTATTTTATTTCTAAAATTTTTACTAAATTTTTCTTATTAATATTTGAGTTAATTAGGGTTCCTGACTTTAGTTTAAATATTTTTCCGGACGTTCTAGCTGTCCGGACCGACACCGGTCACCGGAACAGTAGGATGTACGGAGTGGTTATCGGGAGGGTGTTACATAAAATGAGATAAAAAAAACAAAAGAACCAGCAGCTTCCTTCTTCATACGGGCTGGAATAAGAGAGAAAGAGAGAGAAAAGGAAAAGAAAGAAAGAAAGAAAGGAAGAAGGAGAAGGAGAAGTAGCAGAAATAGGGGTTCAGCAGGGCAGCATATTTCTTTTCCGTCCAGGTGAGTTTGGCTCAACATCTAAGGCTGATTTTTGGATATGTTTAAGCTATGTATGTGTGGAAGTTATGGTAAAAATTTGGTGATTGTTCAACGGTTGGATTTGGAGAAACATATTGTTGAACACAGGCTGTCTGTAGGTTGAATTCTGAATTTTGGCTACTGAAATTTGAGAAAAATAAATAGTTAGGATGCTTATAAAATTATGAAATTTGGTACAAATGATATTTGGGATGTTGAGGCTTCTGTGTTAAAATTTGGTGAATTTTAGACTTGTGGTTTATGAGATATAAATTGTTTTGCATGAGCTGTCTGAGTAAGACTGATTTCTGCAAAAATTCAGATTGTGAAGGGTTGAATGAATGTTTTGATATCTCATGATATAGAGTTAATTTGATGCTGAAATTTTTACTGATATTGTATAGGGATGTCTTGAATATATGGTATAAATTTGGGATTTATCTAACGGTTAGATCATTATATATAAATTTGAATGCACAAGCTGCCAGATTGGTTATTAATGGGTTGTGGATTTAAGATTTATGATGGGAGTTTAGTCCAATTTAAGGGGAAATGCTATTGAATTTTTATTGGATATTTAATTTAGGAAAGTGAAGTTATAATTGATTATGATTATTATGGTTCTAGGAGAAATCTTGAAGAATAACAAGCTCAAGGTTGGTTTCAAAAAGGTTAGTGCATATACTTATCTTCCTTTCTTAAATTTTGTTAGGAAGTTAAATTGAATGAGAAATTGATGAAAAATTTGAACAAAACATATCTGTGGGAGTGTTCATGAATTTCGACAGCTTTGATGTATAAGGGTATGATGAGTTTAATTGATATTAAACTTGCCTAGAGATGGTATGAGATATGTATATATGTGATGGATGGGTTGATAAAGTATAGGTTGCATGAAATGAATATGAAAACTAGGGTTTTGGGGAGTAAAAATTAGCTTGGCTTATGAAATTGTTAAAGTACATCCTAATGGTCAATTAGTGACCATTTGAAGGAATTTGACCTTAATTGGGACTGGAATAAAGCATGGCAAAGGGAAGGTGTGTACTGCCTAGAGGGTGCAGAATGGTGACTGAAAATTCAGTCCATTTACACAGCCATAACTTTGGCTGTGTAGGTCCAATTAGTGTTTGGCCAATTGGACATGAAACTAGGCTTATAATGGCACATTTTTGCTGAAGAAACCATGCCCAAAAGACCAAAGCAAGTGGACCAAAAGTTGGCCCCAATCCAGATACCCTGCAAATAGCCCCTGCAGAATGAAAGATAAGCAGGCAGAATGTATGTTTACAATTTTGGGTAGACTTAATTTCTAATATTATTTGTAGTATTATTTGATTTAAATTTGGTAAGATTTATTAACATTGCCCGAGTAACCCATACTAGTCGACTGGACTGGATAAACGGGTAAACTAGCACTGGGTACTAAGTACCTCAGACCATCATACCATCGGTCACATTGTGTCTCCCAGTGTGCAACAGAATAGCTAATAAACTGTAATAATTATCAGGGATAAAACCTGAGTGTAATAACTCAAATAACATAGCCAAAGGCTATTGTGTCACAGAATGGTATGGAAAGCCATGAAACACAAAATGGCATGAAGCCATATGCAGTACTGCTAACAAAACCATATTGGCATGCCAAACTTTCCAAACCAATCTTGCTAGGTATACTAGGGCATTTTACACTTTTAAGTTTCACAATTTTTGAAATTTAAGTTTTAGTGTTACTATTCTATTTATTAGTCAACAAAAATGCTGACTTTTGCATAGGCAATAGGTACATTGGTTCTAATACTCCCAACATACCACATTTTACATTCTAAATTTGTTGGTATTGATTGCCAATACCATTTCTAAACTTAATGTTAATTGGATAGAATTTTCAGTTTTCATGCTTTGTCTTTGCTGTCCCATTAGTCACTTTTGCTATGGAAATTTGGCAAAATGATCAACATGAAAGTTGTTCCTTATTTTGTCTAGTTGTATTACTTTTTTGAATCACTCAATTTGGAGTTTTGTAACTCAAGTTATGGCCCAAAAACCACAACTGGTCGGACTGAAATTTTTCCAAAATTTCAGGACTGACCAAATCTACAGTGTTAGGAACAGTGACTGCAACTCACTTTTTGAATATGTTTTGGTCATAATTTGGGTTAGATTTCTTCATGAAAGTTGTAGATCTATATCTCAAATTGTTGGTGGTAAAATTTCAGGTCAATTGGATCTTTCTACACTGAGTTATGGCCAAATGACTCATCAGTGTGTCTCCCGATGTGCAACAGAACAGCTAATAAGCTGTAATAATTATCGGGGGTCAAACCCAAGTATAACAACTCACTATCATAGCCAAAGGCTATTATGTTACAAAATGGCATGGGATGCCATGAAATATAGAACGGCATGAAGCCATATGCAGTACTGCTAACAGAACCCTATTGGCATGCCAACCTATCCAAACCAATCACATTAGGACTACTAGGGCATTTAACACTTTTAATTTGTGTAATTCCTTGAAATTGAAATTTTAATGATTACTATTCATTTCATTAGTCAACCAAAATGTTGACTTTTGCATTGACAATAGGTAAATTAGGTTAAATATCATCAACATACCACATTTTACATTTTAAACTTGTTGGTATTGGTTGCCAACACCATCTCTAAGCTTAATGATAATTAGACAAAATTTTCAGTTTTCATGCTTTAACTTTACTATTCCATTAGTCACCTTTGCAGTGGTATTTTGGAAAAGTGATCAACATGAACGTTGTTCCTTATTTTATCTAGATGAATTTCCTTTTTTTGAATCACTCCATTTAGAGTTTTGTAGCTCAAGTTATGGCCTAAACACCATAACTAGCCGGATTGGGCAGATTCCAAAATTCTGGGCAAAACTGATTCTGCCAGATTTGGTGTCTCAAGTTTGGTTGGCAATTTGACTAGGTTATGATCATAATTTGGGTCAGGTTTCTTCATGAAAGTTGTTGGTCTATATGTCACCTTGTTGCTGGTAAATTTTCAGGTCAATTAGACCTTTCTACATTGAGTTATGGCCAAATGACCAAACACTGTTCATTTGGTCATTTTGCCCAGGCAGAGTGCAGGTCACCCGAATTAGGGTAAGCTTTTGGTCAAGTTGGTTTGGTTTTCTGGGCATGGTTTCTTCATCAAAGTTGTGCCATTATGTGTCTAGTTTTATGTCCAATTGGCCAAACACCAATTGAACCTCTAAAATTAAAGTTATGGCTGTCCAAACAGGCTGGACTCACAGCCACACCTGCAGGTCACCCAAGGCAGCCACTCCAACCTCAAATCCCACAACCCAATTCACTTCATTTCTGGTTCAAACCAAACCAAATGGTCACTAATTGACCATTAAAACCTACTTCTATCATCACAAGATCAAAGTCTCATTTTCCCCCCTCCAAACCCTAACTCAACATTTTCAAACTTGCATTTTCACTTTATTTCTTCAGTCTACTTAGCAAATACACATTGTGGGCAGCCCCAATACCCTTTTAACTTCATTAAACTCAACACCATCAAACCTTAACCATGGCTGCCAAAAATAAGGGATGGCATACCAATGTCTTTCATCAAGTTTCTTTGTCATTTAATCACCAATATAATGCTTAAACATGGAATTGAATTTAAATTTAAGGTTTTGGTCACTAACCTCTTTTAGCTCAAATCCAAGCCAACCAAAACTTTAATTTTTCTTCAAGATTTTGCTGCTCAAAGCTTCCTCAAGGTGTGGGGTGAATTTTTTGTGAAGACAACTAGGGCTTTTATGGTGTGGAAGCTAGGGAAAATCAAGCTTGAAAAAGCTTGTCCATGGAGGTTAGGGAAAATTGGTTTACGGCAAGGAAGAAGAGGAAATGGAAATCTGATTTCTTTCTCTCATTTTTCAGCCCATTTTGTCTTTTTAAACATATTTATGCCATGTGTCAACACTTGAGTGGGTGAAGGCACACTAATGACATCATGTGATGTCATAAATTCCCATTTAATTCATTTTTTTTCTTTTCTTTTCTACTCATTTTTAATTCAACTTTTAGTAATATTTATTCACATTTTATGTCATAATAATTATTTACTTAACTGGACAAGTCGGCCAAAAATCACCTCTGAAGGCGAAATGATCAAAATGCCCTCCGTTTGGCTTAACGGGCCAAAATTGTCTGTACCGATTGAAAAATTTTTCTAAGTATTTTCTTGGCATTCTAATGCCATAAGAACCTCAATAACCCTTCTCTGGAGTCCCAAAAATTATTTTATAATTTTTCCCCCTGGTCTAGGGCTCCTAGTTGCGAGAACCGCAACTTCTCACTAGGTTACCCATCGCTAGGGCACTGGCTCATTTAACTTGGTTGTATTTTATTTCTAAAATTTTTGCTAAATTTTTCTTATTAATATTTGAGATAATTATAGTCCCTCACTTTAGTTTAAATATTTTTCCATACATTCTAGCTGTCCGGACCGACACCGATCACCGGAACAGTAGACTGTACGGACTAGCTAAAGTGAGGATGTTACAAGAGGTCAGTCCACACCATCAGTGGGCAGCTCTCCAGGGATGGGGTTCAGGGGACCAACCCCAGCATCTTCTGCATGTCCACATTGCTTGAAGTGGCATAAGGGGGAGTGTTGGAGAGTGACGGGTGCCTACTTAAGGTGTGGGTCAACAGAGCATCAGTTGAGGAACTGTCCACGTAGAACTGCTACAGCTGCTCCAACAAAAGCAGACAAACCTGCTCCTACACCACAAAGGGGTAGGAAATCTGGAAAATCTAAGGCAGTGGGACCATCACAGAGGCCTGCATCTGAGCCAGCAAAGAGGCCTGAGTGCAGAGCACTTGCCAGAGCATATGCCATAAGAGCTCAGGAGGAGCAAGATGCCCCGGACGTCATCAGGGGTATGTTCTCCCTCTACAATACATCTGTGCATGTATTGGTGGATCCAGGATCCACTCATTCATACATCTGCATCAACCTACCCGTAGAAAGGGGGTAATTAGTAGGCGAGAGTGACCAAGACATTCCAGTCACTTATCCATTGGGCCATAGTGTAGTGGTGAACAAAGTATACAAGGGTTGCCCGTTAAGGATTCAGGGGTATGAATTCTTAGCAGACCTGATTGAGTTGCCTTTCCATGAGTTTGACGTGATTTTGGGAATGGACTGGTTGTCATGTCATCAGGCAATGGTTGATTATAAGTTGAAGAGGATCTCATTGAAAACTCCTGAGGGTAATGAGATTACAGTTGTGGGGGAAAGGACAGATTTCTTGTCCAATGTCATCTCAGCCACAGTTGCAAAAAAACCGAAGAGAAAAAGCTGTGAAGCCTACCTAGCACATATGGTGGATACTAGGCAGGCTCAGCCAGATCTATGTGGCATATCCACAGTAAGAGACTTCCCAGATGTATTCCCCGAAGAATTGCCTGGCTTGCCACCAGCAAGAGAAGTTGAATTTGCTATTGAGATACTGCCGGGTATAGCACCAATCTCTATTGCTCCTTATAGGATAGCACCCACAGAATTGAAAGAACTGAAAATCTAGTTGCAGGAGTTGCTGGATAAGGGGTTCATACGCCCCAGTGTGTCACCATGGGGAGCTCCAATACTGTTTGTACAGAAGAAGGACGAGACTTTGAGTTTATACAATGATTATCGGCAGTTGAATAAAGTGACTGTGAAGAACAAGTATCCGTTGCCTAGAATTGATGATCTGTTTGATTAGTTGAAGAGAGCAGGAGTATTTTCCAAAATTGATCTCAAATCAGGGTATCATCAATTGAGGGTGAAAGATGCAGATGTGCCAAAGACTGCATTCAGGACCCGGTATGGGCATTATGAGTTCTTGGTGATGCCCTTTGGCCTAACAAATGCACTAGCAGCATTCATGGACCTTATGAATCGTATCTTCTATCCATATCTAGATCGGTTCGTAGTTGTAACACCCTCCCGGTAGCAACTCCGTACATTCTACTGTTCCGGTGACCGGTGTCGGTCCGGACAGCTAGAACGTCCGGAAAAATATTTAAACTAAAGTCAGGAACCATAATTAACTCAAATATTAATAAGAAAAATTTAGTAAAAATTTTAGAAATAAAATACAACCAAGTTAAATGAGCCGGTGCCCAAGCGATAGGTAACCCAGGGGGAAGTTGCGGTTCTAGCAACTAGGAGCCCTAGACCTGGGGAAAAATTCATAAAATAATTTTTGGGACTCCAGAGAAGGGTGATTGAGGTTCCTATGGCATTAGAATGCCAAGAAAATATTTAGAAAAATTTTTCAATCGGTACAGACAATTTTGACCCATTAAGCCAAACGGAGGGCATTTTGGTCATTTCGCCTTCAGAGGCGATTTTTGGCCGACTTGTCCAGTTGAGTAAATAATTATTATGATATAAAATATGAATTAATGTTGATGAAAAATTAATTTAAAGTTAGTAGAAAAGAAAAGAAAAAGAAAATGGAATTAAATTATATTTATGACATAGGATGACATCATTAAAAAGCTTCCCACCAATTAGAAATTGACAAGCCAATTAAAATGAGATAAATATAACTAAAATGAAGTAAAAAAATAAACACAATTTCTGCAATTCTCTTCCATTTCCCGTAACCCATTTTCCCTTCCACCCAAACCACCATTAAAGCTCCCTTAAACTTCATTTCCCACTTCAATTCACCTCAAAACCTTATCCTCCCTTCACAAAAAATTATACCCACATCAAGGAGAAGTGTTTGGCAGCCAAGAAAACAAAAGAAAGTGGAAGAAAGTGAGGTGTGAACAAGCTTAGAAAATCACCAAAGAGGTTAGTGCCATAACCTTTGCTTTTACATCTTTCTAATCATGAATTTGAGCTAAGTTAAGTTAAAAATTTGACAAAAATTGAATTAATGAAGCATGGTTATATTCCATGAAGTTTTGACAGCCTTGACATGAGTTAGGGTTAGGAGAAATCTTTGGTTTAAAGTGACATATTGCTGCCCCTCTTATAAATTATATGATTAGTATAGCAAATTAGGAGTGGGATGCATGAATTGGAGGCTTGGTCAATTAGGGTTATGGTTTTGGGAGTGAAACTTGGACTTTGCTTATGAAGTGATTAGTGAACATTCTAATGGTCAATTAGTGACCATTTGAGGCAAGTTAATCATAATTGAAGTGAACTAAAGTGTTACAAACCCAATTGGTAGGCTGCCTAGTGACAGCAGCAATGAGGCTGTGAGTCCAGCCTGTTTGGACTGCCATATCTTTGGCTGTGTAGGTCCAATTGGTGTTTTGCCAATTGGACATGAAACTAGACTTATAATGGCACAATTGTTCTGAAGAAACCATGCCCAAAAGACCAAAGCAAGTGGATCAAAAGTTAGCCCCAATCCGGATACCCTGCAAGCAAATTCTGCAGAATGACCAACTGTTCATTTGGCCATAACTCACTGTAGAATGGTCTATTTGACCTGAAATTTTTACAGCAACAAGATGAGATATAGAAAAACAACTTTCATGAAGAAACCTACCCCAAATTATGACCAGAACCTATTCAACAAGGCAGTGGCAGTCACTGTTCATTGTACTGTAGATTTGGTAAATTCTGCAGATTGGAAATCCGGCCAGCTGTGGTTTTTGGACCATATCTGGAGCTACAAAACTCCAAATGGAGTGATTCACAAAAAAAAAATTCAACTAGACAAAATAAGGAACAACTTTCATGTTTACCATTTCCTCAAATTTCCACTGTAACAGTCCCTAATGGAACAGGAAATTTATGGTACAGAAACTGAAAATTCTGCCCCTTAGTGCTAAGTTTGGAAATGGATTTGGTGATTAATTCCAACAAGTTTTAAATGCAAAATGTGGTACATTGGGAGTGTTAAAACCAATACACCTATTTTCTATCTAAAAGTCAATATTTTTGTTGACTAATGAAGTGAATAGTGACACCAAATCTTGAAATTCACAAATTGAAGAATTTTAAAGTATCAAATGCCCTAGTATACCTAACAAGATTGGTTTGGATAGTTTGGCATGCCAATAGGGTTCAGTTAGCAGTACTGCACATGGCATTATGCCATTCTGTGATTTTATGGCTTTTAGCCATTTTGATATTGTGTTGAGGCTTGGCCTCGTGCCTAATATTATTTACAGCTTGTTAGCCGCTCATTGCACACCGGAGATACATATGTGACCGATGGTGTGACCCAAGGTACTTGATACCCAAAGTGCGGTTACCCGTTTATCCATCCGATGGTCCAAAGATAGGTTACTTGAGCAACTAAAAGAATGAAAGTGGACAAAGTTAACGAAATAAATGAATATAACAAACACAAACAAATAAGACATATACATTCAATACATATTTATTTTCTGCTATTTCCTGTTATTTTATTATTGCACCACTAAGCATTATTGCTTAGCGCGTTGCTTTTGCCACGCGTAGGTTCTGGAGATACTGATCATGAGCCCAGTAGACCGCAGACTGGGTGAGTCCATCCTGTAGCTCTACATAGTGTCCGTGTCACCTCACCATCCACAGTGCATTGGTAGGACACTAGGTTTCATTTTGGTATTTTGTAACTAACTTGTATTTTCTCATATGTAATTGAACTTATGTAATGTATTTTGATGTTCATGTAAATAATGAGAATTATGTTTGTGAATGGAAAAGTGAATATTTATTTATGACTTTTACATGATTATTACATGAGATGAATGATTGAGAAATGGAAATGTTATTGAAAAATATATTGAGATTTTGATATTGGAGTTTGAGAATAATTGAATATGATTATTGGAAGTGTTTTTTACAGGTTCCGAAGAACAGTTTTCTCCATTTTTAGCCGGTACTCTGCCGAATTTTTTTTATAAAATTTTCAGAACCTCAAATAAATTATAATGTCAATAAATGACTTAAATGAATTATATTTCACAAGTTATATTCAAAACTATGATAAAAATTAATTAAGATAAAATAGAGTGTTCCGGTACACCGTGTGACATATCTTACTCGGATATACTGTAGACGGGTAAGGGGTGTCACAGTAGTGGTCTTTATTGATGATATTTTAGTGTATTCCATGACCAGGGAAGAACATGATGAGCATTTTAGGATTGTTCTGCAAACCCTGAGAGAAAAGAAGTTGTATGCTAAGTTGTCCAAGTGTGACTTCTGGTTGAATGAGATTGCATTGAACCTCTACAACTCCTGTTATTGCTGTCTAAACCTGCTGGACTCATGCTCAGTCCTGTAGGTCAGCCAAGGCAACAACACTAACTTCAATTCCCACTAAACAAACCACTTCATTTCTTATTCACACATAACCAAATGGTCACTAATTGACCATCAAAACTTACTTTCACTATTACATGATCAAAATCTCAATTTTTGGGTCCAAACCCTAGCTCCACCATTCTAGATTTTTGCATTCACTTGCACTTCACCTTCCTAATCAATAGATTAGTATTAAGAGCAGCTAGAGAACCATTTTAATTTAAGAAAATCTTCAAACCCTACCTATCCCAAAGCTGCCGAAATTTTAAGAAAATCTTACACATGGAATATTTTTAATTTTCATACAAATTTGCTTTCCACTCCACTCCTTTAACATGAATCAAAAGAGGAAGAGTGAGTTTAGTCACTAAACTCTAATGGAGTAAATTTCAATCTTGCAAGAGCTCTTCCTTTACACTTCTTTTCGCTCCCAAAAGCTTCACCAAGATGAAAGAGCAAGATTTTGTGTTGACACTTAGGGTTTTTGTTGAAAGAAAACTAGGGAAATGAAGGTTTAGAAAGTTTGTTAATGGAGGAGTGAGGGAGAGCATATGGTGCGGCTTTGAAGAAGAAGAGAATGGCTGCTATTTTTTCTAGAATCCTGCCTCCTTTTCTCTATTTTTAATGTATTTTAATTGTGCTTCTTTATTTTGATTGGCTATAAACTTTAATTACCTCATGCTTACATAAGCATTAGGTAATAAATCCCATTTATTTCCATTTTCTTTCCTCTCTCTTGCTATTCATTTTTAAATAAATTTTCATCAATATTTATTCATATTTTATGTCATATAATTCACTTACATAAATGGACAAGTTGATAAAAAATCATCTCTGAAGACGAAATGACCAAAATGCCCTCCGTTTGGCTTAACGAGCTAAAATTGTGTGTACTGATTGAAAATTTTTTCTAAGCCTTTTCTTAGCATTCTAATGCCATAGAATCCTCAATGAGTCTTCTCTGGAGTCCCAAAAATTGTTTTATGAATTTTCTCCCGGGTTTAGGGCTCCTAGTTGCGAGGACCACAACTTCCTACTGGGTTACCCATCGTCAGGGCACCAGCTTATTTAACTTGGTTGTATTTTATTTCTAAAATTTTTCCTTAATTTTTCTTATATTTATTTGAGTTATTTTATGACCCCTCACTCTAGTCTAAATATTTTTCCAGACGTTTTAGCTGTCTAGACCAAGACCGGTCACCGAAATAGTAGAATGTGCGGAATTGCTACAGTGAGGGTGTTACAATTCTTCACCTCTAACAAAAATTTCGTCCTCGAAATTTACCTAATGTAAACAGTTGAGGGAACTGTTGCCTCATCGTCTCTTCACTTTCCCAAGTTGCCTCCTCAGTATTATGATGCCTCCAAAATACTTTCACCAGTCGAATTTATTTATTCCTCAGATGCTTCACTTCCCGAGCTAGGATCCGTATAGGTTCTTCTGTATATGTCAAATCCAGTTGGATTTCAATCTCTTTCATGGAGATGACATGTGAAGGGTCTAAGCGGTATCTTCTTAGCATAGACACATGGAATACATTATGGATCTTATCCAGTTTTGGTGGTAAAGCTAGCCGATAGGCCACTGGTCCCACACGTTCAATGACTTCATATGGGCCAATGAACCTAGGGCTTAACTTACCCTTTCTTTCAAACCTCAGTACTTTCTTCCATGGTGAGACTTTAAGAAACACTTTATCGCCAACTGCATACGCTATCTCTTTTCTCTTCAAGTCGGCATAAGATTTTTGTCTATCTGAGGCAACCTTCAAGTTAGCTTTAATTATCTTCACTTTCTCCTCAGTCTGTTTCATCAGGTCTGGTCCTATCAGCTTATCTTCGACCAATTCAGTCTAACACACTAGGGTTTTACACTTCCTCCCATACAGTGCTTCATACGGGGCCATTTGAATGCTAGCTTGGTAGCTATTGTTATATGTGAATTCTGCTATTGGGAGATATCTATCCCAACTCCCCTCAAACTCAATAATATAACTCCTCAGCATATCCTCAAGGATTTATCACATAATTCACATTGTTACTATCATTTCAATTTATTAGTTGTAAAAATTTAATTAGTTTTTAGGTTTACCTAGATTACTCATTCTGACTGTGCATCCGTCTAAGGATGAAAAGCTGTGCTAAAGCGGAGTTGTGTGCCCAAGGCTTCTTGCAACTTCTTCCAAAATCTCGATGTAAACCTTGGGTCTCGATTAGATATGATGGAAAATGGGATTCCATGCAGTCTAACTATCTCACTGATATACAATTCTGCTAGCTTCTCCAGTGAGTAGTCAGTCCTAACTAGCAGAAAATGTGCTGACTTCATCAATCTATCCACTATCACCTACACTGCATCATGCTTTTTTTGGGTGAGAGGTAAACCACTAACAAAATCTATAGTGACTCAGTCCCATTTCCATTCAGGTATGCTTATAGGCTGTAGCAATCCTGATGGAACTTGATGTTCTGCTTTAACTTGCTGACATGTCAAGCACTTAGTAACATAGTTAGCTATATCCTTCTTCATACCAAGCCACCAATAATGAGGCTTCAAATCATTATATATTTTTGTGCTTCCTGGGTGCATAGCATAAATACTAGTGTGTGCTTCTTTCAGAATATTAGTCTTCAATTCCCCATCATCTGGTACACACACTCTTCCTTTGTAATATAGACACCCATCCGCTTTCACCTCATAATCAGTTTCCTTTCTCTCTGAAATTTTACCCACAATAGCCATTAATTTTTCATTTGCCTTCTGCCCATCTTGTATCTGCTGTAGCAAGTTTGGCCTCTCTTGTAACTCAGCCAAAATAGCTCCATTTTGAGCTAAGGACAGATGGGCATTTAGTGATCTTAAAGCTGTGATGGATTTTCTGCTTAGAGCATCAGCAACTACATTTGCCTTATCAGGATGGTAATCTATCACACAATCATAGTCCTTTAGGAACTCAATCCATCGCCTCTATCTAAGATTGAGCTCCTTCTGGGTTGGCAAATATTTTAGACTTTTGTGGTCTGTATAGATGTAGCATTTTTCACCATACAAATAATGCCTCCATATCTTCAATGCGAAGATAATTATTGCTAACTCCAGGTCATGAGTAGAGTAGTTCTGTTCATGTGGCCTTAACTGCCTAGAAGTATAGGCGACCACTTTCCCCTCTTGCATCAATACACACCCTAACCCATTATGCGAGGCATCACTGTAGACCACAAAAGTCTTTTCCCAACACTGGCTGTGTTAACACTGGTGCTTCTATCAACATAGCCTTTAGCCTCTCAAAACTGGCTTGGCACTTATCGTTCCAGCCAAATTTCACATTTTTGTGTAACAACTTGGTCATTAGAGCAGCTATGAGAGAGAACCCTTTCACAAATCTTCTGTAATACCCAGCTAGCCCCAAGAAACTTCTGACCTCAGTTGTATTTCTGGGAGGCTTCCATTTCATCACTGCTTCTATCTTTTTGGGATCCACTCTAATCCCTTCAGCTGATACTATGTGTCCAAGGAAGGAGATTTCACTCATCCAGAAGTCACACTTGGATAGCTTAGCATACAGCTTCTTTTCTCACAGGGTTTGCAGAACAATCCTCAAATGTTCATCATGTTCTTCTCTGGTCTTGGAATACACCAGAATATCATTAATAAAGACCACTACAAATCGATCTAAGTATGGATGGAAGATACAGTTCATATGGTCCATAAATACTGCTGGTGCATTTGCTAACCCAAACAGCATCACTAGGAATTCATAATGTCCATACCAGGTTCTGAATGCAGTTTTTGACACATCTGCATCCTTTACCCTTAACTGATGATACCCTGATCTGAGATCAATTTTTGAAAATACACCGGCTCCCTTTAACTGATCAAACAGATCGTCAATTCTAGGCAACAGATATTTATTCTTCACAGTTACTTTGTTCAACTGCCGGTAATCAATACACAATCTCAAGGTTCTATCTTTCTTCTTCACAAACAGCACTGGAGCTCCCATTGTGACACACTGGGGCATATGAACCCCTTATCGAGTAGCTCTTGCAACTGAATTTTCAACTCCCTCAATTCAGTGGGTGCCATCCTATAAGGAGAAATAAAAATTGACTCTGTACCCAGCATTACTTTAGTAGCAAATTCGACTTCCCTTTCTTGTGGTAAACCAGGCAATTCTTCAAGAAACACATCTGGGAAGTCTCTTACTGTGGGTATATCATACAAGTTCAGCTTAGCTTGCCTAGTATCAACCACATGTGCTAGGTAAGCTTCATAGCCTTTTCTTATCCATCTTCTTACAACTGTGGCTGAGATAACATTGGATAGAAAATCTGTCATTTCACCCACAATAGTAATCTCAGTACCCTCAGAAGTTTTTAGAGAAATCCTCTTTAGTTTGCAATCAACTATTGCCTGATGACGTGACTACCAGTCCATTCCCAAAATCACGTCAAACTCGTGGAATGGCAATTCAATTAGGTCTGCTGAGAATTCATACCCCTGAATCCTCAACGGACAACCTTTATACACCTTATTCACTACCACACTGTGGCCTAGTGGATTTGTGACCAGAATATCTTAATCACTCTCCTCTACTGAATCTCCCCTCTCTATGGGTAGTTTGATGCAGATGTATGAATGAGTGGATTCTGGATCAACCAATGCATGCACAGATGTGTTGTTGTAACACCCCTAAGTTCGGTAGTGCGTTCTGCTGTTCCGGTGACCAGTGCTGTCCGGACAGCTAGGATGCCTAGAACCACACCTTGTTATGAGAGAGGAGACATAAATAATGAAATACAAAAAAAGAAAATACAAGAAAAACAAAGGAAAAATCATAGCAAAGAAATGTAACCGAATAAGTGAGCCGGGAAACCTAGCGATGGGTGACCGAAGTCACGAGTGGACCGTTGACTAGCTCCGGGAAACCCTTGAAAACATTTTTAAGACTTAAATAGACCCTTATTGAAGAATAAATATCATTAGAAAGATCAAAGAAAAATTAAATAATTAGTACAAAGAAAAGTGAGAAATCGAAAAACAGACAAAATACGGTGTTACCGAAAAATTAGGAATGCCACCCGAACAGGGGCATTATGGTCATTTGACGTCCCGAAGTGTCTTTTGACCTAAATGTCCATTAAAAATAAATAATATTACACTTAGAAAATAAAATAAAAAATTAATTTGGTGGTACCTAAAGTAAATAGCTAAAATCAAGGGTTTAATGTGGGATTAAATGAAAGTTTAGCTTAAAATATGATTAAAATTGTGAGTGGACCACTAATGCATAAAATAAACATATAATAGGGCAGCTGTAACTCCACTAAATCAGCTGAACTTCATCTTCCTCAAAGTGATCTCAACATTGCCGTGAATGAAGGTGAGAGGAAAAACCATGGCCATTTCTCATGCAAGCTCTCTTAACTCTCCATTTTCAACTCCAATCTCTTAAGTTCCTTCATGAAACTTTGTCTACTCATCACAAGGAAGAGTTTGATACTAAATTTGAGAAGTTTAAGCAAGGTTTAACAAGCTCCAAGCATAAGGTAAGTCCATAATTTTGAAGATAGCTTTGTTAAGTTTTGTGTGCATGTTATGGGTGTTGGTTTTGTGAAGGAAAATTTTGAGTTTGAAGAGTTATTGTTGTTTTCATTTTGGACAGCCATGGAGTCACGTTTTTGATGAGATATTTATGCATATAATTGATGAGAAATAATGTTGATCATGGTGATTTAATATCCTAGAGGATTATTTCACATATATATGGTGATTTATGCACTTGGATGGGAATTGGTAAATTGTAGGGCACTTTGATGTTGAAGAAGGTTTTCGGCAGCTTGGGGACCCTTGAATAATTGTATGTATTGATGGAAGTATTGGCAGAATGTTGACATAGAAGAATTGATGAATGTGTATGTAAATTAGTAGTGGAAATTATATGTAATGATTAGGTGTAATTATGTACATATATTGCTAAATTTGGACTTTGTGGTTTAGGGTTGTAATTGATGTATTGAGAATGTTTGTATTCTGTCCAAATTGACCATAGTAAGAAGTGATAAATGAATATGGAATGGTATAACATCAGAATTGGGTATGGGGATTTAAGGTAGAGCAAGTTAAATGTGTGTTTGAATTGGGGTTTGAAAGACACATAGAGGACAGTGTGCAAATAGACCTATAACTTTAAATGTGTAACCTCAATTGGTATGAGACCAATTGGAGGTGAAACTAGGCACAAAATGTGCCAACTTTCATTGAGAGAACATACCAAAATTCTGCTTGCAAGGTGATGTGAAAAATGACCAATTCGGATTAGGTACACTTGAGACCTAAAAACTGACCATTTGGGCAGCAGTGAGTGTTTAGGCCATAACTCACTCAAAACAGGTCCAATTGACCTGAAATTTTAACCATGAATAGTTAAGACCCATACCTACAAGTCTTATGAAGATACCAAAGCCCAGAAATGACCATAAGCAAGTCAAAAAGCTTGCACAAGTTCGGGTCCAAAAACTGGCCGAACCAAAGTTGACCAAATTGACCAAAAAAATGACCCAAATTGATACCATTTGACCAGCAATAGTGTAATGACCATAACTTGGTCTACTTAACTCGGATTGACCTAAAATTTTGCCCCGCGTGCAATAAGACATAGATCTACAAGTTTGTAGTTTTGACCGAAGCCCGAAAACCGAGGGAACTAGGCCGTCCGGCTAGGTCAAACCAGTATCCCGAAATCCAGCAAGTTGCATTAAAATGCACTAAACAAGGAAACGAGTTTGGCAAAACGTACCAAACCTAAAACCCTATCGAATGTGACATATTAACGACACTAAAACCTAATTTACCTAAAAGCATAGCGAGGGTCGGTATATTAGGTGATTAAGTGAATAATTGAGTTCAGTGCATTATTTACTAAACACCATCGTTAGAGGCAAATTAAATTAGCACTGAAACACTTCAAATTATGTTTCTCAGTTAACAAGGACTCAGCAAAAGGGAAAGAAATACTGAGTCAAAACCAGGAGACAAATATCAGAGGTTTGTGCACAACAACTATTTCTCTTGAATTTTCAATTGAAATAAATATTGACTATTTGTATATTATTGTTTTAAATTGTGTTTGTGCACAACAACTATTTCTTTTGAATTATTTTCAATTGAAATAAATTATGACTACTTGTATATTATTGTTTTAAATTGTGGAAATGTGTTTGGTGGACACTTATTGATTGAAAAACATTGTGAATGGTTTGAAATTGTGAAAAATTGTTTGAATGATATTGATGGATACTTATTGATTGAAAAGCACTGTAAATGGTTTTTGTGGAAATTGAAGTGAATTACGAATTGTGTTGCCAATTTGTGAATGAAATTATAACTTTGGAAATTTATTGGATTCTTACGGATCATTTGAATAAAATGTTTGGAATTGTTTTGACTCACAATTGGCATGACACTGATACTATGTTCCTCCTCCATTAATGGGGTGAGTGTGATTATTCCTCCCTCTTTGACTTATCAGTCTGGGGTGAGTATGATTATGTTCCTCCCTCTTTGACTTCCCAGTCTGAGGTGAGTATGGATGAGTACTCATTAGATAGCTAGCTTCCTCCCTCATTGATTTCGATTATTGGGGTGAGTATGTCTTGTCGTGGTGTACAACACGGCATATATGGAAAAATTGTGTCATGACTTAAATTGTGATATTGATTGGCAACACTGTATTCTCCAGTTATTTGATCGAATGGTGTTATTGATTTGCAAAACGATATTATTCAATTATTTGATCGAATTGTGTTATTGATTTGCAAAACGATATTATTCAGTTATTTGATCAATTGTGTTATTGATTTGCAAAAATGTATTATTCAGTTATTTGATCAAATTGTGCATGAATTGGCAATACGGTATTCTTAAACTATTTGACTAAATTGTGTTATTATGAATTTTGATAATTTGTGAATTGGAGTTTAAATTCCTTATGACATTCATTGTCTTGAATTTAACTATGGTTTTAAGTATCCACTATTGATATGATTTATGAATTGTGATTTAAAATTTGTATTTGGTTAATGTTGTGCACCACTGAGACATTGTCTCAAATGATAGCTTTATTCTTTGTCAGTAGAGAGCAGGCAGCAGACTAGGTGCTAGTACCGCCAATGAGAGATTTTTGGTATAGTGAGTATACCATATGTGGCATTTGTATCAGAATGTATATTCACCGTATGTATATTTTGTTCTTGGTTTTGAGCTGTAAATTTAAGTTGTACTGAGAAAGTTGTAAAATAATTATGAGTTATTTGGCTTGTAAAAATTGTGTTATATTTTTGTATCTTAGTCTTTGAAAATCACTGTGGATTTGACTTGAGAAATGTGTTGTGTTGATAAAAATGTTGGAGTTGAGATTTGAAAATATATTGAAGTGCTTTTTACGAGTTTTCAAGAACTGCTTTGTCCAAAATACAAATGGCACCTTGCCAAAATTTTTACAGATACTCCAAATAAATCAAATGAGTTAGTTGTTTCACTTGATTCACCAAAGTCTTTCACACTGTAAATAGTGCTCACCATGTAAAAGAAGAAAAGTTTTTAAAATCCCTTGTAGTGTATTTAATGGATTATCAGTAGACGGAGTTGGTAATTCATTAGGTATACTACGGGATCATGTTATGCCTTACAGAGGGGTAGGGTGTGACAGTTGTAGAGGGAGAACGTACCCCTGATGACATCTGGGGCATCTTGCTCCTCCTGAGCTCTTATGGCATAGGCTCTGGCAGGTACTCTGACCTCTAGCCTCTTAGCTGACTTAGATGCAGGTCTCAGTGATGGACTAGCTACTTCAGATTTACCAGACTTCCTACCCCTTTGAGGTGCAGGGGCAGGCCTATCAGCTTATGTTGGGGCAATTGTAGTAGTCCTCTTCGGATAATTTTTGATATGATGTTCTATAGATCTACACTATAAGCATGCACCAGTCACTCGTCAACAGTCACTCTTATGCCACTTCTGGCAGTATGGACAGGCAAAAGATGCTGGGCTAGTCCCTTGAACACCATCCCTGCAGAGCTACCCACTGATGGTGTGGATTGGGCTCTCCTAGGTGTGAACTATGGTCTGGGCCCCTAAGACTGACCCTAACCTTGTGGTTGTCCCAAACTCTGAGTAGGAGGACCCTTAGACTTCTTACTGGGAGCAGAGAATGAACTGGACTGACTTGGACCCCTCTTCTGCTGTCTTTCCCTTCTAGTTTGCTCATTTATTCAGACTCTTTCTACTTTCGATGCAACATCTACTAATTTGGCAAAATTCATGATCTCCAATGCTGTTATCATGACTTTGATATTGTCATTGAGCCCTTCTTCGAACCTTCTGCACCTCTCTGCCTCTGTAGGGACTATCTCCATCCCATATCGGCTCAATCTGATGAATTCTCGCTCATACTCTACCACTGATATTTGCCTCTGTCTCAGACTGATAAATTCTCTTCTTCTCTCTTCTAAATACACTTTACTGACATACTTCTTCTTGAACTCTGTAAGGAAGTAATCCCAGGTGATTTGATCTAGTTGCACCTCACTGGTTACTATGTCCCACCACTGGTATGCATCATCTTAAAGTAAGGACACAACAACCTCTAGATTCTGCTCGGGGGTGCAATGAAGCTATTTCAACACTTTGACCGTTCTATCCAACCAGTTTTCTGCTGTCATAGGGTTATCCTCCTTCTTCCCAAAGAAATCCATAACCCCATGTTTTCACAATTTCTCCAAATAAGAC
Source organism: Hevea brasiliensis (assembly GCF_030052815.1). Taxonomy (NCBI): domain Eukaryota; kingdom Viridiplantae; phylum Streptophyta; class Magnoliopsida; order Malpighiales; family Euphorbiaceae; genus Hevea; species Hevea brasiliensis. The sequence goes on from NC_079499.1 coordinate 58,722,956, forward strand.
TTCTGTGGTACTTGTGGAGGTTGTGGCTGTGGTTATGGTGGTGGAATTGCCCCCATTATTTGCCGGTAAAATTTGGTCATTTGCTAGAATAATGCAAACTGAGGTTGGCTATGTGCCTCAGCTGCTGGTGGAGCAGATTCTCCCCTGCCTCCAGATTCAGCCCTTGGTGGAGCACGACTCCCACCTCTTCATCAACTGCTCTTTGAGAAGCAGGATCCATATCCTAATCAAAATAAGAAAACAAACAGATTTGCAGCAGTGTCACCTTAACACTTACAAATGCAATGCAATGGTATGCACTCTATCTAGGCCTAGAAACGCCTAAACCGATGCTCTGATACCACTAAATGTGACATCCCTTACCCTTCTACAGTGTAGCCGAGCAAGATATGCCACACAGTGTGCCGGAGCATCAATTCATATTTCCATTACAATTTACCCTTTTTAATTCATTTATTTATAATTTTTGATTAATCTAAATTTTTCGCAAATTTTATAGAAAATCCGGTAGAGTGCCGGCTGTAAATTGGAAAAACAGTTCTTTTGAATCTGTTAAAAACACTTCCAATATAATCACAATTTCAATCCCAGTCAACCACCAACATATTTTCAACAATTTCTCAAATGATTTCAATATCTCAAAATTCAATTCGTCTCTTATCATACTGAATTCAATAAGAAATGCTTAAATTTATTACTGAACATGGTTCATAGATAATTACATCAAAAACATAATTACATGAGTTTATAATATACATTACAAAAGTTTACAAAATACAAAATACCAAAAGTAACCTAATGTCCTACCAATGCACTACAAATGTGAGGTGACTCTGGACTCTGTGTGCAGATTTGAAAGTTCACCCGGTCTGAGGTCTGCTGGAATCCCCAGCTATGTCTCCAGTACCTGCGCATGGAAAAAGCAACGCGTTAAGCAATTCTACTTAGTGGTGACAATATAAAATAAAATAACTAAAATAACATAAACATGCAGAATGTATGTTTACATTTTAGGTAGACTTAATTTCTGGCATTTATTGCAGTATTATTCGATTAAAATTTGATAAGATTTATTTTCATTGCCCGAGTAACCCATACTAGTTGACTGGACTGGATAAATGGGTAAACTGGCACTGGGTATCAAGTACCTCGGACCATTTTACATTGTGTCTCCCGGTGTGCAACAGAACAGCTAATAAGCTGTAATAATTATCAGGGATAAAACCCAAGTATAACAACTCAATCAACATAGCCAAAGGCTATTATAACAGAGAATGGCACGTGAGGCCATGAAACACAGAATGGCATGAAGCCATATGCAGTACTGCTAACAGAACCCTATTGGCATGCCAACATATCCAAACCAATCTTGCTAGATATACTAGGGCCTGTTACACTTTTAAATTGTACAATTCTTGAAATTTAAGTTTAGGTGTTACTATTCATTTTATTAATCAACAAAAATGTTGACTTTTGCATAGAAAAAAGGTACATTAGTTTTAATATTCCCAACATACCACATTATGCATTCTAAAACTGTTGGTATTGGTTGCCAATACCATTTCTAAGCTTAGTGTTAGTTGTTCAAAATTTTCAAATTTCAAGCCTTGTATTTACTGTTTCACTAGTCATTTTTGCAGTGGGAATTTAGCAAAGTTGTCAACATGAAAGTTGTTCCTTATTGTGTCTAGTTACATTTCTTTTTTTAATCACTCCATTTGGAGTTTTGTAGCTCAAGTTATGGCCTAAATACCATGACTAGACGGATTGCCAACTTCCTAGATTTTCTAGACTAACCAAATCTACAGTGTTTTGTGCAGTGATTTCACGTCACCTTTTAAAGATGTTATGATCAAAATTTTGGTTAGGTTTCCTCATCAAAGTTGTAGGCCTGTGTCTCAGATATTTTCTGGTAAAATTTCAGGTCAATTGGACCTTTCTACACTGAGTTATAACCAAATGAATAAATACTGTTTATTTGGTCATTTTGCCCAGGCAGATTGCAGGTCACCCGGATTAGGGCAATCTTTAGGTCAACTTCGTTTGGTTTTCTAGGCATGGTTTCTTCACCAAAGTTGTGCCATTTTGTGTCTAGTTTCATGTAAAATTGGTCTTGCACCAATTGAACCTCTACAACTCTAGTTATTGCTATCCAAACCTACTGGACTCATGCTCAATCCTGCAGGTCATCCAACGCAGCAACACTAACTTCAATTCCCACTAAACAAACCACTTCATTTCTTATTCACACATAACCAAATGGTCACTAATTGACCATTAAAACTTACTTTCACCATTACATGATCAAAATCTCAATTTTTGGGTCCAAACCCTAGCTCCACCATTTTAGATTTTTGCATTCACTTGCACTTCACCTTCCTAATCAATAGATTAGTATTAAGAGTAGCTAGAGTACCATTTTAATTCAAGAAAATCTTCAAACCCTACCTATCCCAAAGTTTCCAAAATTTTAAGAAAAGCTTACACATGGAATATTTTTAATTTTCATACAAATTTACTTTCCACTCTACTCCTTTAACATGAATCAAAAAAGGAAGAGTGAGTTTAGTCACTAACCTCTAATGGAGTAAATTTCAATCTTGCAAGAGCTCTTCCTTTACTCTTTTTTTTGCTCCCAAAAGCTTCACCAAGATGAAAGAGCAAGATTTTGTGTTGACACTTAGGGTTTTTGTTGAAAGAAAACTAGGGAAATGAAGGTTTGGAAAGTTTGTTAATGGAAGAGTGAGGGAGAGCATATGGTGCGGCTTTGAAGAAGAAGAGAATGGCTGCTATTTTTTCTAGAATTCTACCTTCTTTTCTCTATTTTTAACGTATTTTAATTGTGCTTCTTTGTTTTGATTGGCCATAAACTTTAATTACCTCATGCTTACATAAGCATTAGGTAATAAATCCCATTTATTTTCATTTTCTTTCCTCTCTCTTGCTATTCATTTTTAAATAAATTTTCATCAATATTTGTTCATATTTTATGTCATATAATTCACTTACATAAATGGACAAGTTGATCAAAAATCATCTCTGAAGACGAAATGACCAAAATGCCCTCTGTTTGGCTTAACGAGCTAAAATTGTGTGTACCAATTGAAAATTTTTTCTAAGCCTTTTCTTGGCATTCTAATGCCATAGAATCCTCAATGACTCTTCTCTGGAGTCTCAAAAATTATTTTATGAATTTTCTCCCCGGTTTAGGGCTCCTAGTTGTGAGGACCGCAACTTCCCACTGGATTACCCATCACCAGGGCACCAGCTCATTTAACTTGGTTGTATTTTATTTCTAAAATTTTTCCTTAATTTTTCTTATACTTATTTGGGTTATTTATGACTCCCCACTCTAGTCTAAATATTTTTCTAGACATTCTAGCTGTCCAGACCAACACCGATCACCGAAACAGTAGAATGTGTGAAATTGCTACAGTGAGGGTGTTACAAAATACATCTATAGTGCATCTAAAGGTTAGTGCACATGTTCTTGTATTAATCTTGGGTTTTAATGAATTAATTTGTTAATTCTAAAATCTTAAATGGTAAATGTAGATCCAAATACATATTAAAAGTGTTTTAATATGCAATTGAACATTGAAATCAATTAGGTACATAATAAATCTTGCATGATGCATGAGACCCTAGAAGAAAATTTTTGAATTCAATATTCTAATCTAATAATTTTCATGCTTTCGCTCCTTCAATTGGTATTAGAGCCACTATATTTGCCATTTAGATTGTTCAATATGTGATTTAATTGTGTGATTTGATCATAAAATGATTGATTCATTGCTGGTCGCAAAGAAAGGTGTCGCGGCATCATGGTTTGTGTACATATGGTGCGCATGGTTTTAAGCACCTCCATGGTGTGCATAGTTTGGGTTTTGAATGTGCAATTGTTATATGATCTAAGGCTCATCCCATGACTAATTAAAATGTTTAATTAGCAATTTTAATCACACAATTAAATTTTGATTCAAATATGAATTTTTAAATTTGATTGAATGAGATTCAAATCTGAATTTTAAAATTTGTTTGAATGAGATTCAAATTTGAATTTTTAAATTTGTTTAAATGAGATTCAAATATGAATTTTTCAATTTGGTTGAATGAGATTCAAATCTGAATTTTTAGTTGAATATGAGATATTCAATTTAATTTTAGTATGTATGTTTTATTTAATTATTAAATGGTAATATGCATGATGGATGATCATGGACAATAAAAGACCAATGTGATTGGATTTATTTCTTTTATTTTTCTTTGGGTTGTAGATTAATTAATTTATTTTGGTGGCATGTATTATAAAGGTTGTAATATTTTTGGATTACAATTTCATTTATTTGAGGACTTTAAAGTCCATGTTCTTGTAAATTCACCTTGGTATGCTAAGGATTACAATGTAATGGATTGCAAAAAGATCAAGGAGATCAAGAGCATTGGTGGGACTAGTTGTGTGACACCCCTTACCCGTCTACATGTTAGTAGTATGCCCTAGAGCATATCATTTAGTATGTATCTTGTACATATTTTAATAATAAAAGGCATTTCCACTTTTCCGTTTACATAATATATTTATGTGTAATAGAAAAGGTCCATTGATATTTTGTTAGAAATATTATTCTTAAGTTGTTAAGAATATGAGTGACAATATTTCTAGCACAAAGTATCATAAATAGGTTCACAATCGAGGATACTTCATAATAAGGACATGACTTATCCAGAAAGATTGTATTCATGTTTGTTCCCAAGTTATTTATATGAGATATAAATAAGATGGAATGGTGAGTCTCATGCCATATAACAAACTTGATAGGCACTTATAAATGATAAGTAGGCCGAACCAGTGACACTTATGACAAGCACATGGAGTTTACTCTTGTCAATGTTTTGTCATAAATCATATCAGTGCATATAATCTTTAGACCTGAGATAGCACGGTTATCTTGTATATAGGTAGTTTGAGTTTGATACTGCTTTCATACTAGTACTATGTATGGGTATATGGGCATGTGTTGGCTCCTGCTAGTTATATATGGAGGTAGGTGTTGATCAAGAAGGAATCTGTTCCTCTAAGTAAATAGAGATAAAATCCTATGTTCATTTAATTGTTCTTGATATTTCAAGTTCCTGGCCAGGACAGATAGATTTATTCAGAAAAGAGTTTCTGATGAGAAAAATCTTTTAATCAAGAACTGGAATTAAAAGAGAACATAATATTCATAGCAAATGGAGTTTGAAATAAACCATGAGTCCAGCTTGAGTTGGGATTTTGTAACAGAGAGATTCTAGTGCATGGTAACATATGATTATAGGTTCATTTAAGGTAAATCTTATTACTAATTGGGTGGCCATGGCATGCTATGCTAGGTGTTAACCATGGTCTATGAGGTTCATAAAATGATTTAGAGAAATCATTTATGGTAAGAAAGAGTTCTGATGATATTAAGAGTTGATATCATGTCTCATTGCCAATTAGTGATGAGCCTAGTAAGTCACACACATACACAAGTTATCACCTATTTAAATATGATTTAATTAATTAATTAAAGAGTTTAATTGATTAATTAAATAGGTTTGGTTTGCAATTAAATTGCAAAGTCCCTAGCATGACTTGAAACCAAATCTAGATTATTGGATGTGTAGTATAAATTAAATTTATATTTAAAGTGTTTAAATATGAATTTAATTGATGAGAAATTAATTAATAGAGATTAATTAATTAATTTATATTTGATATAAATTAATTAGAAGAAGAAAATAATTATTTTGGGTTAAGAACTCAAAATTAAGACACAGGGGCATTTTGGTCATTTCACAGTGTGACACGTGGCACCATGAGATGGTGACACATGGCATAACACATAAGCTTGCCAAATGTTTTTTTAATCATGTAAGATGATTAAAATCAAGATTAAATATAGGTTTGACACTTGGCACAATGTGATTGGGTCACTTAAACCTAGAGCTAATCAAAAGGTGACATGTGGCTAGGGTTTAATGTGTTAACCTAGCTATTTAAGTGTGGTTATGAAAAGAAAACAAAACTAGCAGCCTCTCTTCTCAATTTTCACGCCATTTTGAGCCTCTCCAGCTATTTCTCTTCATCTCTCATCAATTCAAAGAGATTAGCCATCAATCTCTTGAATTAAGAACACTAGAAATTGTTTCTAGTGTCCTGTTTACATCTCTAATCTCTTAAAAGGTAGAACTTGAATTTCTAATTAATAGAAAAGGCTTTAGAAGCTGTTCAAGGGCTGCCATAGGTGTTCTTGGTGTGGACAAGCTAGAGGGACAACATCTGGTGTCCTGAAGACGAATCTCAAAGGCGCAGACACGCTGCAGCACATCAAGAGGTTAGTGTAATCGTTCTTGATTTAATCTAGGGTTCTAAAATTAATCTGATTAATTTTAAAATCTTAAATAGCAAATACAGATCCAAAAACATATTAAAAGAGTTTTAATATGTTGTTTATCATTGAAATCAAATAGATAAAAATAAATCTTGCATGGTGCATGTGACCCTAGGTGAAAATTTTTGAATTCAATGGTATAATCTTGTGTTTTTCACGCTTCCGTTCCTTCAATTGGTATCAGAGCCACTATATTTGCCATTTAGATTGTTGATTATATAATTTAATTGTGTGTTTGATCATGAGATCAAGAGATTCATTGCTGGTTGGATCATGAGATGTGGCGTAACACATGGTGAAGCCACCATTGGTGGCGGCAACAATGGTTCCTTGGGTGGTTCAAGGTTTGGCTTTAATTCTGCAATTGTTGTATGATCTAAGGCCTATTCTTTGACTAATTAAAGTGTTTAATTAGTTGTTTTAATCACACAATTAAATTATGATTCAAATCTGAATTTTAAAAGTTATTTGAATGTGATTCAAATCTGAATTTTTAAAGTTGTTTGAATCATATTTAAATCTGATTTTTTAAAATTGATTCAATAAAATTCAGATCTGATTTTTTAAAAAATATTTGAATGTGATTCAAATCTGATTTTTTAAAAAATGTTTGAATGTGATTCAAATCTGAATTTTTGAAGTTGTTTGAATGTGATTCAAATCTGAATTTTTAAATTTGTTTGAATGAGATTCAAATCTGAATTTTTAAATTTATTTGAATCATATTCAAATCTGGATTTTTAAGTTGAATATGAGATATTCAATTTAATTTAAGTATGTATGTTTTATTTAATTGTTAAATAGTGATATGCATGATGGATGATCATGGACTATAAAAGACCAATGTGATTGGATTTATTTCTTTTATGTTTCTTTGGGATTGTAAATTAATTAATTTATTTTAATTTATTTTGGGCATGTATTATTAAGTTTGTAATAATTTTTGGGTTGTAATTTCATTTATTTAAGTTCTTGTAAATTCGCCTTGGTATGCCAAGGATTACTATGTAATATTGGATTGCAAGAAGTTCAAGGAGGTCAAGAGCATTGGTGGGACCAGTGGGAGGAATTCAATATCAAGTGTTGATTATGTACTCCTTCAGCAACTCTTGTAAAATGAATGAATGAAATGCACCTAGGAATGCCCTGATTCAATTCTTGGTGGCTCGAATTGAATCCCTTAGAAAGTCCATGATCATACCATATTTATCGCTTATCCATGAATGCATGAGATGTATGGGAATGTATGCAATTATATGATATATGCATGCTAAATGGATAATGTGCAAAGTGAGACCTTAATAGTAAATAGAATGACCATAAAATCTTCCAAACAAATGATTAAGTTGGAAATGCTATAATTAAAGTAATTATAACATAGGCCCTCCATTGGGGCAATTATTTTAAGAAATTTTAAATAGTTGCATAAGATGCAATTTATTTAAGAGATTTTCTTAAGAATAATTGTTAAGCATGAGATGTTGTAAATATGTAAATGGTTTAGTGGCCAATATTGGATGTACCTGAGGACATTAAAATTATTTGCATAATTACTGGCTCAATGGGATCGACTTAACTAATGCAAGATAAGTCAATAATGGATGTACCTGAGATTTTGAGCATTAGGGGCTAGGTAAAGGATTGAACCTCACATGAGATGTGATGGGCAAGGAGTTGCTCACTTATAGTTTATTATAATTCCAATAATGGATGTACCTGAAGATGATCAATAGAATTATAAGAATTCAATCACCCACTAGAAATCCATCCAACTAGGATTTCCATTTTCTACTTTGGAAGTGTAGGATTCGCTAAGTTAGTGGGAGGACCAATTTGATTAAAAGACCATAATCATATTTGGTTAATTATATGATACATTTACTAATTAATCTGGTTATTTCTGCAATTAATTTTCTGATAATAATGAGCACAGAACAACCACCACCATCCAATATCCTTGCAAGCATACTTGATCGCAATAGGTTGACAGGACCTAATCATGCGATTGGCTAAGAAATTTGAAACTTGTCTTGAACCTTGAACATATAGGATATGTTCTAGATTCAAATGTTCCTGGTCCCTTACCTCCAGAGGCCACTTAAGAGGAACATGAAACTTTGGACAAGTGGAAGGAGCATGATATGAGAGCTAAGTGTTACATGCTTGCTTCTATGAGTAATGAGTTACAGAAGCAACATGAGAACATGCAGAGTGCGAGTGAGATCCTCCTTCACCTACAAGAGTTGTATGGTGACCACAGCAGGAATGCTAGGTATGAGATATCTAGACAGCTATTCCGTATGAGGATGTTTGAGGGACAGAATGTTGGGGATCATGTCCACAAGATGATTCGGCTGATTGAGCAGTTGGAACATCTTGACTTCAACATGGATTTCCAACTACAGACGAATTTGATCCTTCAGTCCCTTCCTGAGTCTTTTGGGAATTTTGTGACAAATTTCCATATGACTAAACAGGAATGCACCTTAGCTGGTTTACTCAGCATGCTGGTTATTGCCCAAAAGAATATGCTAGGCAATAAAGGAAAAGAGGTAGCTTTGGTTGCGTCTTCTTCTGTTGGAAAGTCCAATAAGTAGAAGGGCAATAAGAAAAAGAAACCTCAGATTTTTGGTCCTTCCAAGAAAATAGCTAAACAGAAAAGGAAGACTAAAGCTGATAAAGGCAAAGGAAAGTGTTTCTACTGCTTACAGGAAAGTGTTTCCATTACCAACAGGAAAGTGTTTCCATTGCCAGTAAGAAAGTGTTTCCACTGGCCAGAGTATAGCAATATAAATGAATGCAATGCCTTGGTGAAAAACCAACTCAAGTTCAAAATATATTTGGCACTTAAGGTTATGTCATGTTGCAGAAGATAGGATTACAAAATTGGAGAAAATGGGGATTCTATCCTCATTGGGCTCTGAGCCTACTCCAACTTGTGAATCTTGCCTTCATGGCAAAATGACTAGATCACCCTTTGTTGGACAAGGGCTAAGAGCTGAAAATATTTTGGAACTAATACATAGTGATGTATGTGGTCCGTTTAAAGAAATGGCTAGAGGGGGCTTTCATTATTTTATTACCTTTACTGATGATAAATCAAGGTTTGGGTATTTGTATTTGATGAAATACAAACATGAATCTTTTGAAAATTTCAAAGAATTTAAATCTGAAGTAGAAAATCAAACAGGAAAGAATATTAAAGATCTTCAATCAGATCATGGAGGTGAATATTTGAGTACTGAATTTGATGAATACTTGAGAGGGCATGGCATTGTTTCTCAGCTGACTCCTCCAGGAACGCCACAGCTGAATGGTGTATCTGAAAGGAGAAATCGTACCCTATTGGATATGGTATGTAGTATGATGAGCTATACTGATATGCCAATCTCCTTTTGGGGATTTGCATTAGAATCAGCTTTATATATTCTGAATAGGATTCCATCAAAATCAGTTTCTTCCACACCTTATGAGATATGGCATGGAAGAAAACCAAGTCTTAAGCATGTTAAGATTTGGGGTTGTCCAGCTTATATCAAAAAGCTGAACACTGATAAATTGGAGACCAGATAAAAAAGAGGTCGATTTGTTGGATATCCAAAAGATAGTTTTGGATATTATTTTTATTTGCCTACTTCACAAAAAGTTGTGATAAGTAGAGATGCCACATTTCTTGAACAACAGTTTGTTCAAGAAGGAGGCAAAGGAAGGCAAATAGAGTTAGAATTGGAGAATTCGACCAACCAATGCATCGGATGGATATAGATCCATCTAGTCAACCTATACCCATTGATGAAACATCTACAAACTGTTCCTCTTAGAACAACCGTGGTATCTCACCCACCCGGTGAGATATGGTTTTCTTCATGAAGAAGAACAAGAGTTGTCTACTCATGAAGAAGTAGATCATGGAGATGATCCACTTACCTATGAAGAAGCTATATCAGATATAGACTCTTCAAAATGGATTGATGCTATGAAATCCGAGATTGATTTCATGTATAAGAATCAAGTTTGGGATCTTGTTGACCCACCAAGGTATTGTACCTATAGGGAACAAATGGGTTTTCAAGAAGAAAATTGGTTCGATGGAAAGGTAGAGACCTATAAGGCAAGGCTAGTAGCGAAAGGGTTTCGCCAAAGGCAAGGAATAGACTATGAGGAGACTTTCTGCTTTGTTGCCATGCTTAAATCAATTAGGATTTTATTAGCAATAGTGCATACTATGATTATGAGATTTGGCGGATGGATGTCAAAGCGCTTTTCTCAATGGATACATTGAAGAAAACATTTTCATGGAACAACCTAAGGGATTTGAATCCCAAGATGGTTCCAAGGTATGCAAGCTAAAGCGATCCATTTATGGGTTGAAACAAGCTTCGAGGAGTTGGAACATCCGTTTTGATGAAGCCATTAAATCTTTTGGTTTTATCAAAAATGAGGATGAGCCATGTGTATATAAGAAGGTTAGTGACAGTGCTATCACTTTCCTTGTCTTATATGTGGATGACATACTGTTGATGGGTAATGATACAGGTATGTTGACGACTATAAAGGTATGGTTGTCAAATACATTCTCCATGAAAGACTTAGGGGAGGCAACCTATATTCTTGGGATTCGCATCTATAGAGATAGAGCGAAAAGAATAATTGGTTTATCCCAAAGTCTATACTTGGAAAAGGTGTTAAAGAAGTTTAACATGCTTGATTCCAAGAGAGGATTGTTACCAGTGAGACATGGTATCCACCTTTCTAAAGAGATGTCTCTAAAGACACCTGAAGAAAGAGATAAGATGGCCAGGATTCCATATGCTTCGGCTATTGGAAGTTTAATGTATGCAATGTTGTGTACTAGGCCGGATATCGCATATGCTATTAGTTTGACTAGCAGGTATCAATCGAATCCAGGTTTGGAACACTGGATAGCTGTCAAGAATATCCTTAAGTACTTGAGAAGAACTAAGGATTTATTCTTGATTTATGGAGGTGGAGACTTGCAATTGAATGGTTATACTGATTCTGATTTCCAATCAGATATCGATGATAGAAAGTCTACCTCTGGATATGTGTTCATTTGTAATGGAGGTGCAGTTAGTTGGAAGAGTTCCAAACAGAGCACGACTACAGATTCCACTACAGAAGCTGAGTATATTCTTTGCATCGATCTTGCAAAGGAAGTCGTTTGGATAAAGAAGTTCGTGAGAACTTACAGTAGTTCCTTCCATTAAGTCCAGCTCCACTACATTGTGACAACAATGGAGCGATCATCTGAGCTAAGGAACTAAGGTCTCACCAAAAATCCAAACACATAGAAAGGCACTACCACATTATCAGAGATATAGTTGGGCAAGGCGATATAGCCATGCAGAAAAATAACATCAGCTAAAAAATTTAGCTGATCCATTCACTAAGCTTTTGTCACAAGTTCAGTTAGACCGACATCTTGAGAAGATAGGTCTAAGGTATTGTAATGAATGGCTCTAGTGCTAGTGGGAGATTGTTAGTAGTATGCCCTAGAGCATATCATTTAGTATGTATCTTGTACATATTTTAATAATAAAAGGCATTTCCACTTTTCCGTTTACATAATATATTTATGTGTAATAGAAAAGGTCCATTGATATTTTGTTAGAAATATTATTCTTAAGTTGTTAAGAATATGAGTGACAATATTTCTAGCACAAAGTATCATAAATAGGTTCACAATCGAGGATACTTCATAATAAGGACATGACTTATCCAGAAAGATTGTATTCATGTTTGTTCCCAAGTTATTTATATGAGATATAAATAAGATGGAATGGTGAGTCTCATGCCATATAACAAACTTGATAGGCACTTATAAATGATAAGTAGGCCGAACCAGTGACACTTATGACAAACACATGGAGTTTACTCTTGTCAATGTTTTGTCATAAATCATATCAGTGCATATAATCTTTAGACCTGAGATAGCACGGTTATCTTGTATATAAGTAGTTTGAGTTTGATACTGCTTTCATACTAGTACTATGTATGGGTATATGGGCATGTGTTGGCTCCTGCTAGTTATATATGGAGGTAGGTGTTGATCAAGAAGGAATCTGCCTCTAAGTAAATAGAGATAAAATCCTATGTTCATTTAATTGTTCTTGATGTTTCAAGTTCTGGCCAGATAGATAGATTTATTCGTAAAAGAGTTTACGATGAGAAAAATCTTTTAATCAAGAACTGGAATTAAAAGAGAACATAATATTCATAGCAAATGGAGTTTGACATAAACCATGACTCGGCTTAAGTTGGGATTTTGTAACAGAGATTCTAGTGCATGGTAACATATGATTATAGGTTCATTTAAGGTAAATTTTATTACTAATTGGGTGGCCATGGCATGCTATGCTAGGTGTTAACCATGGTCTATGAGGTTCATAAAATGATTTAGAGAAATCATTTATGGTAAGAAAGAGTTCTGATGATATTAAGAGTTGATATCATGTCTCATTGCCAATTAGTGATGAGCCTAGTAAGTCACACACATATACAAGTTATCACCTATTTAAATATGATTTAATTAATTAATTAAAGAGTTTAATTGATTAATTAAATAGGTTTGGTTTGCAATTAAATTGCAAAGTCCCTAGCATGACTTGAAACCAAATCTAGATTATTGGATGTGTAGTATAAATTAAATTTATATTTAAAGTGTTTAAATATGAATTTAATTGATGAGAAATTAATTAATAGAGATTAATTAATTAATTTATATTTGATATAAATTAATTAGAAGAAGAAAATAATTATTTTGGGTTAAGAACTCAAAATTAAGACACAGGGGCATTTTGGTCATTTCACAGTGTGACACGTGGCACCATGAGATGGTGACACATGGCATAACACATAAGCTTGCCAAATGTTTTTTTAATCATGTAAGATGATTAAAATCAAGATTAAATATAGGTTTGACACTTGGCACAATGTGATTGGGTCACTTAAACCTAGAGCTAATCAAAAGGTGACATGTGGCTAGGGTTTAATGTGTTAACCTAGCTATTTAAGTGTGGTTATGAAAAGAAAACAAAACCAGCAGCCTCTCTTCTCAATTGTCATGCCATTTTGAGCCTCTCCAGCTATTTCTCTTCATCTCTCTTCAATTCAAAGAGATTAGCCATCAATCTCTTGAATTAAGAACACTAGAAATTGTTTCTAGTGTCCTGTTTACATCTCTAATCTCTTAAAAGGTAGAACTTGAATTTCTAATTAATAGAAAAGGCTTTAGAAGCTGTTCAAGGGCTGCCATAGGTGTTCTTGGTGTGGACAAGCTAGAGGGACAACATCTGGTGTCCTGAAGACGAATCTCAAAGGCGCAGACACGCTGCAGCACATCAAGAGGTTAGTGTAATCGTTCTTGATTTAATATAGGGTTCTAAAATTAATCTGATTAATTTTAAAATCTTAAATGGCAAATACAGATCCAAAAACATATTAAAAGAGTTTTAATATGTTGTTTATCATTGAAATCAAATAGATAAAAATAAATCTTGCATGGTGCATGTGACCCTAGGTGAAAATTTTTGAATTCAGTGGTATAATCTTGTGTTTTTCACGCTTCCGTTCCTTCACTACAGTATAGCTGAGTAAGATATGTCACACAGTGTACCTGAACACCCTATTTTATTTCAATCATTTTTATTCTTCCTTAATTTATTTTTATTCATAGTTATGAAGTACAATTTGTGAAATATAATTCATTTAAGTTATTAATTGAAATTATAAATTTATTTGAGGTTTCGCAAATTTTATAGAAAATCCGATAGAGTACCGGCTAAAAATGGAGAAAACAGTTCTTCGAAACCTATGAAAAATACTTCCAATATGTTTTCAATCATTCTCAAACTCCATTTTATCAATAAATTCTCAATATTTTTTCAACATTATTTTCATTTCTCATTCATTCATTTCACATGATATTCATATACAAGTTATAAATAAATACTCAATTTTTCATTTATAAACACAAATTTCCACTATTTATATTAATACCAAAATATATTACATAAGTCTCAATTATACATGAGAAAATAAAAGTTAATTACAAAATACCAAAATGAAACCTAGTGTCCTACTAATGCACTGAAGTATGTGAGGTGACATGAACACTATGCAGAACTGTGGACGGCCTCACCTAGTCTGTGGTCTACTGGGCTCTCTGTTAGTCTCTCCAGAACCTACGCGTGGCAAAAAGCAACGCGCTAAGCAATAATGCTTAGTGGTGCCAATAATAAAATAAAAAGAACTAAATGAAAATAAATATGCAGTGAATGTATTGATGTCTCATTACAGACAAATTTTTGATAATTATTTGTAGTCTTATTTATTTTGTACTTGTTATATTCATTATTTTATTAAATTTATCCACTTTCATTTTTGGTTGCCCAAGTAACCTATACTGGATGAGTGGACTAGATAAACGGGTAAACTGGCACTGGGTATCAAGTACCTCGGGTCGTCACACCATCGGTCACATATGTATCTCCCGGTGTGCAATAGGATAGCTAATAAGCTATAATAAACATTAGGCACAAGGCCAAGTATCATCATAATGTCAGAATGGCTAAAAGCCATAAAATCACAGAATGGCATAATGCCATGTGCAGTATTGCTAACTAAACCCTATTGGTATGCCAACCTATCCAAACCAATCTTACAAGGTGTATTAGGGCATGTTACACTTTTAAATTTTATAATTATTGAAATTTAAGTTTAGGTGTTACTATTCATTTCATTAGACAACTAAATTATTGACTTTTGCATAGACAATAGGTACATTAGTTCTAATATTCCCAACATACCACATTTTGCATTCTAAAGTTGTTGGTATTGATTCCCAATACCATTTCTAAGCTTAGTGTTAGTTATTCACAATTTTCAGATTTCAAGCATTATGTTTATTGTTCCATTGGTCATTTGTACAGTAAGAATTTGGCAAAGTTGTCTTCATGAAAGTTGTTCCTTATTATGTCTAGTTACATTTCTTTTATTTTAATCACTCCATTTGGAGTTTTGTAGCTCAAGTTATGGCCTAAACACCATAATTGGCCGAATTGCAAACTTTCTAGATTTTCTGGACAGAACCAAATCTACAGTGTTTTGTACACTGATTTCAGGTCTATTTTTGAACATGTTATGATCAAAATTTGGGTTTGGTTTCTTCATGAAAGTTGTAGGTCTATGTCTCATATTTCAGCTGGTAAAATTTCAGGTCAATTGGACCTTTCTACACTGAGTTATGACTAAATGAATAAAAATTATTTATTTGGTCATTTTGCCCAGGCAGAATGCAAGTTACCCAGATTAGGGCAATTTTTAAGTCAACTTAGTTTGGTTTTCTGAGCAGTGTTTCTTCACTAAAGTTGTGCCATTATGTGTTTAGTTTCATGTCCAATTGGCCTTGCACCAATTGAACCTCTACAACTCCATTTATAGTTGCCCAAACCTGCTGGACTCACACCCAGTCCTGCAGGTTACCAAGGGCAGCACACCTAATTTCAACTCCAACATCCTTACTCACTTCAATTCCTTCTCACACACATTCAAATGGTCACTAATTGACCATTACAAAGTTAAGATACCATTACATGAGCAAACCCTAATGTTGTTCAAGTGTCCACATTTTTCAAGTTCTTTCATGCATTCCACTTGTATTTAATTTACACAAACCTATTCAATCACTCATCTCACACCAAGGGCAACTCATAACCACTTTGCTATCAAGCAAAATCACCAAACCCTAACCAATCCTAGCTGCAAAAATTTTTTGGGTGCACACACACACATTTTTATTTTGTTTTCTTATATTTCCTACTCATTTCATGCCATTAAACATGAACTAAACCAAAAGTAGTAAGAGTTGGACACTAACCACTTGGAGCAGAATTTCTCCCTTCAAAAAACTTCCTCTTTTCTTCCTCTTCTTGCTGCCTAGTAGTGATTTAAGGTGTGAGGATCAAGTTTAGTATAGGGCTTGAGTGATTTTATGGTGAGGTTTGGTGTGGAGTGAAGCTTTTGTGGAGCTTCAATGGTGGAATGGGTGGAAGGGAGTGTTTCGGCTGGTTGATGAGGGAGAAAATGGCTGATGACTTTTGTTTATTTTTATCTCTTTTTATTTGTTTTAAGTGGGCTTGGTTAATTGTAATTGGTGGTACTGCTTTAATGACATCATGGTGATGTCATAATTGGCCTTTTATCTCATTTTCTCTTCTTTTCTTCTCTACTCATTTTCAATTTACTTTTTAGCAATATTTATTCACATTTTATGTCATAATAATTATTTACTCAACTGGACAAGTCAGCCAAAAATCATCTCTAAAGATGAAATGACCAAAATGCCCTCCGTTTGGCTTAACAGACCAAAATTGTCTGTACCGATTGAAAAAATTTTCTAAGCATTTTCTTGACATTCTAATGCCTTAAAAACCTCAATGACCCTTCTCTGGAGTCTCAAAAATTATTTTATGAATTTTCTCCCTGGTCTAGGGCTCCTAGTTGCGAGAATCGCAACTTCTCACTGGGTAACCCATTGCTAGGGCACCAGCTCATTTAACCTGGTTGTATTTTATTTCTAAAATTTTTTCTAAATTTTTCTTATTAATATTTGAGTAAATTATGGTTCCTCACTTTAGTTTAAATATTTTTCTAGACGTTCTAGCTGTCCGGACTAACACTGGTCATCGAAACAGTGGAATGTACGGAATTGCTACAGTGAGGGTGTTACAAGTTGGAGGAATTCAAGATCAAGTATTGATTATGTACTCCTTCAGCAACTTGTAACACCCCTATGTTCGGTAGTGCGTTCTACTGTTCCGGTGATCAGTGTTGGTTTGGACAGCTAGGATGCCAAGAATTATCTTTAAATATTAGTGTGGAGATATAAGGTATTGAAATACAATAGAGGAAAATACAAGAAAAATAAAAAAAGAAAATGGAACTAAGCTAAACGGACAAAACCATACCGATGGGTGACCATACCGGGAAGTTGCAGCGTGGGCCGTTGACTAGCCTTGGACCACGGGGAACCTTAGAAAATATTTTTGGGACTTAAATAAACATCTATTGAAAAATAAATGGTATTAGAAATGTCAAAGAAAAATTAAATAATTAGTACAAAGAAAAACAAAAAAATCGAGAAACCGATAAAAATCGGTGTTACCGAAAAAGCCGAAAAGCAACCCTAATAGGGGCATTGTGGTCAATTGACACCTTGAGCTGCCTTTTGACCTAAATGTACATTAAAAATAAATGATATTAAACTTTGAAAATACCATGAAAATTAAAATAGTGGTCCGTAATATAAATAAGGAAAATTATGGGTGTAATGTTGGATAAATGAAAGTTTAACATTTGATTATATTTTTTAATCACTTAGTGCTCCACTAACATGAGATAAGTGACACATATCCAAGCTTTGGACAGCCACCTCCACTACACAGCCATCTTCTTCCTCAAACTCTGTCACACCTTACCCCTCTGTAAGGCATAACATGATCCCGTAGTATACCTAATGAATTACCAAACTTCGCCTACTGATAACCCATTAAATACACTACAAGAGATTTTTAACTTTTTCTTACTTCTTTACAAAGTGGTGAGCACTATTTACAGGTTTTAATTTTTTTTTTTTTAACTAAAGTGAAACCAGATAACACATTTGAAGTATTAATAATTCTGTAAAAATTTTGGCAAATTGCCATCTATATTTTGAATAAAACAGTTCTTCAAAAACCTGTAAAAAGCACTTCTAATATTTTGTTCATTCCCCAAACTCCAATATCCAATCAACACAATAAGTTTCTCAACATTGGCCAACTCAAATCCACAATAATTTTCTAGTGCTTTCAAAAGTAGAGATAAAAGAAATATATCACAATATTTACAAGACAAAATAATTTACAAATTTAGTTTACAACTTTAATGTACAATTTTAATGTACAATTTTAATTTACAACTGCTCAAAACCAAGAACAATATATACATACAATGAAAGACATTACAATACAAAATGTAAAATATGGTATACTCAATATACCCGATGAACTCTCAATGTAGCACTAGCAGCCTAGTCTGCTGCCTTGTCAGTCTGTCTACCTACGACAACAATGAAAAGTTATCACTGAGCCAATGTCTCAGTGGTGCACAACATTAAAAAAATGCAACTTTAAATCATAAATCATAAGTCGTATATGTAACACCCTCATTGTAGCAATTACGTACATTCTAATATTCCGGTGACCGGTGTCGGTCCGGACAACTAGAACGTTCGGAAAAATATTTAAACTAAAGTGAGGAATCATAAATAACTCAAATATTAATAAAAAAAATTTAGTAAAAATTTTAGAAATAAAATACAACTAAGTTAAACGAACCGGTGTCCTAGCGATGGGTAACCCAGTGGGAAGTTGCGATTCTCGCAACTAGGAGCCCTAGACCTAGGAGAAAAATTATAAAATAATTTTTGGGACTCCAGAGAAGGGTCATTGAGGTTTCTATGGCATTAGAATGCCAAGAAAATATTTAGAAAAAATTTTCAATCGGTACAGACAATTTTGACCCGTTAAGCCAAACGGAGGGCATTTTGGTCATTTCGCCTTCAGAGACGATTTTTGGCCGACTTGTCCAGTTGAGTAAATAATTATTATGACATAAAATGTGAATAAATATTGCTAAAAATTGAATTGAAAATGAGTAGCAAAGAAAAGAAAAGAAAATGAATTAAAATTGCAATTTTGACCTCATGCTTATGTCACTAAGCACTCTCACCAAATCACCTTGTGACACATGTCCATAAACCAATTAAAATGAGTCAAATGGGCAGAAAATTGAAGTGAAAAAAACAGCAGCCCTTTTCCTTCTTCTTCAAAACGTTTTACACCTCCTCCCTCACTCCTCCATTAACAAACTTTCTAAAGCTTCAATTTCCATGCTTTCCTCACCCCAAAACCCTAAGTCACCTTCACTAAAACTTATCCACACACCCTAAGGAAGCTCTAGGTAGCCACAAAGAGGAGAAATTCTAAGGAGAATACAAGTCCAAGAAGTGCCACTTAGAGGTTAGTGCACATATAAACCTTAAACTCTTTATTTCCATGTTAGAGACTTGAAATAGGTAAGAATTTGTGAATTAAATGAACCAAATATATGTGTATGTCCACCATGAATTTCGGCAGCCCTAAGGAAGGAACAATGATGGAGTGTTTTTGATGGTTTTAATGGACTTAAAATGAATTAGAGATTATGTTTAAGGTGTACATACACATATAGAATGAATGAAAGTGCTTAACTAGGTGTATGGGTGAATTGAAAGGGAAAATTAGGGTTTTGAGAGTGAAAATTTGACTTGGCTTATGAAATGATTAAAGGACATTCTAATGGTCAATTAGTGACCATTTGAGGCAAGTTAATCATAATTTGAAGTGAGCTAATGCATGGCAAAGTGGAATGGTAGGCTGCCTAGGGACAGCAGCAAGGGTAGCTGTGATTCCAACCCATTTAGACAGCCATAACTTTGGCTGTGTAGGTCCAATTGGTGTTTGGACAATTGGACATGAAACTAGACTTATAATGGCACAATTTTTCTGAAGAAACCATGCCCAAAAGACCAAAGCAAGTGGACCAAAAGTTGGCCCCAATCCGGATACCCTGCAATTCAATTCTGCAGAATGACCAAATGAACAGTAATTGTTCATTTGGCCATAACTCACTGTAGAAATGGTCAATTGATGTGAAATTTTTACAGCAACAAGTTAAGACATAGACAAACAACTTTCATGAAGAAACTTACCCCAAATTATGACCAGAACCTAACCCAAATGGCAGTCACATTCACTGTTCATGGTACTATAGATTTGGTAAATTCTGCAGATTTGAAATCCGGCCAGCTGTTGTTTTTGGACCATATCTGCAGCTACAAAACTCCAAATGGAGTAATTCAAAAAAAGAAATTCAACTAGACAAAATAAGGAACAACTTTCATGTTTACTATTTCCTCAAATTCCCACTGCAACAGGACCCAATGGAACAGTAAAGTTGGGTCACAAAAACTGAAAATTCTGCTCTTTTGGTTTTAGGTTTGGAAATGGATTTGGTGGTTAATTCCAACAATTTTTAAATGTAAAATGTGGTACATTGGGGGTGCTAAAACCAATGTACCTATTTTCTATCCAAAAGTCAACATTTTTGTTGATCAATGAGGTGAATAGTGACACCAAAACTTGAAATTCAAAATTTGAAATTAGAAATGCATCTAGGGGACTTTAAATTGCAATTGGCAATTAATTCTAGCAAATGTAAAACTCAAAATGTGGGATCTTGGTGTAATTAGAATTAATATATCCACTAAGTATGAAGAAGTCAACATTTTGGTTGACTAGTAAGGTGAATAGTAATCAAAATGATTAGTAAATTAAGATGAAAACCTAGAACCAATTCTAAGCTTAAATGCTTAGAATTGTATGACAAATGTAGACTATGCATCCTAGTCAAAATTGTTAAAAAGGAATTAAGGCCATAAATTTGAAATCCATGAAATGTTTATAGATTACTTGAAACATGAAAAATAAGTCACCTAATTGATGTGAATAGATAGTTAGGGCTTATATGCCCATCACAAATGGAATTCATAAAATATTAATAATTCAACTTGAAATATAAAATTTGTAATTACATAAGTAGATTCTTGAATGTATAAATGAGAAAAGGGAAAATGTTTTGAATACAATGGTACATGTGAACCATTGTTTAGAATTGTGATTAATATGAATAACATAATGAATGAATAAATGAACCATATTAATGTATGAATGAGACATTAGTTCTCATTATTGTAGAGAGGAGAAGTATTTTGAGTACAATGGTATAAAAGGATAATTGATGTGAATTGTGATCATATAAATGATCAAATGAATGTATGAATTATAATTGAAATTTATTATGAAATAATGAAGACATAAAACACAATATATTAATATTTAATGATATTATGTGCCCGTGTATTGCCTAGACATGTGTGTCAGATTGGATAGTTTGGCATGCCAATAGGGTATTGTTTTAGCAGTACTGCGAAAGGCTTTATGCCTATATTCATGGCTTTATGCCAACATTTATGGCTTTTATGCCCGATTGTGTTATCATGGCCCTTTTAGCCATGCTGACTGCATACGTGGTTGACGTTCTGCGTCCCATGGTATGACGGCCCGAGGCACCGCGGTGTCCAGTGCCAACGACCCGTTATCCAGTTTAGTCAGCCTGTTATAGGTTACTTGGGCAGTGAAATTTATTGAAATAAGTTAAGAATATTAGCAATTAAAAATATTAGATATTAAATAAAAGAAATGAGTAAGATGACTTAAAATAAATTAGAATAGTTATTTATTAAAAAGAATCGAAATGAACTGGACCGATATCAAAATTTACTTATTATGAAATAATCTGAGACAACCTAGGAAGTATTGAGGAAAAGCTAAAAGATTAGCAAGAAAATTATAACACACATAAATATTGCAAATGTGACTTACATGATAATATAAGCATATATTTATTATTTTTAAATCATTTTTCTTTGTACATTATTTCTGTACATTGGCGAAATAAACACTTTCAAAGAAGACTAAATTAGGATAAAACATATCAAATTTTAGAAACTGCATGTGAAGTATAAATAAATCTTAATTATTTAAATTATGTTTTATTTCTATCTTTATTTGTATATTATTTCCTTGTTATATTATTGCACCACTAAGCAGCAATGCTTAGCGCGATGGAATTGTTTCCTCGCGCAAGTACTGAAGTTAAAGCCCAGCAAATACAAAACAGAGATTTTGGAGATTCGATCTGCAGAGCGTTCAAGGTTATCACCTCCTCAGCAATGCATGTAGATAGGGCTCACATTAAGCATATCATGTATTTTGTATATGTTATTTATTTCTTATATTGTAATGTAAATTAGCAAATTGTAATTAATTTGTATAATATGTAAATTAATGATCTATTTAATTATTGCATATGATGTAAATTAATGCAAATTTGAGAATTTTGCTATAAGAATGGAGCATGAATGAATTTGTACAAATGAGTATAGATTTGAATTACATAATGATTTTTCAAATGATGATATGAGTGTGGAAATGATTATGAAATTGAAATGTATGGATAAAATTTTATTTTAGAAATATTGTTGAATTTCAAACAGGTGAATATTGAAATACGCCAACGATAATAAAATAGGGGAAACTCCGCTGGTTTCTCCATTGAAAAATAATTGATATTAAATTAAATGAATTCAAAATTATTTGAGAAAAAAAAGGTAAGATAAGTTAGGGTGTTTCGGCACCGATTGTAGCATGCCTTGCTCGGCTACACTGTAGCCGGGTGAGGGGTGTTACAGTATAAATAGTGGATACTTAAAACCATAGTTAAATTCAAAGATAGTGAATGTCATAAAGAATTTAAACTCCATTTTACAATATCACAATAAATATCAATAAATCACACACACACAGCTTAATCATGATTCCATAGTCCAATTCGTCCCAAAAGTCGATGGCTAGTGAGGAATAACATAGCTAGCTAGCAATAATATGAGTACTCATACTATTCATCCTCAACTGACACACACCTCAACACTTCAGTCAGAGAGGGAATTCAAAGCCAATTCGTCCCACTAGACAAGCTAGCGTGGAATTCAATCAATATACATGATAGCTGTGGTTTCAAACTATTTACAATATTTTTCAAGCAATAAGTATCCATCCAATATCATTCAAACAAATTTTCACAATTTAAACAATAATAGACAAATTGTCATAATTCATTTCAATCGAAAATTCAAAAGAAATAACTGTTATGCACAAACCTCTGATAAATGTCTCTTGGCCCTGACTCAGTGTTTCTTTCCCCTTCCCTGAGACTTTACTAACTGAAACACACAATTTGAAGTGTTTCAGTACTCATTTAAACTATTCTAATAATAAGGCTTAATAATTAATTTATTGAATTCTATTATTTTCCTTAGTCAACCTAAAATATTGACCCTCGATGCAATCTAGGCGAATTAGGTTTAATGTTACCAATATGTCACATTTTATATCCCTTTAGTGTTGGTATATGTTATCAATTTCATTTACAAGTGTATTGCATTTTATTATAATTTACTAGATTTCGGTGTACTATTTTGACCTAGCCGGACAACCTGATTCCCTCGGTTTTAGGCTTTTGGTCCAAACTACAAACTTATAGGTCTATGTCTTATTGCACGTTGGGCAAAATTTCAGGTCATTCTAAGTTGTGTAGACCAAGTTATGGTCAATTTACCAATGCTGGATAGAATGCACTAAAATGGTAGGCTTAGGTCATTTTTAGGTCACTTTTGGTTCGGCCAGTTTTGGCACCTGAATTTGTGCAAGCTATTTGGCTTAGTTTTGGCCATTTTTGGGCTTTGATATCTTCATAAGAATTGTAGATATATGTCTAAACTATTCATGGTAAAAATTTCAGGTCAATTGGACCTATTTTGAGTATGTTATGGTTAAAACACTAACTACTGCCCAAATGGTCATTTTTCAGGCTTTCAAGTCACTAATCTGGATTTGGTCATTTTTCAAGTCACCTTCTTAGCATAATTTTGGTAAACTTTCTGTATGAAAGTTGGCACATTTTGTGCCTATTTTCACTATCACACCCTAGCCCTCTGTAAGGTATAACATGATCCCGTAGTATACCTAATGAATTACCAACTTCGTCTACTGATAACCCATTAGATACACTACAAGGGATTTTAAAACTTTTCTTACTTCTTTTTGGAGTGGTGAGCACTATGTTAAATTTTTTTTTGAACTGAAGTGAAACAATTAACACATTTGAAGAATTAACAATTTCTGCAAAAATTTTGGCAGAGTGCCATCTTTATTTTAAAATAAACAGTCCTTCAAAAACCTATAAAAACGCACTTCAATTATTTTGTTCAATCCCCAAACTCCAATATTCAATCAACACAATAAGTTTCTAAACAATTGTCAACTCAAATCCACAATGATTTTCCAGTTTTTTTAAAAGCTGAGATAAAAGAAATATATCACAATATTTACAAACCAAAATAATTTACAAATTTAGTTTACAACTTTAATATACAATTTTAATTTACAACTGCTCAAAACCAAGAACACTATATACATACAGTAAACATACATTATAATACAAAATGCAAAATATGATATACTCAATATACCCGATGATCTCTCAGTGTAGTACTAGCAGGCTAGTCTGCTGCCCTGTCAGTCTGTCTACCTGCGACAGCAATGAAAAGCTATCGCTGAGTAAAATTTACTCAGTGGTGCACAATAACAATTTGAAATGCGATATATAAATCTTTTATTGACAATTCATAAATCGAATAATTCACAATTCCATTTCACAATTTACAAAGTTCATGTAACACAAATTTGATCAAATAACTGAATAACACAGTTTTGCCAATCAATAACACAATTTGATCAAATAATTGAGTAACACAGTTTTGCCCATCAATAACTCAATTTGATCAAATAATTGAATAACACAGTGTTGCCAATTGATAACACAATTTAGGCCATGACACAATTTTTTTTTCCCACACATGCCGTGTTGTACACCACGACAAGACACACTCACCCCAATAATCGAAATCAATGAGGGAGGAAGTTAGCTAAATAATGAGTACTCATCCACACTCACCTCAGACTGGCAAGTTAAAGAGGGAGGAACATAATCACACTCACCCCAGACAGATAAGTCAAAGAGGGAGGAATATAATAACAGTGTCATGCCAAGTGTGAATCAAAACAATTCCAAATCACAATATTTCATACAATTCCCAAATCACATTTTATCTCAAAATTTCTATTTGCAAAGTAGGCAACACAATAATTTCCAAATAAAATTCTCAAAGCCAAAACAATAAAAAAGTATTCATAACTCATTTCTCCAAATAAATTTTCTAGTAAAAGCAGTAAATATAAAAAGTATTGTGCACAAACACAATTTAAAACTATAATGTCCAAATAAATTTTTAAGTAGAAAATAAGAAATCAAAATTATTGTGCACAAACACAATTTAAAACAATAACATACAAATAATCATAATTTATTTCAATTGAAAAATTCAAAAGAAATAACTATTGTGCACAAACCTCTGATATATGTCTTTTGGCCCTGACTCAGTGTTTCTTATGCTTCTCAATATCCTTTTCAACTGAAACACATAATTTAAAGTGTTTCAGTACTCAATGAATTTGTTTCTAACAATAAAATCCAATATTTAAATTTTCTTGGTACTATTCCCTTCAATTCATTTCATTAGTCAACTTATAATATTGACCCTTGATGCACTCTAAGTGAGTCAATTCTAATGTTACCAATATGTCACATTTAACAGCCTTTTAGTATTGGTACATGTTACCAGATTCATTTTCAAGTATATTGCATTTTATTGCAATTTGCTGGATTTCGGTATACTAATTTGACCTAGCCGGATGACCTAGTTCACTCGGTTTTCGGGTTTCGGTCCAAACTACAAACTTATAGGTCTATGTCTTATTGCACGTGGGGCAAAATTTCAAGTCATTCTGAGTTTTGTAGACCAAGTTATGGTCAATTTACCAATGCTGGATAGAATGTACCAAAATGGTAACCTTAGGTCATTTTTAGGTCACTTTTGGTTAGACCAGTTTTGGTACCCGAACTTGTGCAAGCTATTTGACTTGCTTATGATCATTTCTGGGTGTTGGTGTCTTCATAAGAATTGTAGATATATGTCTAAAAAATTCATGGTAAAAATTTTAGGTCAATTGGACCTATTTTGAGTGAGTTATAGCCAAAACACCAACTGTTGCCCAAATGGTCAATTTTCAGGCTTTCAAAGCACTAATCCGGATTTGGTCATTTTTCAAGTCATCTTCTAGGCAGAATTTTGGTAAGCTTCCTTCATGAAAGTTGGCACATTTTGTGCCTAGTTTCACCTCCAATTGGTCTCATACTAATTGAAGCCACACACTTAAGGTTCTAAGCCAAAACATACATTGCCCTATTACACATTGTTCATCACTCATCAATTACACATCCTATGCTTACCAAGTTAACTCTTCCATGTCATTTCTGTTTTGTACCTTACCATTAACACATTTAACAACACATTTTTTTTCATTTTGGCAGCTTATAACCATTCTCAATATGCACACTATAACCCAGAATTTTCCAAGTCTAATTATAATAATTAAACACATGAATGCACCTCATTTACATGTCCAAATTCAAACCTTTATACACACATACATGCTACCATCCATAACAACATAATTCAACAATATAATTGCATAAACCAAACCATGAAACAACATATTTTGATCTTCTTCATAAGCTGCCACAAGTTTACACATACCCATCAATTTCCACTTTCACTTTTCAAGCTTAAAATTCAAACCTTACACATGGAATTCAACTTTAATACAATTAAACATTTAAATCATCATTCAAACCACTATTTGCATGCAAGAATAAGCTGTTCTTATTGAGGTTCCATGGCTGCCAAAATGTACATTTCCACTAATTCATCAAACTTTAAAAATTCTTCCACAAATCAACTACCCACAATATCCACTCAAAGTTTAATGAAGAAAGGGAGAGAAAATGAGCACTTACTTAATTTGAAGCTTGTTAAAAACTCATCAAAACCCTTCCTTCTTTTTGCCAGTCTCTTTACCAAGTTGTGTAGGCAAGCTTTAATGAGGAAGTTGAGGTGAAATGAGGGCTTGAATGGAGGTGCATGATGGTTGTTCATGTTTCAGCCATGGAGTTTCCATGGAGTTCCATTCGGCCATTGTTTTGAGAGGTTGAAGATGAATTCATCTTTTGTCCCAAATGGCTTTTACATCTTTCCACTTAAAGGTTTATTTAATCCCCACTTAAAGGTTTATTTAATCCCATAGTGCTCCACTAATCATCCTAAGCATTATAATAATCAACTTTAGTTAATTTCAATTACATCCCTTAGATTTCTTTCATTTATTCTATGTAATTGACTTCTAATTTTTATGGAATTTTCTAATTGCAATATCATTTATTTTTAATGGACATTTAGGTCAAAAGGCAACTCGGGGTGTCAATTGATCACAATGCCCCTACTCGGGTTACATTCCCAATTTTTCGGTAACACTGAGTTTTGTCTTTTTCTCGATTTCTCGTTTTCCTTTGTACTAATTAGTTAATTTTTATTTGATATTTCTAATGACATTTATATTTCAATAGATGTTTATTTAAGTCTAAAAAATATTTTCTAGGGTTCCCCGCAGTCCAGGACTAGTCAACGGTCCTCGCCGCAACTTCCCGGTGCAGTCACCCATCGCTATGGTTTTTGGCTCGTTTAACTTGGTTACATTTCATTGATATTATTTTTCCTTTATTTTTCTCGTATTTTCCTTTCTTGTATTTCATTATTTTATGTCTCCTCACTAACATTTAGATGTAGTTCTAGGCATCCTAGCTGTCCGGACAGACACTGGTCACTGGAACAGTAGAATGCACTGCCGAACATAGGGGTGTTACATTCACCTCTAATTGGCCTCATACCAATTGGAGTCACACACTTAAGGTTCTAAGCTAAAACATACACTGCCCTGCTACACACTCTTCATCACATACCAATTACACATTCTATACTTACCAAGCTAATCCTTTCATGCCAATTCTGGTTTGTACCATACCATTAACACACTTTACATTACATCTTGGTCATTTTGGGCAGCTTGTATCTACTCTCAACATGCATATTATAACTCAGAATTTTCAAAGTCTAATTACAATAATTTAACCACATGAACATACCTCATTTACATATCCAAATCCAAACAATTATATACATACACATGCTACTACCATAAGCAACATAATTCAATAAGTCAAACCATGAAACAACACATTTCTAACTAAACTTTAAGGTTGCCGAATCACCTCATGAACACATCTCCTTCAAATTTGCTTTCAAGCTTCCAAAACCAAGTGCACTATCACACATACACTTAGTATACATTATCTAAATTATTTCTATACACATAACAACTTACATCAACATCTTAAACTACCATTAACAAGTAAAAACAAACTAAATATGTTGAGTTCTCATGGCTGCCAAAATGTTGTACCACCATTAAAACATCAAACTTCAAAAATTCTTTCATAAATCAACTACCCACAACATCCACTCAAAGTTTAATGAAGCAAGATTGAAAAATACAACTTACCTCTTTAGGACTTCTTCAAAACCTCACCAAAACTAATCTTTCTTTCTCCAAGTATGCTTCCTAAGGTATGGTGGTCAAGTTTAATGAAGGGAGCTAGTGTAAAGGATGGCTAAACCATGGTGGAGTTGTGCTTGGAGTGTGGACGGCAATGGTGGATTCCCATGGAGGTTTTCAGCTGGTTTTGCAAGGTAAGGTTGAAGATGAGTTCTTGGCCTCCCAAGTGTCCCTTTAGGTGTTCCAAAGTTAAGGTTAGTGGAGCACTAAGGAGATATAATGGTTATTTATTCCAAGTTTCCAATTTTTGCAATTTGGCCACCACACTTTCACTATTTACATAATGTATCTCCATTTAATTTTTCATGATATTTTCCAAGTGTAATATCATTTATTTTTAATGAAAATTTAGGTCAAAAGGCAACTCAGGATGTCAAATGACCACAATGCCCCTATTCGGGTTGCATTCCCGATTTTTTAGTAACACCGAGTTTTTTCATTTTCTCGATTTCTTATTTTTCTTTGTACTAATTAATTAATTTTTCTTTGATATTTCTAATGATATTTATACTTCAATAGATGTTTATTTAAGTCTTAAAAATATTTTCCAGGGTTCCCCGTGGTCCAAGGCTAGTCAACGGTCCACACCGTAACTTTCCGGTGCGGTCACCCATCGCTATGGTTTTCGGCTCGTTTAACTTGGTTACATTTCATTACTATTATTTTTTCTTTTTTTTTCTTGTATTTTCTTTTCTTGTATTTTATTATTTTATGTCTCCTCACCCATATTTAAGTGTAGTTCTAGGCATCCTAGCTGTCCCGACAACACTGGTCACTGGAACAGTAAAATGCACTATCGAACATAGGGGTGTTACAAAATCTCTCCATTGCCGAAACCAAGCTTTCTCCAAGTCTTCGATGGCCGTCCACCATGCAAAGGATAATCCACCATCATCAAGCCATTAGTTCTTCTAGGTTTCTTCACTAAAATTGTTCTATACAGCTTGGGCAACATTTTGGGAGCAAGAAAGGAAAGTTTTGGTGGAGTTTTGAAGAAGTACAAAAGAGGTAAATGTGTATTTTTCAATCTTGCTTCCATAAACTTTGAGTGGATGTTGTAGGGAGTTATTTTGTGGAAGAAATTTTGAAGTTTGCTGGAGTAATGGTGGTACACCATTTCAGCAGCCATGGAAACTTACTATTTGTTGTTTGTTTTCACTTGTAAATGGTTGTTTAAGATGTTGGTATAGGTGTTTATGTGAATAGAAATAATTTAGATAATGTATACCAAGTGTATTTCTGATAGTGCACTTGGTTTTGGAAGCTTAGAAGCTATTTGAAGGGGATGTGTAATTCAGCAACTTTTAAAGTGTAGTTGAAATGTGTTGTTTCATGGTTTGGTTTATTGAATTATGTTGGTTATGGTGGCAGCATATATATGTGTATAATAGTTTGGAATTGGATATGTAAATGGGGTATGTTTATGTGGTTAAATTGTGTAAATGGACTTTGAAAAATTCTGTGTTATAGTGTGTATATTGAGAATGCTTACAAGCTATCCAAAATGACCAAAATGTGTTGTTAAGTATGTTAATGGTATAGTACAAACCAAAATTGGCATGAAAGGGTTAGCTTGGTAAGTATAGAATGTGTAATTGGTATGTGATGAAGAATGTGTAGCAGGGCAGTGTATGTTTTAGCTTAGAACCTTAAGTGTGTGACTTCAATTGATATGAGACCAATTGGAGGTGAAACTAGGCACAAAATGTGCCAACTTTTATGAAGGAAGACTACCTAAAATCTGTCCACAAAGTGACATAAGAATTGACCAAATCCAGAATAGGTAAGTGCAGGCCAGAATTTTTGACCTTATGAACAGTAGTCATTTGCATGACCATAACTCACTCAAAATAGGTCCAACTGACCTGAAATTTTTACCATGAATAGTTTAGACATAGATCTACAATTTTTATGAAGACATCAAAGTCAGAAATGGCCAAAACCAAGCCAAATAGCTTGCACAAATTCGGGTACCAAAACTGGCCGAAATGAAAATGACCTAAAAATGACCTAAGCCTACCATTTTAGTGCATTCTGTCCATCATTGGTAAATTGACCATATCTTGGTCTACACAACTTAGAATGACCTGAAATTTTGTCCCACGTGCAATAAGACATAGACCTACAAGTTTGTAGTTTGAACTGAAACCTGAAAACTGAGGGAACTAGGTCGTCTGGCTAGGTCAAAATAGTACACTGAAATCCGGTAAATTGCAATAAAATGCAATACACTTGGAAATGAAATTGGTAACATATACCAACACTGTAGGGCTATAAAATGTGACGTATTAGTAACATTAGAATTGACTCACGTAGAGTGCATTAAGGGTCAACATTATAGGTTGACTAATGAAATGAATTGAAGAGAATAGTACCAAGAAAATTTAGATATTGGATTTTGTTGTTAGAAATAATTTAACTGAGTACTGAAACACTTTAAATTGTGTGTTTCAGTTGAAAAGGATATTGAGAAGCATAAGGAACATTGAGTCAAGGCCTAGAGGTGACTCAAATCAGGTTTGTGCACAACTAGTTTTTAACTGATTTTGTTCCGAATATTTCATATGATTAAATGACATATTTTTCATATGTATTATGTTTAACAAGCATTGGATTTAATTCAATGATTATTGAAATTGTTATAGTATGTATGAATTTGGCTTTGTGAAATGTTATTTCCATAAGTATTAAGCATTATTGTGGATTGAATAAATTATGTTTTGGAAAATTACGATAGAACATGTTTTGAATTGTGATGGGCAATTTGCATGGAAAAATGCAAATTTATTATTTGAATTGTGATGAGCATAAAATTTATTGGATATTGGAATTGACTTTGAATCAAATTGTATTGTGATTTATGCTCACTAAAGGATTGTGATATTGTTTTATATCTCACTATAGATGCTTGACTAGGTTATTACCCGTCTCTCTCATTTATTGAGAAGACAATAGAGTTAGTTGTGTTTTGATTACCATGGTACGTGCACAGGCTTAGATTCTCCTCTTATTAGAGGGTAGATCTAAGTTTTATGTTATGGCCCTTTCGGAAGATTCATTATTGTGATGTGTACTGTGCATGATGATTCGACCTCCCCGACCATAGGGAGTTAGAATCACCCCGAAGATGGCCCTTTTCGGATTAGTCTTGCATAGTTAGTGAGATAAAGAATGGTTTTTTAGATAAAGAATGGCTTTTGAGATAAATAATGATTTTCGAGATAAAGAATGGTTATTGAATAGTAAAGAATTTCGATTTCAAATGGGATTTATGTATAATTGATTTTATTAGAATTAATCTTTATTTCCAATAAATTGTTGGAATTACCTTAAATGGTTAGTTATGATTTGATAAATTGAATTTTGTGATCAAAGTCATTTTATACAAATGATTTATATTATTGGCAATGAATATTTTGAGTTTTGAATTTGATGAGTATCTAGATTTCCAAATTATTTGCTATAATTTTTATTAAGGTATATTGTACTATGTTTTAAATTATAGTTGTACACCACTGAGTTCACCACTCAGCAATAGTTTGTATGTTGTCGCAGGTAAAAAGAGCATAGAGCAATTGAGTAAGCTTCTTTAAAGAGACATTCAGATCAGTTCCAGGTATACTCATGTACACAGGTTTTAATGTATGCATGTAATAATATATATGTAAATTATTTGAGCAGTTGTATAAAAACTCTTGTAAAATATTTTGGTGTGTAATTAAATGTAAATTGTTGTGAAATAAATGTTAAGTCTTGTAATAAATGAAATGATCTTTATGATGAGATTGGTTTGAAAATGAATTGATTTGATTACTGAGATTTGAATTGTGAGTTGAAATGAAGTTATTGGAGTTGTATTTGAGAAAACATATTGGGAGTGTTTTCCTTTTCAGGTTTGAAGAACTGTTTTCTCAAAATACAGCCGGCACTTTGCCGAAATTTTGAAAAATTTTTATAACACCAGATTTTAAGCGATGATTTAAATTTCACGAAAATTATTTTAAAATCCCTTGTAGTATATCTAATGTATTATCGGTAGGCGCAGTACGGTAATTCATTAGGTGTACTACGGGATCATGTTACATCTTACGGAAGAGTAGGGTGTGACACAACTCTTGTAAAATGAATGAATGAAATGCACCTAGGAATGCCCTGATTCAATTCTTGGTGGCTTAGAATTGAATCCCTTAGAAAGTCCATGATCATACCATATTTATATGTTTATCCATGAATGCATGAGATGTATGGGAATGTATGCAAGTATATGATATATGCATGCTAATTGGATAATGTGCAAAGTGAGACCATAATAGTAATTAGGCTGACCATAAAATCTTCCGAACAAATGATTAAGTTGGAAATGGTATAATTAAAGATAATTATATCATGGGCCCTCCATTGAGGCAATTATTTTAAGAAATTTTAAATACTTGCATATGATGCAATTAATTTAAGAGATTTTCTTAAGAATAATTATTAAGCATGAGATGTTGTAAATATGTAAATGGTTTGGTGGACAATAATGGATGTGCCTGAGGACATTAAAATTATTTACATGTTTACTAGCTCAATGGGATTAACTTAACTAATGCAAGATAAGTCAATAATGGATGTGCCTGAGATTTTGAGCATTAGGGGCTAGGTAAATGATTGAACCTTGTATGAGATGTGATGGGCAAGGAGTTGCTCACTTACAATTTATTGTAATTCCAATAATGGATGTGCCTGAGGATGGTCAATAAGACTATAAGAATTCAATCACCCACTAGAAATCCATCCAACTAGGATTTCCATTTTCTACTTTGGAAGTGTAGGATTCGCTAAGTTAGTGGGAGGACCAATTTGATTAAAAGACCATAATCATTTTGGTTAATTACACGATACATTTACTAATTAATCTAGTTATTTTCTCCAGTTAATTTTTTGATAATAATGAGCACACCACAACCACCACCATCCAATATCCTTGCGAGTATACTTGATCACAATAGGTTGACAGGACCTAATCTTTCTGATTGGCTAAGAAATTTAAAATGTATCCTGAACTTAGAACGTATTGGATATGTTCTAGACTCAAAGGTTCCTGGTCCCTTAACTCCAGAGGCCACTCAAGAGGAATATGAAACTTTGGACAAGTGGAAGGAGCATCATATGAGAGCCAAGTGTTACATGCTTGCTTCTATGAGTAATGAGTTACAGAAACAACATGAGAACATGCAATATGCAAGTGAGATCCTCCTTCACCTACAAGAGTTATATGGTGAACATAGCAGGAATGCTAGGTATGAGATATCTAGGTAGCTATTTTGCATGAGGTTGTCTGAGGGATAAAATGTTGGGAATCATGTCCACAAGATGATTTGGCTTATTGAGCAGCTGGAACATCTTGACTTTCACATGGATTTCCAACTTTAGACGGATTTGATCCTTCAATCCTACCCGAGTCACTTGGGAATTTTGTGACAAATTTTCATATGACTAAGCAGGAATATACCTTGGCTGGTTTACTTAACATGTTGTTTATTGCCCAAAAGAATATGCCAGGCAATAAAAGAAAAGAGGTAGCTTTGATTGCATATTCTTCTGCTGAAAAGTCCAATAATAAGAAGGGCAATAAGAAAAAGAAACCTCAAATTCCTGGTCATTCCAAGAAGATAGCTAAACAAAAAGGGAAGACCAAAGCTGATGGAGGCAAAGGAAAGTGTTTCCACTGCCAGCAGGATGGGCATTGGAAAAGGAATTGCCCAGGATATCTTGCAACTTTGAAGGACAAGAAAGATACACCTTCGGAAGGTATGTCCATATCTTATTATTTAGATTCTAATGATACTCATAGTTCATCTACAATTTGGGTTTTAGATACTGGTGCTAGTTCTCACATTTCTTATGATATGCAGGAACTAGCAAACAGTAGTAGCTTGCGTTCTCGAAATGTTAGACTCTGGATTGGTGATGGCTCAACTATTGAAGCTTTAGCCATAAGATCTAAATCTTTTTACATGTCTGAACATGTTTTGTGTTTGAATAATATCTTATATGTACCTAATGCTTTTAAGAACATCATTTCTATATCTAGTTTGACTAGAAATGGCTATGAATTTCAGTTCATAGATGATGTTTGCAGTACTTATTTTGGAAATAAATATGTTGGCCCGGGTTATATGCATGATGGTCTTTATTATTTGGATAATAATGACAAACACAAAATGAATGCAAGCAATCTAAAAGAATGCAATGCCATGATGAAAATC
This sequence comes from Hevea brasiliensis, assembly GCF_030052815.1. Lineage (NCBI taxonomy): Eukaryota > Viridiplantae > Streptophyta > Magnoliopsida > Malpighiales > Euphorbiaceae > Hevea > Hevea brasiliensis. Next base: position 58,757,975 of record NC_079499.1, read on the forward strand.
AACTCAAGTTCAAAATATATTTGGCACTTAAGGTTAGATCATGTTGCAGAAGATAGGATTGCAAAACTGAAGAAAATGGGGATTCTATCCTCATTGGGTTCTGAACCTACTCCAACTTGTGAATCCTGCCTTCAGGGCAAAATGACTAGATCACCCTTTATTGGACAAGGACTAAGAGCTGAAAATATTTTGGAGCTAATACATAGTGATGTATGTGGTCCATTTAAAGAAATGGCTAGAGGTGTTTTTCATTACTTTATTACCTTTACTGATGATAAATCAAGGTTTGGGTATTTGTATATGATGAAATACAAACATGAATCCTTTGAAAAGTTCAAAGAATTTAAATCTGAAGTAGAAAATCAAATAGGAAAAAGTATTAAAGCTCTTCGATCAGATCGTGGAGGTGAATACTTGAGCATTGAATTTGATGAATACTTGAAAGAGCATGGCATTGTTTCCCAGCTGACTCCTCCAGGGACACCACAGCTGAATAGTGTATCTAAAAGGAGAAATCATAGAGACCTATAAAGCAAGGCTAGTAGCAAAAGGGTTTCACCAAAGGCAAGGAATCGACTATGAGGAGACTTTCTCGCCTGTTGCCATGCCTAAATCAATTAGGATTCTATTAGCAATAGCTGCATACTATAATTATGAGATTTGGCAGATGGATGTCAAAACAGCTTTTCTCAATGGATACATTAAAGAAAATATTGTCATGGAACAGCCAAGGGGTTTTGAATCCCAAGATGGTTCCAAGGTATGCAAGCTAAAGCGATCCATTTATGGGTTGAAACAAGCTTCGAGGAGTTGGAATATCTGTTTTGATGAAGTCATTAAGTCATTTGATTTTATCAAAAATAAGAATGAACCTTGAGTATTATCGCAAGGGTTTTGCGGTCGCCTGGACGAACCCTCACCGAAGTGGGAAGGAATGAGGAGTCGCCACTTTAATTTTGAGGGAAATTAAAGAAACCATTTGTGAAATGCAACTTAAAATGAAACCCTTCAAATACAGAGATTCTAGGTTCAGGGTCCGTAAATGGGTGGGGAAGGTGTTAGGCACCCCACCTCGTCCCTCAATGAGGGTGAGCAGATTTAACCTTACGTTCTTTATAAATTAAAATCGATATTTAGGGGGGGTTCGAATGGAAATGTTAATCCTTTTGATAAAAGGGAATATTTGATTTTTCACTAATTCGGATTACCCAGATACGCAAGTAAATGAGACGACCTTAGTGAATTGATGGCGCGTAGCAGTTTTTCATTTATGGGATTATTTTACGTATTTGTTAAAATTTGATTTGAGAATCGGATAAGAACTCTCCTCTGATCTCTTTTTAGATTAAAATTTCGATTGGAGATCGGATAAGAACTCTCCTCCGATCTCTTTCAGATATTCATTAAAAATTTTGATTGAGAATCGGATAAGAACTCTCCTCCGATGTAACATCCTCCCTATACGTGTTCTGTACGTTCTATTGCTCCAGTAGTCAAATAACAATACAGGCAAGTCAGGATGTCTAAAACTACACTTCGGTGATAGTGAACAGACATATAATGATGAAATAAATAAAAAGAAAATACAAGAAAAATCAAACAAAAATGAAAGAGAGAAAATGATGCTAAGTTAAACGAGCCAGCACCGCAACGATGGGTGACTGCACTGGGAAGGTCGTTGCCGACCCCAAGACCGTGGGGAACCCTCTGAATCTAATTTTGAGACATAAATAAAGGTTTATTGAAATGTAATTGACACTAGAAATATCAAAGAAAAATTAGTAAATTAGTACAAAGAAAAATGAAAAATCGAGAAACAGACAAAAATCGGTGTTACCGAAAAATCGGGAATATAACCTGAAGTGGGGTATTTTGGTCATTTGACACCTAGTGTTGCCTTTTGAACTCAATCTCCATTAAAAATAAATGATATTATACTTAGAAAATGTCATGAAAAATTAAATTGTGATACATTATAAGAATAGTGAAAGAAATGGGGGATAAAATCCAATTTATGAAACTTTGAATAATTAACATTAAAATCCAAGTTAGTGCTCCACTAACTTGGATATTGGGACCCTTATCACAGCCTTGGGACAGCAGATAGCACTCACCATCATCTTCTTCATCATCCCATTTTACTTTGCCAAAATGAATTCCACCATGGAAATCACCATGGCCACCCCACATGCAACCTCCATGGGTGAATGATCAAGCCATCCTTTCCACTTCTTTCCTTCATTAAAGCTTGCCTACTCACCTTGAGGAAGATATTGGCAATAAGAAAAGCAAGATTTGGTGAAGTTTTGATAAGCTTCAAAAGTGGTAAGTGTCCAAAACCTCTCCCTTGCTTTAGTAAACCTTGTGTTTGGGTTGAGGTGAGTATTTTAGTGAAGAGAAATGAAAGAAATAGTGAGAAATGGACTTGTCCATTTTTGGCAGCCATGAACCTTTGTTGAGCTTGAGTTATTTTTACTTCTAATGAATGGAAATGAAGGTTAATTAATTCAAATGAAAGTTGTAGTAAGTTTGTATCTAAGTATGTGCATGTAGTGTTTGAATTAAGGGTGTGAAATGGAACTTTGATGCCTTGAGCAAACTGCCATGTTTGGCAGCTCCTAATAGCATGAATTTTTATGTGAACATGTAGTTATTAATGATATTTGCTAATATTAAATTGTGGGCAGCAAGTGTAAGTTACATTGAAGTATGATTATGTTGAAGTGTATGTGTAATATTGATATTGAGATATGTTGAATTTTGGTGGAAGTGAGTGTTGAACTTAATGGTGAATTGTGTGCATTGAGCACTTGAATATTCTGCCCAAAAGTGTTGCTAGAATTTTGTACAATATAGATATGGAAGTGTTATTGATTGAATATTGAAGTAATGAGGAGGAGAAGGAATACCAAATTGGAAGTGTATGTGCTTTGTGCAGGTTGTGTATTGAAGGCAGTACCTAAATTAGGCCATAAGTGCCAAAATATGAACCCAATTGGTATGAGGCCAATGGGGGGTGAAACTAGACACCAAATAGGCCAACTTTCATGTAGAAATGTTGCAAAAATTCTGCCTAGAAACTGACCTTAAAAATGACCAAATCCGGATTAGCAACCTTGCAACCCAGATTTTTGACCATATGAATAGTAGTTCTTGGGATGACCATAACACACTCAAAACAGGTCCAATTGACTTGAAATTTTTACCATGGTTAGTTTAGACATAGATCTACAATTCTTATGAAGACACCAAAGCTCAGAAATGGCCAGAACCAAGTCAAATGGCTTGCACAAATTTGAGTACAAAAACTGCCGAACCAAAAGTGACATAAAATTGACCAAATTTTGCACTAAAGGTGCAATCTGTCCAGCTTTAGTAAATTGACCATATCTTGGTCTATACAACTCCGAATGACCTGAAATTTTTCCCCGCGTGCAATAAGACATAGAGCTACAATTTTGCTTCTTTGACCAGAGGCTAAAAGCCAAGAGAAATAGGACTTTAAGCTAGACCAATCTAGCATACAAAAATTAAAAATTTGACATTTTACATACAATGATGCTTGAAGCATTTTGGCAATGAATGCCAACTTGTAAAAATGGTAAATTGCACTATATTGGCAGCATATTGAGATATAAATTGTGACATATTGATGCTAGAAACAACTTATCAATATTACCTAAAAAGGTCAACATATGCATTGACTTGTGAATTATATAATAGTTAGTAAACTCCAAAAATTAAAGAATTAAACAATTAATTTATAATGTGCCCTAATTTGCCTAGTTGACTAGTATGGATAGGTTGGCATGCCAATAGGATTCTGACAGCTGTTCTGTAAATGGCTTCATGCCATACTGTATTTTTACAGCTTATTATGCCGCACTGTGACTTTAATAGCCTACGGCTATACATATTGTGTATTTATTCTTGGCTTATCGCCAGATTGACTATATAGCTTCTTAGCCATACTATTTGCACACCGGGAGACACTTTGTGACCGATGGTGTGACGGCCCGAGGTACTAGGTACCCAAAGGTGCGATATATCCGCTTATCCATGCCGTCAAGATATAGGCTACACGGGCAGTAATTCAAGTACTATTAAATTCAAATACCTAAATCCAGTCTACTGACATACAGCACCACCAAAAATTTGTAAACACTTTATTTACTTTATTTTAGTGTATATTTCTTTATATTTGGCAACATTAAGCAAAATTGCTTAGCGCGTTACTTTTGTAACGCATAGGTATTGGAGATACAGCTGTGGAGCCCAGCAGACCTACGACCGAGTGAGACATCAGATCTGCACAGGAGTCCAGAGTCATCTGCACTGCATTGCATACATGGTAGGACTTAGGATATCTTGTATTTTGTACTTTTATTGTATATTTGAAATTCAGCCCTGTATTTTGTAATGTTATGAAAGCTCTAAAGTTTGTAATATTTTGTACATATTAAATGACATGGAGATTTTCTATATATATTTAAATTATTATGGACTGTATTATGGAACTGTTTAATGACTGTAAAAGTCTATTGACTTTACTGAGAAATAGAGACTGTGAAATATTTGAGATTTTGATATTATCATATTAAACTGTTTTCAACAGGTTTGGAAGGACAATTTGTCCTAAATATAGACGGCACCTTGCCAAATTTTTATTACCAATCTTGAAACACTGATTTTATCAAAGTATGACAATAGTATCAGCATGATATGAATATTACATAAAAGACTTCTTAAAATCAAATTTAGTTCATGAAATGAAATAATCATAGACTAGGTGTTCCGGCACGCCGTGTAGCAGGCCTTGCTCGGATATACTGTAGACGGGTGAGGGGTGTTACATTTAGTGGTATCAGAGCACGGTTTAGGCGTTTCTAGACCTAGATAGATTGCACTTCATGCATTGCATTGTAAGTGTTAAGATGACTCTAATGCAGATCTTTTGATTTGTTTTGTTATTTTGATCAGAATATGGACTCCACATCGCAGAGAGCGGTCGATGAGGAAGTGGAAAGTCATGCTCCATCTATGACTGAACCAGGAGACAGGAGGGAACCTGCTCCACCAGTACCAAATGCACCAGCCACATTTCAGCAAATGGCTGAGTTCTTTAGACAGATGGCAGGAGTTATGCCACCACCACCACCTCCACATCAAAAATCTCATATAGAGAGACTCAGGAAGTTTGGAGTAGTGGACTTTCTGGGCAAAAAGGAAGATGATTCTGTCACAGTTGAAAACTGGTTGGACAGAACTGGAAGAGTCTTGAAACAACTTCATTGTACTCCAGAGCGTAATTTGAAGTCATTATCACTACTGCAAGATGATGCATACCAGTGGTGGGATACAATAACTAGTGAGGTGCCACCAGAAAAAATAACTTAGTATTTCTTTCTCACTGAGTTCAGAAAGAAGTATGTGGGCAGTGTATACTTGGAAGATAAGAGAAGGGAGTTTATTACCCTATGTTAGAGACAGCTGACAGTGGCTAAATATGAAAGATAATTTGTCAGACTAAGCTGCTATGGGCGGGAAATAGTCCCTAATGAGGCAGAGAGATGCAAGAGATTTGAGGAAGGACTCAATGATGACATTAAAGTAATGATTACAGCCTTGGGGATTATAGAGTTTGCCAAGTTAGTGGAAGCTGCACTGAAGGTTGAAAAAGTTAGAATGCAAGAGCAGAACAGAAGGGACAGACAGCAGAAAAGAGGTCAGGGTCAGACTGGTACATCTTTTGCCCCTAGTAAGAAATTCAGAGGTTTGCCTACTCAGAGTTTTAGTAGAGCACCAAGTCAAGGTCAGTCACAGAGGCCCAAATCTCAGTTTGCACCAAGGAGAGGCCAGTCCACCCCTTCAATGGCTAGCTCTCCAGGAACAGGGTACAGGGGACCAGCCCTAACAGTATCTGTTGCTTGCCCACATTGCCAAAAATGGCATAAGGGTGAATGTTGGAGGATGATAGGCGCTTGTTTACGATGTGGATCTACAGACCACCAAGTCCGAGATTGTCCACGCAGAACTGTTACATCCACTCCGGTATCAACTGATAGGCCAGCCCCTCCAGCTCCAAGGGGTAGAAGGCCGGGTAAGGCTGAGGCAGTCGGTACTTCACAGAAACTTGTGTTAGAGTCTGTGGAGTGAGCAGAAGGCAGAAAACCAGCCAAAGCCTATGCTATAAGGGCACAGGAGGAACAGGATGCTCCAGATGTTATCAAGGGTACGTTCCTCCTTTATAATACTTTTGTGCATGCATTAGTGGATCCTGGATCTACTCATTCATATATTTGTATCAAGCTGCCCGTAGAAAAGGGAATACCAGTGGAGGAAAGTGACCAAGGCATCATGGTCACAAATCCGCTAGGCCACAGTGTGGTAGTAAACAAGGTGTATAAGGGCTGTCCATTGAAGATTCAAGGGAAAGAGTTCTCAGCAGACTTAATCGAATTGCCTTTCCATGAGTTTGATGTGATTTTAGGAATGGATTGGTTATCCCATCATCAGGCAATAGTAGATTGTAAATTGAAGAGAATCTCTCTGACAACTGCTGAGAACGAAGAAATAATAGTAGTGGGTGAAAGGACAGATTTCTTGTCCAATGTCATCTCAGCTATAATTGCAAGGAGATGGTTGAGAAAAGGGTGTGAAGCCTATCTGGCACACGTGGTTGACACTCGGCAGGGTAAACTTAACTTGTCTGATATACCCACAGTAAGGGATTTCTCTGAGGTATTTCTCTGAGGAATTGCCTAGTTTACCACCAGAGAGGGAAGTTGAATTTGCTATTGAGATTATGCTGGGTACAGCTCCCATTTCAATTGCTCCATATAGGATGGCACCTACTGAATTGAAAGAGTTAAAAATCCAACTGCAAGAATTACTAGACAAGGGGTTCATACGCCCCAGTGTGTCACCTTAGGGAGCTCCGATACTATTTGTAAAGAAGAAAGATGGGACACTGAGGTTATGTGTTGACTACCGACAGTTAAACAGAGTAGCAGTGAAGAACAAGTATCCATTGCCTAGAATTGACGATCTGTTTGAGCAGTTGAAGGGAGCCGGTGTGTTTTCTAAGATTGATCTCAGATCAGGGTATCATCAGCTAAGGGTTAAGGATGCAGATGTGCCTAAACCTGCATTTAGAACCCGGTATGGGCATTATGAATTCCTAGTGATGCCATTTGGGTTAACAAATGCTCCAGCAGCATTCATAGACCTTATGAACCGTATCTTCCATCCAAACTTAGATCGGTTCATAGTGGTCTTCATTGATGACATCCTGGTGTATTCCAAGGATAAAGCAGAACATGATGAGCATTTGAGAATTGTTCTGCAGACTCTAAAAGAGAAGAAATTGTATGCTAAATTGTCCAAGTGTGAGTTCTGGTTGAATGAGATTGCATTCCTTGGACATGTAGTATCAGCTGAAGGGATTAGAGTGGATCCCAAGAAGATTGAAGCAGTGATGGAATGGAAACCTCCCAGAAATACAACTGAGATCAGAAGTTTCTTGGGGTTAGCTGGATATTATAGAAGATTTGTAAAGGGATTTTCCCTGATAGCTGCTCCAATGACCAAATTACTACACAAGAATATGAAATTTGACTGGAATGACAAGTATCAAGCCAGTTTTAAGAAGCTGAAGGCTATGTTGACAAAGGCACCAGTGTTAACACAGCCAATGTCTAGAAAAGACTTTGTAGTCTATAGTGATGCCTCACACAATGGGTTAGGGTGTGTACTCATGCAAGAAGGGAAAGTGGTCGCATATGCTTCCAGGCAGTTAAGGCCACATGAAAAGAATTACCCTACTCATGATTTGGAGTTAGCAGCAATTATCTTCGCATTGAAGATATGGAGGCATTACTTGTATGGAGAAAAATGCTACATATACACAGACCATAAGAGTTTGAAGTATCTGCCAACCCAGAAGGAACTTAATTTGAGACAGAGGCGATGGATTGAATTCCTGAAAGATTATGATTGTGTAATTGACTACCAACCTAGGAAGGCAAATGTAGTCGCTGATGCTTTAAGCAGAAAATCTATTGTAACATTAAGATCTCTGAATGCCCAACTATCCTCAACTCATGATGGAGTTATTTTGGCTGAGTTGCAAGTGAAGCCGAATCTATTACAACAGATACAGGATGGGCAGAAGACAGATGGGAAATTAATGGTTGTTATGGGAAAAATCACTAAGGGGAAGGAAACTGAATATGAAGTGAAAGAAAATGGGTGCCTGTACTATAAAGAATAGGTGTGTGTTCCAGATGATAAAGAATTGAAAACCAGTATTATGAAAGAAGCACATAACAGTGTGTATGCTATGCACCCAGGAAGCGCAAAAATGTACCATGACCTGAAACTCCGATACTGGTGGCCAAGTATGAAGAAGGACATAGTTGACTATGTAACAAGATGCTTGACATGTCAATAAGTCAAAGCAGAACATCAAGTTCCATCAGGTTTGTTACAGCCCATAAACATACCTGAATGGAAATGTGACTGAGTCACTATGGACTTTGTCAGTGGTCTACCTCTCACTCAGAAGAAGCATGATGCAATATGGGTGATTGTGGATAGGTTAACCAAATCAGCACATTTTCTGCCAGTCAGAACTGACTACTCACTAGAAAAGTTAGCAGAATTGTATATCAATGAGATAGTTAGACTACATAGAATTCCACTTTCCATTATATCTGATAGAGACCCGAGGTTTACATCTAGATTTTGGAAGAAATTACAAGAATCCTTGAGCACACAACTCTATTTTAGTACGGTTTTTCATCCTCAGACGGATGGACAGTCAGAAAGAATAATCCAGGTAAATTTTGAAACTCATTGAGTTATTGTAAACAATAATTGAACTGATAATGATAATAATAACCGAACATATGTGATAGGTCCTCGAGGATATGCTGAGAAGTTGTGTTATTGAGTTTGAGGGAAGTTGGGACAGATACCTTCCACTGGTAGAATTTGCATACAATAACAGCTATCAAGCTAGCATACAAATGGCACCCTATGAAGTACTGTATGGGAGAAAATGTAGAACACCTATATGTTGGACTGAGTTGGGTGAAGATAAGCTAGTGGGGCCAGACCTGATAAAACAGACAGAGGAAAAGGTGAAACTGATAAAGGCCAATTTGAAAGTTGCCTCAGACCGATAGAAATCTTATGCTGACTTGAGGAGAAAGGACATTAAGTATGAAGTTGGCGAGAAGGTATTTCTCAAAGTATCACCGTGGAAGAAAGTGTTGAGATTCGGGAAAAAAGGGAAAATTAAGCCCTAGGTTCATTGGCCCATATGAAGTTATTGAACGTGTGGGACCAGTAGTCTACAGATTAGCCTTACCACCTGAGCTGGATAAGATACATAATGTGTTCCATGTCCCGATGCTCAGAAGATACAGATCAGATCCTTTACATGTCATCTCAGCAGAAGAAATTGTGGTACAATCTGACCTGACATATGAAGAAGAACCAATTAAAATCTTGGCACGAGAGGTAAAAGAGCTCAGAAATAAGACAATTCCACTAGTGAAAATCCTATGGAGACACCACAACATGGAAGAGGCAACATGGGAGAGCGAGGAGACAATGAGACAACAGTTCCCTCAGCTCTTCACATCAGGTAAATTTTGAGGACGAAATTTTTATTTACAGGGGAAGAGTTGTAACATCCTCCCTATACGTGTTCTGTACGTTCTATTGCTCCAGTAGTCAAATAACAGTCCAGGCAAGTCAGGATGTCTAGAACTACACTTCGGTGATAGTGAACAGACATATAATGATGAAATAAATAAAAAGAAAATACAAGAAAAATCAAACAAAAATGAAAGAGAGAAAATGATGCTAAGTTAAACGAGCAGATCGCAAATGATGGGTGATCAGACTGGAAGGCCGTTGTCGACCCGTGGATCATGGGAACCCTCTGAATCTAATTTTGAGACATAAATAAAGGTTTATTGAAATGTAATTGACACTAGAAATATCAATGAAAAATTAGTAAATTAGTACAAAGAAAAATGAAAAATCGAGAAACAGACAAAAATCGGTGTTACCGAAAAATCGGGAATATAACCTGAAGTGGGGTATTTTGGTCATTTGACATCTAGTGTTGCCTTTTGACCTCAATTTCCATTAAAAATAAATGATATTACACTTAGAAAATGTCATGAAAAATTAAATTGTGATACATTATAAGAATAGTGAAAGAAATGGGGGATAAAATCCAATTTATGAAACTTTGAAGAATTAACATTAAAATCCAAGTTAGTGCTCCACTAATTTGGATATTGGGACCCTTATCACAGCCTTGGGACAGCAGATAGCACTCACCATCATCTTCTTCATCATCCCATTTTACTTTGCCAAAATGAATTCCACCATGGAAATCACCATGGCCACCCCACATGCAACCTCCATGGGTGCATGATCAAGCCATCCTTTCCACTTCTTTCCTTCATTAAAGCTTGCCTACTCACCTTGGGGAAGATATTGGCAACAAGAAAAGCAAGATTTGGTGAAGTTTTGATAAGCTTCAAAAGTGGTAAGTGTCCAAAACCTCTCCCTTGCTTTAGTAAACCTTGTGTTTAGGTTGAGGTGAGTATTTTGGTGAAGAGAAATGAAAGAAATAGTGAGAAATGGACTTGTCCATTTTTGGCAGCCATGAACTTTTGTTGAGCTTGAGTTATTTTTACTTCTAATGAATGGAAATAAAGGTTAATTAATTCAAATGAAAGTTGTAGTAAGTCTGTATCTAAGTATATGCATGTAGTGTTTGAATTAAGGGTGTGAAATGGAACTTTGATGCCTTGAGCAAACTTCCATGTTTGGCAGCCCCTAATAGCATGAATTTGTGTGTGAACATGTAGTTATTAATGATATATGCTAATGTTAAATTGTGGGCAGCAAGTGTAAGTTACATTGAAGTATGATTATGTTGAAGTGTATGTGTAATATTGATATTGAGATATGTTGAATTTTGGTGGAAGTGAGTGTTGAACTTAATGGTGAATTGTGTGCATTGAGTACTTGAATATTCTGCTAAAAAGTGTTGCTAGAATTGTGTACAATAGAGATATGAAAGTGTTATTGATTGAATATTGAAGTAATGAGGAGGAGAAGGAATACCAAATTGGAAGTGTATGTGCTTTGTGCAGGTTGTGTCTTAAAGGCAGTACCTAAATTACGCCATAAGTGCCAATCTATGAACCCAATTGGTATGAGGCCAATGGGGGGTGAAACTAGACACCAAATAGGCCAACTTTCATGTAGAAATGTTGCCAAAATTCTGCCTAGAAACTGACGTTAAAAATGACCAAATCCGGATTAGCAACCTTGCAACTCAGATTTTTGACCATATGAATAGTAGTCCTTGGGATGACCATAACTCACTCAAAACAGGTCCAATTGACCTGAAATTTTTACCATGGTTAGTTTGGACATAGATCTACAATTCTTATGAAGACACCAAAGCCCACAAATGGCCAGAACCAAATCAAATGGCTTGCACAATTTCGGGTGCAAAAACTGTCGAACCAAAAGCGACCTAAAATTGACCAAATTTTGCACTAAAGGTGCAATCTGTCCAGCTTTAGTAAATTGACCATATCTTGGTCTATACAACTCCGAATGTCCTAAAATTTTGCCTCGCGTGCAATAAGACATAGAGCTACAATTTTTCTTCTTTGATCAGAAGCTAAAAGCCAAGAGAAATAGGACTTTAAGCTAGACCAATCTAGCATAGAAATATTAAAATTTTGACATTTTACATACAATGATGCTTGAAGCATTTTGGCAATGAATGCCAACTTGTAAAAATGGTAAATTGCACTATATTGGCAGCATATTGAGATATAAATTGTGACATATTGATGCTAGAAACAACTTATCCGTATTACTTAAAAAGGTCAACATATGCATTGACTTGTGAATTATATAATAGTTAGTAAACTCCAAAAATTAAAGAATTAGACAATTAATTTATAATGTGCCCTAGTTTGCCTAGTTGACTAGTATGGATAGGTTGGCATGCCAATAGGATTCTGACAGCTGTTCTGTAAATGGCTTCATGCCATACTGTATTTTTACGGCTTATTATGCAAGATCAGTGACTTTAATAGCCTACGGCTATACATATTGTGTATTTATTCTTGGCTTATCGCCAGATTGACTATATGGCTTCTTAGCCACACTATTTGCACACCGGGAGACACTTTGTGACCGATGGTGTGACGGCCCGAGGTACTAGGTACCCAGTGCCAGTATATCCATTTATCCATGCCGTCAAGATATAGGCTACACGGGCAGTAATTCAAGTACTATTAAATTCAAATACCTAAATCCAGTCTACTGACATACAGCACCACCAAAAATTTGTAACCACTTTATTTACTTTATTTTAGTGTATATTCCTTTATATTTGGCACCATTAAGCAAAATTGCTTAGCGCGTTGCTTTTGTAACGCGTAGGTATTAGAGATACAGCTGGGGAGCCCAGCAGACCTACGACCGGGTGAGACATGAGATTTGCACAGGAGTCCAGAGTCATCTGCACTGCATTGCATACAAGGTAGGACTTAGGATATCTTGTATTTTGTACTTTTATTGTATATTTGAAATTCAGCCCTGTATTTTGTAATGTTATGAAAGCTCTAAAGTTTGTAATATTTTGTACATATTAAATGACATGGAAATTTTCTATATATATTTAAATTATTATAGACTGTATTATGGAACTGTTTAATGACTGTAAAAGTCTATTGACTTTACTGAGAAATAGAGACTGTTAAATATTTGAGATTTTGATATCATCATATTAAACTGTTTTCAACAAGTTTGGAAGGACAGTTTGTCCTAAATATAGACGGTGTAACACCCCTATGTTCGGTAGTGCGTTCTACTGTTCCGGTGACCAGTGTTATCCGGACAGCTATGATGCCTAGAACTACACTTCGTTATGAGTGAGGAGACATAAAATAATGAAATACAAGAAAAGAAAATACAAGAAAAACAAAGGAAAAATAATAGCAAAGAAATGTAACCAAGTTAAGCGAGCCGAGAACCCTAGCGATGGTGATCGACTCAGAAGTCACGCTTGGACCGTTGACTAGCTCCTCGGATCATGGAACCCTGGAAAATATTTATAGGACTTAAAGAGACATCAATTGAAGTATAAATATCATTAGAAATATTAAATAAAAATTAAATAATTAGTACAAAGAAAAGTGAGAAATCGAAAAACAGACAAAACCCGGTGTTACCGAAAAATCTGAAATGCAATCCGAATAGGGGCATTATGGTCATTTGACATCCCAAATTGTCTTTTGACCTAAATGTCCATTAAAAATAAATAATATTACACTTAGAAAATATATTGAAAAATTAATTTGGTGGTACCTAAAGTAAATAGCAAAAAAATTATGGGTTTAATGTGGAATAAAGGAAAATTTAACATATAAAATGAATTACTTTGTGAAAGTGGACCACTATAGAATAAATTAAACATTAAATGGCAGGTGTAAGTCCATTATACAATTTGAAATCTTCATCTTCTCCATTTCCCTCAACCATGCCGAAATGAAGAAAGTGAGAACCTCCATTGCCGTTTTGCTTAAACCTTCATTCACTCCTTCATTTCACCTCTAAACACCTAGGTTTCTTCATCAAAGTTTATCTCCACATCATAAGGAAGAGTTTGATAGCGAAATCAAGAAGTTTAGTGAAGGTTTAACAAGTCCTAACAATAAGTAAGTTTGTATTTTTGAATATTGCTTTGTTAAACTTTGTATACATGTTATGGGTGTGTGCTTTGTGAAGGAATTTTTAAGTTTTGAGGAGTTCTTGATATATCCAGTTTGGACAGCCATGGAGTTGTATATTTGATGATTTATTCTTACATTTATTTAATGGGAAATTATGTTGAGTAGGGTGATTTAATGTCCTAGTAAGTTAATTCCACATGTATATGGTGATTGTGCACTTGAAATGGAAGTTGACGAATTGTGGGAAACTTTGGCATTGTGAAGCTTTCGGCAGCCTTGGGACTCCTTAATGAATGTTTGAATTCATGAAGATGTTGGATGAATTGTGATATTGAGGGCTGATGAACATGTATGTAAATTGGTTGTGGAAATTGTATGTAATAATTAGGAGTTTTATGTGTATCTATTGTTGTATTTGGACTTTGTGAGTTAGGACTTCATTTGGTGTATTAAGGATGTTTGTATTCTGCCCAAAGTAACTTTAAGGTGAAGTAGTAAATGGTTTTGGTAATGTACCAAATCAGAATTGGTAAAGGAAGTGGACTTAGAGTAAGGTAAATGTGTAATCGATACATGTATAAGCAATGTAATTAAGGACAGCATGCATTTTAGCTATAACTCTAAATATGTAACTCCAATTGGTATGAGACTAATTGGAGGTGAAACTAGGCACAAAATGTGCCAACTTTCATGAAGGAAACATACCAAAATTCTGCTTGCAAGGTAGCTTGAAAAATGACCAAATCCGGATTAAGTGCAAGTGAGGCCTGAAAACTGACCATTTGGGCAGCAGTTAGTGTTTAGGCCATAACTCACTCAAACCAGGTCCAATTGACCTGAAATTTTAACCATGAATATTTAAGGTCCATATCTACAAGTCTTATGAAGACACCAAAGCCCAGAAATGACCATAAGCAAGTCAAACAGCTTGCAAAAGTTCGGGTCCAAAAACTAACCGAACCAAAGTTGACCAAAATTGACCTAAAATGACCTAATTTGATGCCATTGGACCAGCAATAGTAAAATGACCATAACTTGGCCTACATAACTCAGAATGACCTAAAATTTTGCCCTGCATTCCATAAGACATAGATCTACAAGTTTTTAGTTTTGACCGAAACCCGAAAACCGAGGGAACTAGGTCGTCCGGCTAGGTCAAACTAGTATCCCGGAATCTAGCAAGTTGCAATAAAATGCACTAAACAAGGAAATGAAATTGGTAATATGTACCAACCCTAAAAGACTATCGAATGTGACATATTAGTGACACTAAAACCTAATTTACCTAGAACGCATCGAGGGTCGATATATTAGGTGATTAAGCAAATAATAGCTTTCAGTGAATTACTTATCAAGCATTATCGATAGAGATAGTTTAATTTAGTACTGAAACACTTCAAATTGTGTTTCTCAGTTACCAAAGACTCAGGAAAAGGGAAGGAAACACTGAGTCCAAACCAAGAGACAGTTATCAGAGGTTTGTGCACAACAACTATTTCTCTTGAATTTTTCAATTGAAATGAATTACGACTATTTGTACATTATTGTTTTAAATTGTGGAAATGTGTTTGAATGGATATTTATTGCTTGAAAAGCATTGTAAATGGTTTGAAACTGTGAGAAATTGTTTGAATGATATTGATGGATACTTATTGATTGAAAAGTATTGGAAATGGTTTGAAACCACAGCTATCATGTATATTGATTTTATTCCTCACTAGCTTGTCTAGTGGGACGAATTGAATTCCCTCTCTGGCTGAAGTGTTGAGGTGTGTGCTGTTGAGGACGAATTGGATGAGTACTCATATTTTTGCTAGCTAGCTATGTTATTCCTCATTAGTCATCGACTTTTGGGACGAATTGAATACCTCATTAGCCATCGGCTTTTGGGACGAATTGAACTTTGGAACATGATTAAGCTGTGTGTGATTTATTGATATGTATTGTGAGATTGTGAAATGAATTTAAACTCTTATTGACATATACTGTCTTTTGAATTCAACCATGATCTGACTTATTGAAATTTATTGTGATATTGAGAAATGGAGTTTAAATTCTTGTTGACAATTACTGTCTTGAAATTAACTATGGTTTTAAGTATCCACTATTTATATGATTTATGAATTGTGATTTAAATTGTATTTGGTTAATGTTGTGCACCACTGAGACATTGTCTCAGCGATAGCTTTTTATTGCTGTCGCAGGTAGACAGACAGACAGGGCAGCAGACTAGGCTGCTAGTACCTCCAGCGAGAGATTACCGGGTATAATGAGTATACCAACATTTTGCATTTTGTACTGTAATGTATGACCACTGTATGTACATATTGTTTTTGGTTTTGAGCAGTTGTAAATTCAAATTGTACATTGAAGTTGTAAAATAATTATGAGTTATTTTGGCTTGTAAAAATTGTATTATATTTCTTTTATCTCAGTCTTTGAAAATCACTGTGGATTTGAGTTGAGAAATATGTTGTGTTGAGAAATATGTTGGAGTTGAGATTTGGAAAAATATTGAAGTGCTTTTTACAGGTTTTCTGAAGAACTGTTTTATCCAAAATACAGATGGCACTCTGCCAAAATTTTTACAGAAATTCCAAATAATTCAAATGTATCAGTTCTATCACTTCAATTCAAAAAGGTTTTTAATACCTGTAAATAGTGCTTACCACTATTAAAGAAGTAAGAAAAGTTTTTAAAATCCCTTGTAGTGTATTTATGGGTGATCAGTAGACGGAGTTGGTAATTCATTAGATATACTACGGGATCATGTTATGCCTTACAAAGGGATAGGGTGTGACATGTTTTAGTGGTATCAGAGAAAAGTTTTTAAATTTTGTTTCACCTATTATTTGAATATTCTTTCTTCATAGTACAACTGCTCAATATCATTGTTGATACATACAGTACATTACATTATGAATATGCACTAACGGGAGGAAATCTCCTTGTGTTATTGGTTCAGGAGATCTAAAACACTCGCATTGACTATGGAAGAGGGTGATCGTTCAGTCGATCAATCTATTGAGGCTGAGGTGCAAGGGGATGCCCCAGGCCTACATAATGTCAGTGGTTCAACACACCCACTGCGATCGCAGATTTCTGCTCGATTCGCTCGTGAGATGGTGCAATGTTCCAACAAATGGCTGGTAATGTGCCTACTCAAGTCCCAATACAAACACCAGTGGTACAACCACAATCTCCTACTAGGCAGTATGAAAAATTGATGAAGTATGGGGCTACAGAGTTCAAGGAGACAGTAGATCCTCTAGAGGCTGAACAGTGGTTAGAAAGGATGGATAGGGTATTCAAGAAACTGCATTGCACAGAGGAGCTCAGATTCGAATACTCTGTATCTTTGCTACAGGGGGATGCTTATGACTGGTGGAAAACCATTCCCCACGATGCAGTAGAACTGCGGTGCTAACATGGAATGACTTTCTCGGGAATTGAGAGAAATTATGTCCACGATGCTTATGTAGACCGGAAGTTACAAGAATTCCTAAGTCTAAAGCAGATCGATGGTGAGTATGAAAGAGAATTTTCCCGCCTGAGCCATTACACAGTAAGTTTACTTTCTACCAGCAGGAAGAGATGCAAGAGGTTTGAAACTGGCTTGAAGCCTAGTATCAGATTACAAGTAGTCGGCTTCAAACACACTAACTTCTCGAAACTTATTTCTCAAGCTCTAGAGTTAGAAAGAATTGAGTCTGAAGCTGCTCCTGAGAATAAGAAATCAGAGAAGACAGAGAAAGAGGGAAAATCAGTAGAACAGAGTTCCAGTGGTCCTACTGGAAAGAGGAAGAACTATGGAGGACACAGCAAAGGTGGCAAGAAATCTGGTAGGGGAAGATATTCAGGACAGAAGCCTCCCCTATCTGGTCAGCAGAGTACCAGAGGTTCCTACCCTCCCCGCCAATGTGAGACATATGGAAGAAATCATGGTGGGATCTGCTACAAGGCTATTGGAGCCTGTTATAACTGTGAAGGCACAGGACACTTTGCCAAGAACTGCACCAATAGTCGCAGAGTTGGACCACCCCCTACTACTGCAGAAGGGTCAGTTCAGATCCCTGTCACTAGAAGTTCACAACCACCCAGCAGAGGTAGAGGCAGGGGTAGAGGTAGCCCAGCAGGCAGCCAAGGCACAGTGAAACAATCAGTGCAAGACAGTGCTCCAGTCAGAATGTATGCGATGAGACAGAGGGAAGAGGCCGAGACATCTGATGTTGTGGCTGGTACCTTCTCAACTTTTAATCAGAATGTGTTTGTGTTATTTGACCCGGGTTCTACCCATTCTTATGTGAGTGCTAGCATCATTGATTGCATTGTTGTTCCATGTACAAAAATGGACTTTGAGGTGCTAGTAACAAGTCCGTTAGGATAGGAGGTCAGGGTTAATAGAATGTATAGAGATTGTCCTTTGGTGATCCAAGGACACACTTTTTTGTCTAATTTCATTGAAATTCCCTTCAGAGATTATGATATCATCTTGGGCATGGATTGGTTAG
The DNA here is from genome assembly GCF_030052815.1 of Hevea brasiliensis. Classification (NCBI taxonomy): domain Eukaryota; kingdom Viridiplantae; phylum Streptophyta; class Magnoliopsida; order Malpighiales; family Euphorbiaceae; genus Hevea; species Hevea brasiliensis. Next base: position 58,776,273 of record NC_079499.1, read on the forward strand.
CTAGGCATCATGCCATGATTGACTCTAGGCTGAAGATAGTCACTCTTGGTCTCCCTCAGTACAGTAATGAGGTAATACAAGGGGAGAGGCAGCTATTGCCATCAAACATCATTTCGGCTGCACTAGCTAGAAAAATGATCAGAAAGGGGTGTGAAGCCTACTTGGCACATGTGGTAGACACCCAAGTGGGGAGTCCAGCATTGAAGGACATCCCTACAGTATATGACTTTCCAGATGTGTTTCCTGATGAATTGCCAGGATTACCTCCGGAAAGAGAAGTGCAGTTTGAAATTAATGTTATGCCTGGTGTGGAACCAATCTCCATAGCGCCATACAGAATGGCACCAGCAGAGTTGAAGGAGTTGAAGATACAATTGCAAGAATTACTTGAAAAGGGCTTCATCCGCCCTAGTGTGCCACCTTGGGGAGCACCAGTGTTGTTTGTTAAGAAGAAGGATGGTACTCTCCGCTTATGCATAGACTACCGACAGTTGAATAAGGTGACAATAAAGAACAGATATCCATTGCCTCGCATTGATGATCTGTTTGATCAGTTGAAGGGTGCAGCTGTATTCTCCAAAATTGATTTGCGATCTGGTTATTATCAGTTGAAGGTGCAAGAGCAGAGTATTCCAAAAGCGCTGAGAACTCGGTATGGCCACTATGAGTTTCTAGTAATGCCATTCGGGTTAACAAATGCTCCAGCTGCTTTTATGGATCTGATGAACACTATCTTCAGACCATATCTTGATCAATTTGTGGTGGTGTTTATTGATGACAATTTGATACATTCAAGGAATGCAGAGGAGCATGACAGACATCTGCGGATTGTACTGCAGACTTTAAGGGAGAAACAGCTATAAGCCAAATTGTCGAAATGTGAATTTTAGCTGAAAGAAATCTCCTTTTTGGGACATGTTGTGTCAGCTGAAGGGATCAAGGTAGATTCCAGCAAGGTAGAAGCTATCCTTAATTGGAAGTCGCCTAGGAACATCATAGAAATTCGCAGTTTTCTGGGTCTAGCTGGATATTATCGTCGGTTTGTGAAGGGGTTTTCTATGTTATCTTCTCCATTGACCAAACTGCTTCGGAAAGATGTAAAATTTCAGTGGACTGATAAATGCCAGCAAAGTTTTGATGAGTTGAAGAGGTGTTTGACTGAAGCTCCACTCCTCATTTTACCTACTCCGGGTAAAGAATACACAGTTTATAGTGATGCTTCTCACAATGGGTTAGGCTGTGTACTGATGCAAGATCGGAATGTCATTGCTTATGCATCACGCCAGCTGAAACCGCATGAGAGGAGCTACCCAACACATGATCTGGAGCTAGCAGCTATTGTTTTTGCTCTGAAGATCTAGAGACACTATTTGTATGGGGAGAAATGCTACATTTACACAGATCACAAGACCTTGAAGTACTTAGGCACCCAGAAGGAATTGAATTTGAGGCAAAGGAGATGGTTAGAACTCATTAAAGACTATGATTGCTTAATAGACTATCAGCCAGGGAAAGCAAATGTGGTGGCTGACGCCTTAAGTCGCAAGACTATGGCAAGTTTCAGAGTTTTTCCTTTGTCCATGGTATGTGAATTGAAAGCACAGCATGCCAATTTAGAGATTGATGATGAGGGACAGACAGTAGTTGCATGGCATGTACAGCCAGTGTTGATTGATCAGATCAGAATGGCTGCTCAGAGTGATGAAAAATATCAGAAGATACTGAAAGAAGTCCAGTAGGACAGAATGTGCATCCCTAGTGATGTGGAATTGAGACAAATCATTATGAAGGAAGCACATGAGTCTCCATTTGCTATGCAACCTATGTTAGTAGTATGCCCTAGAGCATATCATTTAGTATGTATCTTGTACATATTTTTATTAATGAAAGGCATTTTCACTTTTTCGTTTACATAATATATTTATGTGTAATAGAAAAGGTCCATTGATATTTTGTTAGAAATATTATTCTTAAGTTGTTAAGAATATGAGTGACAATATTTCTAGCACAATCATAAATAGGTTCACAATCGAGGATACTTCATAATAAGGACATGACTTATCCAGAAAGATTGTATTCATGTTTGTTCCCAAGTTATTTATATGAGATATAAATAAGATGGAATGGTGAGTCTCATGCCATATAACAAACATGATAGGCACTTATAAATGATAAGTAGGCCGAACCAGTGACACTTATGACAAGCACATGGAGTTTACTCTTGTCAATGTTTTGTCATAAATCATATCAGTGCATATAATCTTTAGACACGAGATAGCACGATTATCTTGTATATAGGTAGTTTGAGTTTGATCTGCTTTCATACTTGTACTATGTATGGGTATATGGGCATGTGTTGGCTCACCTAGTTATATATGGAGGTAGGTGTTGATCAAGATGGAATCTGTTCCTCTAAGTAAATAGAGATAAAATCCTATGTTCATTTAATTGTTCTTGATGTTTCAAGTTCTGGCCAGACAGATAGATTTATTGTAAAAGAGTTTATGATGAGAAAAATCTTTTAATCAAGAACTGGAATTAAAAGAGAACATAATATTCATAGCAAATAGAGTTTGACATAAACCATGACTCGGCTTGAGTTGGGATTTTGTATGAGAGAGATTCTAGTGCATGGTAACATATGATTATAGGTTCATTTAAGGTAAATCTTATTACTAATTGGGTGGCCATGGCATGCTATGCTAGGTGTTAACCATGGTCTATGAGGTTCATAAAATGATTTAGAGAAATCATTTATGGTAAGAAAGAGTTCGATGATATTAAGAGTTGATATCATGTCTCATTGCCAATTAGTGATGAGCTTAGTAAGTCACACACATACACAAGTTATCACCTATTTAAATATGATTTAATTAATTAATTAAAGAGTTTAATTGATTAATTAAATAGATTTGGTTTGCAATTAAATTGCAAAGTCCCTAGCATGACTTGAAACCAAATCTAGATTATTGGATGTGTAGTATAAATTAAATTTATATTTAAAGTGTTTAAATATGAATTTAATTGATGAGAAATTAATTAATAGAGATTAATTAATTAATTTATATTTGATATAAATTAATTAGAAGAAGAAAATAATTATTTTGGGTTAAGAACTCAAAATTAAGACACGAGGGCATTTTGGTCATTTCACGATTGTGACACGTGGCACCATGAGATGGTGACACATGGCATAACACATAAGCTTGCCAAATGTTTTTTAATCATGTAAGATGATTAAAATCAAGATTAAATATAGGTTTGACACTTGGCACAATGTGATTGGGTCACTTAAACCTAGAGCTAATCAAAAGGTGACATGTGGCTAGGGTTTAATGTGTTAACCTAGCTATTTAAGTGTGGTTATGAAAAGAAAACATAACCAGCAGCCTCTCCTCTCATATGTCACGCCACTTTGAGCCTCTCCAGCTATTTCTCTTCATCTCTCATCAATTCAAAGAGATTAGCCATCAATCTCTTGAATTAAGAACACTAGAAATTGTTTCTAGTGTCCTGTTTACATCTCTAATCTCTTAAAAGGCAGAACTTGAATTTCTAATTAATAGAAAAGGCTTTAGAAGCTGTTCAAGGGCTGCCATAGGTGTTCTTGGTGTGGACAAGCTAGAGGGACAACATCTGGTGTCCTGAAGACGAATCTCAAAGGCGCAGACACGCTGCAGCACATTAAGAGGTTAGTGTAATCGTTCTTGATTTAATCTAGGGTTTTAAAATTAATCTGATTAATTTTAAAATCTTAAATGGCAAATATAGATCTAAAAACATATTAAAAGAGTTTTAATATGTTGTTTATCATTGAAATCAAATAGATAAAAATAAATCTTGCATGGTGCATGTGACCCTAGGTGAAAATTTTTGAATTCAATGATATAATCTTGTGTTTTTCACGCTTCCGTTCCTTCAATTGGTATCAGAGCCACTATATTTTCCATTTAGATTATTGATTATATAATTTAATTGTGTGTTTGATCATGAGATCAAGAGATTCATTGCTGGTTGGATCATGAGGTGTGGCGGCACACATGGTGAAGCCACCATTGGTGGCGGCAACAATGGTTCCTTGGGTGGTTCAAGGTTTGGCTTTTAATTCTGCAATTGTTGTATGATCTAAGGCCTATTCTTTGACTAATTAAAGTGTTTAATTAGTTGTTTTAATCACACAATTAAATTATGATTCAAATCAGAATTTTAAAAATTGTTTGAATGTGATTCAAATCTGAATTTTAAAAGTTGTTTGAATGTGATTCAAATCTGAATTTTTTAAGTTGTTTGAATCATATTTAAATCTGATTTTTTAAAATTGATTCAATAAAATTCAAATCTGATTTTTTAAAAAATATTTGAATGTGATTCAAATCTGATTTTTTAAAAAATGTTTGAATGTGATTCAAATCTGAATTTTTGAAGTTGTTTGAATGTGATTCAAATCTGAATTTTTAAATTTGTTTGAATGAGATTCAAATCTGAATTTTTAAATTTATTTGAATCATATTCAAATCTGGATTTTTAAGTTGAATATGAGATATTCAATTTAATTTAAGTATGTATGTTTTATTTAATTATTAAATAGTGATATGCATGATGGATGATCATGGACTATAAAAGACCAATGTGATTGGATTTATTTCTTTTATGTTTCTTTGGGATTGTAAATTAATTAATTTATTTTAATTTATTTTGGGCATGTATTATTAAGTTTGTAATATTTTTGGGTTGTAATTTCATTTATTTAAGTTCTTGTAAATTCGCCTTGGTATGCCAAGGATTACTATGTAATATTGGATTGCAAGAAGTTCAAGGAGGTCAAGAGCATTGGTGGGACCAGTGGGAGGAATTCAAGATTAAGTGTTGATTATGTACTCCTTCAGCAACTCTTGTAAAATGAATGAATGAAATGCACCTAGGAATGCCCTGATTCAATTCTTGGTGGCTCGATTGAATCCCTTAGAAAGTCCATGATCATACCATATTTCTCTTATCCATGAATGCATGAGATGTATGGGAATGTATGCAATTATATGATATATGCATGCTAAATAGATAATGTGCAAAGTGAGACCTTAATAGTAATTAGGATGGCTATAAAATCTTCCAAACAAATGATTAAGTTGGAAATGGTATAATTAAAGTAATTATAACATAAGCCCTCCATTGGGGCAATTATTTTAAGAAATTTTAAATAGTTACATGAGATGCAATTAATTTAAGAGATTTTCTTAAGAATAATTGTTAAGCATGAGATGTTGTAAATATGTAAATGGTTTGGTGGCCAATATTGGATGTACCTGAGGACATTAAAATTATTTGCATAATTACTGGCTCAATGGGATCAGCTTAACTAATGCAAGATAAGTCAATAATGGATATACCTGAGATTTTGAGCATTAGGGGCTAGGTAAAGGATTGAACCTCACATGAGATGTGATGGGCAAGGAGTTGCTCACTTATAGTTTATTGTAATTCCAATAATGGATGTACCTGAGGATGATCAATAGAATTATAAGAATTCAATCACCCACTAGAAATCCATCCAACTAGGATTTCCGTTTTCTACTTTAGAAGTGTAGGATTCGCTAAGTTAGTGGGAGGACCAATTTGATTAAAAGACCATAATCATTTTGGTTAATTACATGATACATTTACTAATTAATCTGGTTATTTTCTGCGATTAATTTTACGATAAAAATGAGCACAAAACAACCACCACCATCCAATATCCTTGCAAGCATACTTGATCACAACAGTTGATAGGACCTAATCATGCGATTGGCTAAGAAATTTGAAACTTGTCCTGAGCCTTGAACATATAGGATATGTTCTAGACTCAAATGTTCCTGGTCCCTTACCTCCAGAGGCCACTCAAGAGGAACATGAAACTTTGGATAAGTGGAAGGAGCATAATATGAGACCTAAGTGTTACAGGCTTGCTTCTAAGAGTAATGACTTACAGAAGCAGCATGAAAACATGCAGAGTGCGAGTGAGATCCTCCTTCACCTACAAGATTTGTATGGTGAGCACAGCAGGAATGCTAGGTATGAGATATCTAGGCTATTCCGTATGAGGATGTCTGAGGGACAGAATGTTGGGGATCATGTCGACAAGATGATTGGTGATTGAGCGGTTGGAACATCTTGACTTCAACATGGGTTTCCAACTACAAACGGATTTGATCTTGATCCCTTCTGAGTCTTTTGGGAATTTTGTGACAAATTTCCATATGACTAAACAGAATGCACCTTAGCTGAATTACTCAACATCTTTGGTTATTGCCCAAAAGAATATGCCGAGCAATAAAGGAAAAGAGGTAGCTTTGGTTGCATCTTCTTCCACTGGAAAGTCCAACAAGAAGAAGGGCAATAAGAAAAAGAAACCTCAGTTCTGGTCCTTCAAGAAAATAGCTAAGCAGAAAAGGAAGACTAAAAGTGAAAAGGCAAAGGAAAGTGTTTCCACCGCCAGGAAAGTGTTTCCATTGCCAATAGGAAAGTGTTTCCATTGCGATGAAAGTGTTTCCATTGCCGAAGAAAGTGTTTCCAGCGGCGAGTATAGCAATCTAAAAGAATACAATGCCATGGTGAAAACCAACTCAAGTTTAAAATATATTTGGCACTTAAGGTTATGTCATGTTGCAGAAGATAGGATTGCAAAATTGGAGAAAATGGGGATTCTATCCTCATTGGGCTCTGAGCCTACTCCAACTTGTGAATCTTGCCTTCAAGGCAAAATGACTAGATCACCCTTTGTTGGACAAGGGCTAAGAGTGAAAATATTTTGGAACTAATACATAGTGATGTATGTGGTCCGTTTAAAGAAATGGCTAGAGGGCTTTCATTATTTTATTACCTTTCTTGATGATAAATCAAGGTTTGGGTATTTGTATTTGATGAAATACAAACATGAATCCTTTGAAAAATTTAAGGAATTTAAATCAAGTAGAAAATCAAACAGAAAAAGTATTAAAGCTCTTGATCGGATCGTGGAGGTGAATATTTGAAATCTTGAATTTGATGAATACTTGAGAGAGCATCGCATTGTTTCTCGGTGACTCCTCCAGAACGCCATACGGTGAATGGTGTATCTGAAAGGAGAAATCGTACCCTATTGGATATGGTACGTAGTATGATGAGCTATACTGATATGCCAATCTCCTTTTGGGGATTTGCATTAGAATCAGCTTTATATATTCTGAATAGGATTCCATCAAAATCAGTTTCCTCCACACCTTATGAGATATGGCATGGAAGAAAACCAAGTCTTAAGCATGTTAAGATTTGGGGTTGTCCAGCTTATATCAAAAAGCTGAACAACGATAAATTGGAGACCGGATCGTAAAGAGGTCGATTTGTTGGATATCAAAAGATAGTTTTGGATATTATTTTTATTTGCCTATTTCACAAAAGGTTGTGATAAGTAGAGATGCCACATTTCTTGAACAACAGTTTGTTCAAGAAGGAGGCAAAGGAAGGCAAATAGAGTTAGAATTGGAGAATTCTGACCAACCAACAAATCAGATGGATATAGATCCATCTAGTCAACCTATACCCATTGATGAAACATCTCTGACTATTCCTCGTAGAACAACCAAGGTATCTCACCCACCAGTGAGATATGGTTTTCTTCATGAAGAAGAACAAGAGTTGTCTACTCATGAAGAAGTAGATCATGGAGATGATCTACTTACCTATGAAGAAGCTATATCAGATATAGACTCTTCAAAATGGATTGATGCTATGAAATCCGAGATTGATTCCATGTATAAGAATCAAGTTTGGGATCTTGTTGACCCACGAAGGTAGTGTAGCTAGAGGGAACAAATGGGTTTTCAAGAAGAAAATTGGTTCTGATGGAAAGGGAGAGACCTATAAGGCAAGGCTAGTAGCGAAAGGGTTTCGCCAAAGGCAAGGAATAGATTATGCGGAGACTTTCTACTTTGTTGCCATGCTTAAATCAATTAGGATTTTATTAGCAATAGTGCATACTATGTTTATGAGATTTGTGAGATGGATGTCAAAAGCGACTTTTCTCAATGAATACATTGAAGAAAACATTTTCATGGAACAATCTAGGGATTTGAATCCCAAGATGGTTCCAAGGTATGCAAGCTAAAGCGATCCATTTATGGGTTGAAACAAGCTTGAGGAGTTGGAACATCCGCTTTGATGAAGCCATTAAATCTTTTGGTTTTATCAAAAATGAGGATGAGCCATGTGTATATAAGAAGGTTAGTGATAGTGCTATCACTTTCCTTGTCTTATATGTGGATGACATCTTGTTGATGGGTAATGATACAGGTATGTTGGCGACTATAAAGGTATGGTTGTCAAATACATTCTCCATGAAAGACTTAGGGAGGCAACCTATATTCTTGGGATTCGCATCTCTGAGAGATAGAGCGAAAGAATAATTGGTTTATCCCAAAGTCTATACTTGGAAAAGGTGTTAAAGAGGTTTAACATGCTTGATTCCAAGAGAGGATTGTTACCAGTGAGACATGGTATCCATCTTTCTAAAGAGATGTCTCCAAAGACACCAAGAAAGAGATAAGATGGCAGGATTCCATATGCTTGGCTATTGGAAGTTTAATGTATGCAATGTTGTGTACTAGGCGGATATCGCATATCTTTATTAGTTTGACTAGCGGTATCAATCCAATCGAGTTTGGAACATGGATAGTGTCAAGAATATCCTTAAGTACTTGAGAAGAACTAAGGATTTATTCTTGATTTATGGAGGTGGAGACTTGCAATTGGATGGTTATCACGATTCGATTTCCAATCGGATATCGATGATAGAAAGTCTACCTCTGGATATGTGTTCATTTGTAATGGAGGTGCGATCGGTTGGAAGAGTTCCAAGCGAGCATTTGCAGATTCCACTCGAAGGTTGAGTATATTCTTTGCATCGGATGCGGCAAAAGAAAAGGTTTGGATAAAGAAGTTCGTGTGAGAACTTACGGTAGTTCCTTCCATTGAGTCAGCGGTTCCACTACCTTTGTGACAATAATGGAGCGATCATCTGAGCTAAGGAACCAAGGTCTCACGAAATCCAAACACATAGAAAGGCGCTACCACATTATCGGAGAAATAGTTGGGCGGCGATGTAGCCATGCAGAAAATAGCATCGGTGAAAATCCAGGTGATCCATTCACTAAGCCTATGTTCTGACTCAGTTAGACCGACATCTTGAGAAGATAGGTCTAAGATATTGTAATGAATGGCTCTAGTGCTAGTGGGAGATTGTTAGTAGTATGCCTAGAGCATATCATTTAGTATGTATCTTGTACATATTTTTATTAATGAAAGGCATTTCCACTTTTCCGTTTACATAATATATTTATGTGTAATAGAAAAGGTCCATTGATATTTTGTTAGAAATATTATTCTTAAGTTGTTAAGAATATGAGTGACAATATTTCTAGCACAAAGTATCATAAATAGGTTCACAATCGAGGATACTTCATAATAAGGACATGACTTATCCAGAAAGATTGTATTCATGTTTGTTCCCAAGTTATTTATATGAGATATAAATAAGATGGAATGGTGAGTCTCATGCCATATAACAAACATGATAGGCACTTATAAATGATAAGTAGGTCGAACCGGTGACACTTATGACAAGCACATGGAGTTTACTCTTGTCAATGTTTTGTCATAAATCATATCGATGCATATAATCTTTAGACTGAGATAGCACAGTTATCTTGTATATAGGTAGTTTGAGTTTGATCTTGCTTTCATACTTGTACTATGTATGGGTATATGGGCATGTGTTGGCTCTGCTAGTTATATATGGAGGTAGGTGTTGATCAAGATGGAATCTGTTCCTCTAAGTAAATAGAGATAAAATCCTATGTTCATTTAATTGTTCTTGATGTTTCAAGTTCTGGCGGAGACAGATAGATTTATTTAGAAAAGAGTTTACGATGAGAAAAATCTTTTAATCAAGAAGCTGGAATTAAAAGAGAACATAATATTCATAGCAAATGGAGTTTGACATAAACCATGACTCCGGCTTGAGTTGGGATTTTATGTGAGAGATATTCTAGTGCATGTTAACATATGATTATAGGTTCATTTAAGGTAAATCTTATTACTAATTGGGTGGCCATGGCGTGCTATGCTAGGTGTTAACCATGGTCTATGAGGTTCATAAAATGATTTAGAGAAATCATTTATGGTAAGATAGAGTTCTGATGATATTAAGAGTAGATATCATGTCTCATTGCAAATTAGTGATGAGAATAGAAAGTCACACACATACACAATTTATCACCTATTTAAATATGATTTAATTAATTAATTAAAGAGTTTATTTGATTAATTAAATAGATTTGTTTTTAAATTAAATTTCAAAGTCACTAGCATGACTTGAAATCATATCTTGATTTTTGGATGTGTACTATAAATTAAATTTATATTTAAAGTGTTTAAATATGAATTTAATTGATGAGAAATTAATTAATAGAGATTAATTAATTAATTTATATTTGATATAAATTAATTAGAAGAAGAAAATAATTATTTTGGGTTAAGAACTCAAAATTAAGACACGAGGGCATTTTGGTCATTTCACGGTGTGACACGTGGTACCATGAGATGGTGACACATGGCATAACACATAAGCTTGCCAAATGTTTTTAATCATGTAAGATGATTAAAATCAAGATTAAATATAGGTTTGACACTTGGCACAATGTGATTGGGTCACTTAAACCTAGAGCTAATCAAAAGGTGACATGTGGCTAGGGTTTAATGTGTTAACCTAGCTATTTAAGTGTGGTTATGAAAAGAAAACATAACCAGCAGCCTCTCCTCTCATATGTCACGCCACTTTGAGCCTCTCCAGCTATTTCTCTTCATCTCTCATCAATTCAAAGAGATTAGCCATCAATCTCTTGAATTAAGAACACTAGAAATTGTTTCTAGTGTCCTGTTTACATCTCTAATCTCTTAAAAGGCAGAACTTGAATTTCTAATTAATAGAAAAGGCTTTAGAAGCTGTTCAAGGGCTGCCATAGGTGTTCTTGGTGTGGACAAGCTAGAGGGACAACATCCGTGTCACGAAGATGAATCTCAAAGCGCAGACATTTGCGGCACATCAAGAGGTTAGTGTAATCGTTCTTGATTTAATCTAGGGTTCTAAAATTAATCTGATTAATTTTAAAATCTTAAATGGCAAATACAGATCTAAAAACATATTAAAAGAGTTTTAATATGTTGTTTATCATTGAAATCAAATAGATAAAAATAAATCTTGCATGGTGCATGTGACCCTAGGTGAAAATTTTTGAATTCAATGATATAATCTTGTGTTTTTCACGCTTCCGTTCCTTCACCCTAGTGGAACTAAAATGTACAGAGGGCTAAAAGAGCATTACTGGTGGATGGGTATGAAGAGATATAGCTGAATTTGTTTCCAAATGCCTAACTTGTTAGCAAGTAAAGGCAGAACATCAAGTTCTAACTGGTTTGTTACACCCTTTGTCAGTACCAGAGTGGAAATGGGAACGAATAACTATGGATTTTGTTACAGGACTTCCAAGGACACAGAGTAGTCATGATGCAGTATGGGTTATAGTTGACAGATTGACCAAGTCTGCTCACTTTTTCCAGTTCGGATGGACTATAGCCTGGAAAGATTGGCCAGATTGTACATATATGAAATTATAAAATTGCATAGAGTGCCAGTATCAATTGTGTCTGACAGAGATCCTAGGTTCACTTCTAGATTCTGGGGCAGTCTTCAGAGAGCCCTAGGAACTAGATTGAACTTTAGCACAGCATTCCACCCACAGACAGATGGCCAGTCTGAGAGGGTTATTCAGATACTGGAGGATATGCTACGGGCTTGTGTGATTGAGTTTGAAGGTAGTCGGGATACACACTTGCTTTTGATTGAGTTTGCTTATAACAACAGCTACCAATCAAGCATTGGGATGCCTCCATATGAAGCATTGTATGGCAGGAAGTGCAGAACTCCCTTATGTTGGGATGAAGTAGGTGAAAGGAAGATGATTGGGCCAGAAATTGTTCAGCAGACAGAGGAAAGATCAGTTGATTAGAGATAGACTCAAGGCTGCATCGGACCGTCGAAGTCCTATGTTGATTTGAAAAGAAGAGATATTGAATATGCGATGGGTGATAAGGTATTCCTCAAAGTTTCTCCTTGGAAGAGGATTATGAGATTTGGCGAGAAAGGAAAGCGAGTCCTCGTTTCATCGGACCATATGAAGTTACGGAAAGAGTGGGTCCTTTGGCATATCGGTTGGCATTACCTCCGAGCTAGCAAGGATACAGTGTCTTCCATGTGTCCATGTTAAGGAGGTACAGATCGACCCATCTCATGTACTATCGATTGAAGAGATTGAGGTAAATCCGGACCTCTCATATGAGGAAGAACCCATAAAAATTAGGCTTATGAGGTGAAGCGGTGAGGAACAAATAGATACACACAGTTAAAGTCTTTGTGGAACCATCATTCAGGCCAGGAAGCTACTTGGGAACGTGAAGAGGATATGAGGAGACAGCACCCACAGCTGTTCAGAGACTAATGCCAGGTAAAATTTCGAGACAAAATTTATTTTAAGGGGGGGAGAATTGTAACACCCCTATGTTCGGTAGTGCGTTCTACTGTTCCGGTGACCAGTGTTATCAGGACAGCTAGGATGCCTAGAACTACACTTCGTTATGAGTGAGGAGACATAAAATAATGAAATACAAGAAAAGAAAATACAAGAAAAACAAAGGAAAAATAATAGCAAAGAAATGTAACCAAGTTAAGCGAGCCGAGAACCCTAGCGATGGGTGACCGCACCGGGAAGTCACGGCGTGGACCGTTGACTAGCCTTGGACTGCGGGGAACCCTGGAAAATATTTATAGGACTTAAAGAGACATCAATTGAAGTATAAATATCATTAGAAATATTAAATAAATATTAAATAATTAGTACAAAGAAAAGTGAGAAATCGAAAAACAGACAAAACCCGGTGTTACTGAAAAATCGGGAATGCAACCCGAACAGGGGCATTATGGTCATTTAACATCCCGAATTGTCTTTTAACCTAAATGTCCATTAAAAATAAATAATATTACACTTAGAAATATAATGAAAAATTAATTTGGTGGTACCTAAAGTAAATAGCAAAAACATTACGGGTTTAATGTGGAATAAAGGAAAATTTAACATATAAAATGAATTACTTTGTGAAAGTGGACCACTATAGAATAAATTAAACATTAAATGGTAGGTGTAAGTCCATTATACAATCTGAAATCTTCATCTTCTCCATTTCCCTCAACCATGCCGAAATGAAGAAAGTGAGAACCTCCATTGCCATTTTGCTTAAACCTTCATTCACTCCTTCATTTCACCTCTAAACACCTAGGTTTCTTCATCAAAGTTTATCTCCACATCATAAGGAAGAGTTTGATAGCAAAATCAAGAAGTTTAGTAAAGGTTTAACAAGTCCTAACAATAAGTAAGTTTGTATTTTTGAATATTGCTTTGTTAAACTTTGTATACATGTTATGAGTGTGTGCTTTGTGAAGGAATTTTTAAGTTTTGAGGAGTTCTAGATATATCCAGTTTGGACAGCCATGGAGTTGTATATTTGATGATTTATTCTTACATTTATTTAATGGGAAATTATGTTGAGTAGGGTGATTTAATGTCCTAGTAAGTTAATTCCACATGTATATGGTGATTGTGCACTTGAAATGGAAGTTGACGAATTGTGAGAAACTTTGGCATTGTGAAGCTTTCAGCAGCCTTGGGACTCCTTAATGAATGTTTGAATTCATGAAGATGTTGGATGAATTGTGATATTGAGGGTTGATGAACATGTATGTAAATTGGTTGTGGAAATTGTATGTAATAATTAGGAGTTTTATGTGTATCTATTGTTGTATTTGGACTTTGTGAGTTAGGACTTCATTTGGTGTATTAAGGATGTTTGTATTCTGCCCAAAGTAACTTTAAGGTGAAGTAGTAAATGGTTTTGGTAATGTACCAAATCAGAATTGGTAAAGGTAGTGGACTTAGAGTAAGGTAAATGTGTAATTGATACATGTATAGGCAGTGTAATTAAGGACATCATGCATTTTAGCTATAACTCTAAATATGTAACTCCAATTGGTATGAGCCAATTGGAGGTGAAATTAGGCACAAAATGTGCCAACTTTCATGAAGGAAACATACCAAAATTCTGCTTGCAAGGTAGCTTGAAAAATGACCAAATCCGGATTAAGTGCAAGTGAGGCCTGAAAACTGACCATTTGGGCAGCAGTTAGTGTTTAGGCCATAACTCACTCAAAACAGGTCCAATTGACCTGAAATTTTAACCATGAATAGTTAAGGTCCATATCTACAAGTCTTATGAAGACACTAAAGCCCAGAAATGACCATAAGTAAGTCAAACAGCTTGCACAAGTTCGGGTCCAAAAACTGACCGAACCAAAGTTGACCAAAATTGACCTAAAATGACCTAATTTGATGCCATTGGACCAGCAATAGTAAAATGACCATAACTTGGTCTACATAACTCAGAATGACCTAAAATTTTGCCCCGCGTTCCATAAGACATAGATCTACAAGTTTGTAGTTTTGACCGAAACCCGAAAACTAAGGGAACTAGGTCGTCCGGCTAGGTCAAACTAGTATCCCGGAATCTAGCAAGTTGCAATAAAATGCACTAAACAAGGAAATGAAATTGGTAATATGTACCAACCCTAAAAGACTATCGAATGTGACATATTAGTGACACTAAAACCTAATTTGCCTAGAACGCAGCGAGGGTCAATATATTAGGTGATTAAGCAAATAATAGCTTTCAGTGAATTACTTATCAAACATTATCGATAGAGACAGTTTAATTTAGTACTGAAACACTTCAAATTATGTTTCTCAGTTACCAAAGACTCAGGAAAAGGGAAGGAAACACTGAGTCCAGACCAAGAGACAGTTATCAGAGGTTTGTGCACAACAGCTATTTCTCTTGAATTTTTCAATTGAAATGAATTATGACTATTTGTACATTATTGTTTTAAATTGTGGAAATGTGTTTGAATGGATATTTATTGCTTGAAAAGCATTGTAAATGGTTTGAAACTGTGAGAAATTGTTTGAATGATATTGATGGATACTTATTGATTGAAAAGTATTGGAAATGGTTTGAAACCACAGCAATCATGTATATTGATTGTATTCCTCACTAGCTTGTCTAGTGGGACGAATTGAATTCCCTCTCTGGCTGAAGTGTTGAGGTGTGTGCCTGTTAAGGACGAATTGGATGAGTACTCATATTTTTGCTAGCTAGCTATGTTATTCCTCATTAGTCATTGACTTTTGGGACGAATTGAATACCTCATTAGCCATCGGCTTTTGGGACGAATTGAACTTTGGAACATGATTAAGCTGTGTGTGATTTATTGATATGTATTGTGAGATTGTGAAATGAATTTAAACTCTTATTGACATATCATCTTTTGAATTCAACCATGATCTGACTTATTGAAATTTATTGTGATATTGAGAAATGGAGTTTAAATTCTTGTTGACAATTACTGTCTTGAAATTAACTATAGTTTTAAGTATCCACTATTTATATGATTTATGAATTGTGATTTAAATTGTATTTGGTTAATGTTGTGCACCACTGAGACATTGTCTCAGTGATTGCTATTCTTTATGTCGCAGTAGACAAATGCAGAGCAGCAGACTAAGCTGCTAGTACCTCCAGCAAGAGATTACCGGGTATAATGAGTATACCAACATTTTGCATTTTGTACTGTAATGTATGACCACTGTATGTACATATTGTTTTTGGTTTTGAGCAGTTGTAAATTCAAATTGTACATTGAAGTTGTAAAATAATTATGAGTTATTTTGGCTTGTAAAAATTGTATTATATTTCTTTTATCTCAGTCTTTGAAAATCACTGTGGATTTGAGCTGAGAAATATGTTGTGTTAAGAAATATGTTGGAGTTGAGATTTGGAAAAATATTGAAGTGCTTTTTACAGGTTTTCTAAAGAACTGTTTTATCCAAAATACAGATGGCACTCTGCCAAAAGTTTTACAAAAATTCCAAATAATTCAAATGTGTCAGTTCTATCACTTCAATTAAAAAAGGTTTTTAATACCTGTAAATAGTGCTTACCACTGTTAAAGAAGTAAGAAAAGTTTTTAAAATCCCTTGTAGTATATTTAATGGGTTATCAGTAGACGGAGTTGGTAATTCATTAGATATACTACGGGATCATGTTATGCCTTACAGAGGGGTAGGGTGTGACAGACGGCACCTTGCCAAATTTTTATTACCAATCTTGAAACACTGAATTTATCAAAGTATGACAATAGTATCAGCATGATATGAATATTACATAAAAGACTTCTTAAAATCAAATTTAGTTCAAGAAATGAAATAATCACAGATTAGGTGTTCCGGCACGCCGTGTAGTACGCCTTGCTCGACTATACTATAGACGGGTGAGGGGTGTTACATCCGATCTCTTTTAGATATTTATTAGAATTTTTTATTGAGAATCGGATAAGAACTCTCCTCCAATCTCTTTTAGATATTTACTAAGATTTTTGATTGAGAATCGGGTAAGAACTCTCCTCCGATCTCTTTTAGATATTTATTAGAATTTTTTATTAAGAATCGGATAAGAACTCTCCTTCGATCTCTTTTAGATATTTATTAGAATTTTTGATTGAGAATCGGATAAGAACTCTCCTCCGATCTCTTTTAGATATTTATTAAAATTTTGGTTGAGAATGGGATAAGAACTTTCCTCCGATCTCTTTTAAATATTTATTAAAATTTTGGTTGAGAATGGGATAAGAACTCTCCTCCGATCTCTTTTAAATATTTATTAAAATTTTAGTTGAGAATCGGATAAGAACTCTCCTCTGATCTCTTTTACTTGAATGGGAGTCGGATAAGGACTTTTTCGACCTCTTAAAATTTGATTACAGCTACACATCATAAGAGCCTAAGACTAAGGGTTCTGGCATTCGAAGATGCCGGGGACCCGAATAAGGCTTCTTTTAACTCATTGGTACCTCGTGACTAGATAGAGGACACTAGACTGAATTTTACCGACCTCCTATGTGATCGCCTTACCAATACCTTTTGGCAAGCAACATTTTCTCTATTTCATTTGCTAGTCTGAAATTCAATTTTACTCCGACCCCCCCCCCCCCACCTTTACCCAGTCATCTTCTCAAGCTAGTCTAGTGGTTCGACTTCATAACTCTCTGATTTATTATCTGAACGTTTATTAAAAAAAACTCTTATGTTAAGATACTGCTACCCATCATTTTATCAAACTACCTATACGTTACCCGTAACCAAAACACCTACATTAGGAAATAATAAAAGACCAAGAACAAATAAATAACATGAACTGATATATCAAAGATAAACTCGAGAATAACCACCCACGTGGGACCTTCTAACATAAGACAAACTTTAACAAAAATTACGAGCGTAAAAAAGAAAATAAAGACGAACACTGGATAAGGCAATGGTTCAGACACTCACCTGCAGGAAGTTAAACCTATTGAACTAACTATAGAGTCATGAATGTTGCAGAGTTTCGGGCTAATAGTCTGGGGACTAATGCTTGCCTTGAAATGACGAATGCCTAGTTAGCATGTAATCGAACCGGAATGATAATGAATGAGATTGAGCTTGGAAAATAAAAGTGGATATAAAGGTGGTGAAAACAGAACTGAAACTTAAGAAAGGGTATCGCAGAGTAATGAACAAACTGAAAATCAAGAGTTCCAGTGTCCAACACTTCTTCAAAGAAAATACTTTAGAAAACTGGTTTCTAAAGTCTTTCTAGCTAAAAAATAGCAGAGCAGCAAAACTGAATCAGTTTTCAGAGCCTTTCCACTAAAATCACCACCCTTTTTCTTCGTCCTCCCCTATCAACAGTTTTCATGCAGGTATTTATAGGGAACGTGTGCTCCCAATTAAGGGTCAGGATTCCCTTTAAAGGAGATGGAAGGTTTGGATCTTAAAGAACATGATCTGATGTTTGAGAATCAAAGAGAATCAAAATGAATGACTGAGATCCTTTTCAGAATATTTGTCCTTTCTCTCTTCTAATCTGACGGCCCAAAATTTTCTTGTCAAGGGCGATCCGAGGGCTGGGAATAAAAGGCGCCGGTCTTATCGTCTTCTTCTTTGATCCAAGGGCTTCGAACTTATCCTTACAAGTAAGATCAACAGTAGAGATTGAGATGTATAGGACTGTCATGACATACTCTGGCACCTGTCAGCAATGTGGGCGATTCTGCAAATGAGGCGTGCGGAGGAGATTTGATCTCGTTTGCAACACTTTAACTACCTCTCTGATTATGACGACAGTCATGGGAAGTTGTCTTATTCTCTTTGTATTCCGATCTCCCCTCCTTTTCGATCTTTCCAATATGCTCTTTTTTCGAACTCTCATGCCGGGCCCCTCTCCTGATCTCTCTCATTCCAAAGTCTTCTCCTTTGTCTGGGTCGGTTCAGTCAAGGCATTTATTCTTTCAATTTCTGAGGTGTCCGCTTCATTTTCTGCTAGACATAAATGCTCAGACCTTCTCTATATATATACCCTCGTCAGGAAATCCTCCCGCATTTCATTTTCTCCTCTTTCTCACTTTTCCTGTTCTAACTGCTCCAGTAACAATCTCGGCCATGATAGCTGCTTTTGATCTTTTCCCAGCTGTTCACCTTGTTCACCGACTGACAATTTTTGACCTTGGTGATTAGAAAATCATTATGGCCATATTTGATGACAGTGAGAGAACCGGACTAATTCACCGATCCAGATCGAGAATATCGATTGCGTTGACCCTGAATTGATTGACCTATGTAATCGGCAAACCGATTTCAGGCGAGAAGACTGCTAATTTCCCTCTGATCTTTGGTAACTGCCCTTCGAAGTTCATTTGGCTTCTCACCACATTGGGTGTCTCGACAGCGGCTCGGTTCCGAGCGATAATATTGATGGTGATCTCTCTTATCCTCTTGAGAGTCATAGTCACCCCATCTGAGCAGTACATCTATCCGATGTCGATGGCCGGTCTCCTGATCAAACACATCTTTTGATTTAGCCACGAGACTAGGCTTTGACATAGGCCTTCGCTAGATAGGATGTACTGCCGATCTCTAGAGATCGCCCAAATGATGTAATTTCCCCTTTAATGTAATCCGATCTCTAGAGATCGCCGAAATGATGTATCCTCCCTTTTAATGTAATCCGATCTCTAGAGATCACCCAAATGATGTAATCTCCCTTTTAGAAATGAAATACAATTATCATTTTATTATTATTGCATTGGTTATTTTCCGATCTCTGATGTGTTTATTCGATCTGATTCTTAACTGAATAGCCCTTAGCCAATTTGTCATTCTAAACAACCACCTTAATCTACTGGTCCTTTAACCAGCCAATCTCTCCTTATTCAATTATGGAATTTCCAGAATATTCGTGAGACGTGTCAGAAAAAGCTGGCAAATCCCGCTAACCGATGTGTCGCTTGGGACACCGTGAGCACTAAATGCTCAGATGGGTTTAAATAGGGGATAGGTCCACCAGTTGCTCCCTTATGTCATTTTCAGCCTCTCGCGAGCGATTCCAAAATCCTCTCATTTTTTCAAGTTCTTCCGACACCGATCACACTCCGGTAAGGATTTTGATCTTTCTTTCAGTTTAAATTTTCTCTTTTCTTTGAAAATGAGCAGCGCTGAGGGTCAGAGAGCGGCAAGCCCCCCTTCCGTTCAGATCTCATGGTCGTTAGATGAAGTAGAAGTGGTTGGACTGAGCGGGCGACCTG
Organism: Hevea brasiliensis; assembly: GCF_030052815.1. Lineage (NCBI taxonomy): Eukaryota > Viridiplantae > Streptophyta > Magnoliopsida > Malpighiales > Euphorbiaceae > Hevea > Hevea brasiliensis. Next base: position 58,796,128 of record NC_079499.1, read on the forward strand.
AACCTCCTAGGACCTCCGTTCCAGCCGGTGGTCAAGCAGCACCCTCGAGGCAAACACATTCTTCAGGGAGAGAAAACCTCCCTATGGATGAGCTGCCATCAATCCTTCAAGAAACCAACCTACAGTCGTTCAGCCAAGAGTATAACATTCAGCCCGATTCATACGAACTCATTAAGTGTCACAGCGATCTTCGAGCCGATCACTTCTTCGAAGAGAATGATATGATTATGGTATAGGAAGAGCAATTAAAAGCCGGGCTGCGGTTCAAGGAAGTTCTAAAATTTCACCAAGCGTGCATAGCCCAAGTTCACCCGAACTCATGGCGGATCCTAGTAGCCTTCAGAGGCCTTTGCCGAGCCAAAGGACTCAGTCCTACAGCTAAGGTGTTCGCCGAACTACATAGGCTAACTCGTCAAAAGGATGATGAGTATTGGTTCTTTCAGGCGAAGCCACATTGTGGGCTTTTTACCGATCTGCCCTCCTCCCTGAAGAATTGGAAGAATCGCTTCTTTATTCTGAGGAGCAAAATTCCGAACGGCTTTGAGGGTTTCCCATGTAGCTGGCTGCACCAGGGTCCCTTACTTCCAAAGCGCATCACCCTGAATAGGGAAGAAGGTGTTAGTAGTATGCCCTAGAGCATATCATTTAGTATGTATCTTGTACATATTTTTATTAATAAAAGGCATTTCCACTTTTCCCTTTACATAATATATTTATGTTTAATAGAAAATGTCCATTGATATTTTGTTAGATATATTATTCTTAAGTTGTTAAGAATATGAGTCACAATATTTCTAGCACAAAGTATCATAAATAAGTTCACAATCGAGGATACTTCATAATAAGGACATGACTTATCCAGAAAGATTTTATTCATGTTTGTTCCCAAGTTATTTATATGAGATATAAATAAGATGGAATGGTGAGTCTCATGCCATATAACAAACATGATAGGCACTTATAAATGATAAGTAGGCTGAACCAATGACACTTATGACAAGCACATGGAGTTTACTCTTGTCAATGTTTTGTCATAAATCATATCAGTGCATATAATCTTTAGACCTGAGATAGCACAGTTATCTTGTATATAGGTAGTTTGAGTTTGATACTGCTTTTATACTTGTACTATGTATGGGTATATGGGCATGTGTTGGCTCCTACTAGTTATATATGGAGGTAGGTGTCGATCAAGATGGAATCTGTTCCTCTAAGTAAATAGAGATAAAATCCTATGTTCATTTAATTGTTCTTGATGTTTCAAGTTCTGGCGGAAACAGATAGATTTATTGAAAGAGTTTACGATGAGAAAATATTTTAATCAAGAACTGGAATTAAAAGAGAACATAATATTCATAGCAAATGGAGTTTGACATAAACCATGACTCCATCTTGAGTTGGGATTTTGTAACAGAGAGATTCTAGTGCATGGTAACACATGATTATAGGTTCATTTAAGGTAAACCTTATTACTAATTGGGTGGTCATGGCATCCTATGCTAGGTGTTAACCATGGTCTATGAGGTTCATAAAATGATTTAGAGAAATCATTTGTGGTAAGAAAGAGTTCTCATGATATTAAGAGTTGATATCATGTCTCATTGCCAATTATTGATGAGCCTAGTAAGTCACACACATACACAAGTTATCACCTATTTAAATATGATTTAATTAATTAATTAAAGAGTTTAATTGATTAATTAAATAATTTTGGTTTGCAATTAAATTGCAAAGTCCCTAGCATGACTTGAAACCAAATCTAGATTATTGGATGTGTAGTATAAATTAAATTTATATTTAAAGTGTTTAAATATGAATTTAATTAATGAGAAATTAATTAATAGAGATTAATTAATTAATTTATATTTGATATAAATTAATTAGAAGAAGAAAATTAATTATTTTAGGTTAAGAACTCAAAATTAAGACACAGGGGCATTTTGGTCATTTCACAGTGTGACACGTGGCACCATGAGATGGTGACACATGGGATTACACATAAGCTTGCCAAATGTTTTTTAATCATGTAAGATGATTAAAATTAAGATTAAATATAGGTTTGACACTTGGCACAATGTGATTGGGTCACTTAAACCTAGAGCTAATCAAAGGGTGACATGTGGCAAGGGTTTAATGTGTTAACCTAGCTATTTAAGTGTGGTTATGAAAAGAAAAAATAACCAGCAGCCACTCCTCTCCTTTATCACGCCACTTTGAGGCTTTTCATCTATTATGCTTCATCTCTCATCAATTCAAAGAGATTAGCCATCAATCTCTTGAATTAAGAACGCTAGAAATTGTTTCTAGTGTCCTGTTTACATCTCTAATCTCTTAAAAGGCAGAACTTGAATTTCTAATTAATAGAAAAGGCTTTAGAAGCTGTTCAAGGGCTGCCATTGGTGTTCTTGGTGTGGACAAGCTAGAGGGACAATATCTGGTGTCTTAAAGACGAATCTCAAAGGCGCAGACACGCTCAGTGCATCAAGATGTTAGTGTAATCGTTCTTGATTTAATCTAGGGTTCTAAAATTAATCTGATTAATTTTAAAATCTTAAATGGCAAATACAGATCCAAAAACATATTAAAAGAGTTTTAATATATTGTTTGTCATTGAAATCAAATAGATAAAAATAAATCTTACATGATGCATGTGACCCTAGGTGAAAATTTTTGAATTCAATGGTATAAACTTGTGTTTTTCACGCTTCCGTTCCTTCAATTTGTATTAGAGCCACTATATTTGCTATTTAGATTGTTGACTATATGATTTAATTGTGTGTTTGATTATGAGATCAAAAGATCATTGCTGGTTGCAAAGTAAGGTGGCGGCATGCTTGATGAACTCCAACATGGTGCGCATGGCTTGGGAAGATCATGGTGCGCATGGTTGTTATCAAATTCTGCAATTGTTGCATGACGAAAGGTTCATCATATGACTAATTAAAATGTTTAATTAGGATTTTTTAATCACACAATTAAATTATGATTCAAATCAGAATTTTTAAAATTGTTTGAATGTGAGTCAAATCTGAATTTTAAAAGTTGTTTGAATGTGATTCAAATCTGAATTTTTAAAGTTGTTTGAATCATATTTAAATCTGATTTTTTAAAATTGATTGAATAAAATTCAGATCTGATTTTTTAAAAAATATTTGAATGTGATTCAAATCTGATTTTTTAAAAAATGTTTGAATGTGATTCAAATCTGAATTTTTAAAGTTGTTTGAATGTGATTCAAATCTGAATTTTTAAATTTGTTTGAATGAGATTCAAATCTGAATTTTTAAATTTATTTGAATCATATTCAAATCTGGATTTTTAAGTTGAATATGAGATATTCAATTTAATTTAAGTATGTATGTTTTATTTAATTGTTAAATAGTGATATGCATGATGGATAATCATGGACTATAAAAGACCAATGTGATTGGATTTATTTCTTTTATGTTTCTTTGGGATTGTAAATTAATTAATTTATTTTAATTTATTTTGGGCATGTATTATTAAGTTTGTAATAATTTTTGGGTTGTAATTTCATTTATTTAAGTTCTTGTAAATTTGCCTTGGTATGCCAAGGATTACTATGTAATATTAGATTGCAAGAAGTTCAAGGAGGTCAAGAGCATTGGTGGGACCAGTGGGAGGAATTCAAGATCAAGTGTTGATTATGTACTCCTTCAGCAACTCTTGTAAAATGAATGAATGAAATGCACCTAAGAATGCCCTGATTCAATTCTTGGTGGCTCAGAATTGAATCCTTTAGAAAGTCCATGATCATACCATATTTATTGCTTATCCATGAATGCATGAGATGTATGGGAATGTATGCTATTATATGATATATGCATGCTAATTGGATAATGTGCAAAGTGAGACCTTAATAGTAATTAGAATGACCATAAAATCTTCCAAACAAATGATTAAGTTGGAAATGCTATAATTAAAGTAATTATAACATAGGCCCTCCATTGGGATAATTATTTTAAGAAATTTTAAATTGTTGCATAAGATGCAATTAATTTAAGAGATTTTCTTAAGAATAATTATTAAGCATGAGATGTTGTAAATATGTAAATGGTTTAGTGGCCAATATTGGATGTACCTGAGGACATTAAAATTATTTGCATAATCACTGGCTCAATGGGATCAACTTAACTAATGCAAGATAAGTCAATAATGGATGTTCTTGAGATTTTGAGCATTAGGGGCTAGGTAAAGGATTGAACCTCAAATGAGATGTGATGGGCAAGGAGTTGCTCACTTATAGTTTATTGTAATTCCAATAATGGATGTACCTGAGGATGATCAATAGAATTATAAGAATTCAATCACCCACTAGAAATCCATCCAACTAGGATTTCTGTTTTTTACTTTGGAAGTGTAGGATTCGCTAAGTTAATGGGAGGACCAATTTGATTAAAAGACCATAATCATTTTGGTTAATTACATGATATATTTACTAATTAATCTGGTTATTTTCTGTAGTTAATTTTCTAATAAAAATGAGCACAAAACAACCACCACCATCCAATAACCTTGCAAGCATACTTGATCACAATAGGTTGACAGGACATAATCTGTCTACTTGGCTAAGAAATTTGAAACTTGTCCTGAACCTTGAACATATAGGATATGTTCTAGATTCAAATGTTCCTGGTCCCTTACCTCCAGAGGCCACACAAGAGGAACATGAAACTTTGGACTAGTGGAAGGAGCATGATATGAGAGCTAAGTGTTACATGCTTGCTTCCATGAGTAATGAGTTACAGAAGCAACATGAGAACATGCAGAGTGTGAGTGAGATCCTCCTTCACCTATAAGAGTTGTATGGTGAGCACAGCAGGAATGCTAGGTATGAGATATCTAGACAGCTATTCCGCATGAGGATGTCTGAGGGACAGAATATTGGGGATCATGTCCACAAGATGATTCGACTGATTGAGCAGTTGGAACATCTTGACTTCAACATGGATTTCCAACTACAAACGGATTTGATCCTTCAGTCCCTTCCTGAGTCTTTTGGGAATTTTGTGACAAATTTCCATATGACTAAATAGGAATGCACCTTAGCTGGTTTACTCAACATGCTGGTTATTGCCCAAAAGAATGTGCCAGGCAATAAAGGAAAAGAGGTAGCTTTGGTTGCATCTTCTTCTGCTGGAAAGTCCAACAAGAAGAAGGGCAATAAGAAAAAGAAACCTCAGATTCCTGGTCCTTCCAAGAAAATAGCTAAACAGAAAAGGAAGACTAAAGCTGATGGAGGCAAAGGAAAGTGTTGCCACTGCCAAAAGGATGGGCACTGGAAAAGAAACTGCCCAGAGTATATTGCTTCTCTGAAGGACAAGAAGGATACACCTTTGGAAGGTATGTCCATATCTTGTTATTTAGATTCTGATGATACTCATAATTCATCTACAGCTTGGGTTTTAGATACTGGTGCCAGTTCTCACATTTCTAAAGATATGCAAGAACTAGCAAATAGTAGCAGCTTGCGTTCTCAAGATGTTAGAGTCCGGATTGGCAATGGCTCAACTGTTAAAGCTTTAGCCATAGGATCTAAATCTTTTTACATGTTTGGACATATTTTGTGTTTGGATAATATTTTATATGTACCTTTCTATATCTAGTTTGACTAGAAATGGCTATGAATTTCAGTTCACAGATGATGTTTGCAATATTTATTTTGGAAATAAATATGTTGGTTCGGGTTATATGAATGATGGTCTTTATTATTTGGATAATAATGACAGACACAAATTGAATGCAAGTGATCTAAAAGAATGCAATGCCATGGTGAAAACCAACTCAAGTTCAAAATATATTTAGCACTTAAGGTTATGTCATGTTGCAGAAGATAGGATTGCAAAACTGGAGAAAATGGGGATTCTATCCTCATTGGGCTCTGAGCCTACTCCAACTTATGAATCTTACCTTCAGGGCAAAATGACTAGATCACCCTTTATTGGACAAGGGCTAAGAGCTGAAAATATTTTGGAGCTAATACATAGTGATGTATGTGGTCCATTTAAAGAAATGGCTGCAGGGGGTTTTCATTATTTTATTACCTTTACTGATGATAAATCAAGGTTTGGGTATTTGTATTTGATGAAATACAAACATGAATCTTTTGAAAAGTTCAAAGAATTTAAATCTGAAGTAGAAAATCAAACAAGAAAGAGTATTAAAGCTCTTCGATCAAATCGTGGAGGTGAATATTTGAGTACTAAATTTGATGAATACTTGAGAGAGCATGGCATTATTTCTCAACTGACTCCTCCAGGAACGCCACAGCAGAATGGTGTATCTGAAAGGAGAAATCGTACCCTATTGGATATGGTACGTAGTATGATGAGCTATACTAATATGCTAATTTTCTTTTGGGGATTTGCATTAGAATTAACTTTGTATATTCTGAATAGGATTCCATCAAAATCAGTTTCCTCCACACCTTATGAGATATGGCATGGAAGAAAACCAAGTCTTAAGCATGTTAAGATTTGGGGTTGTCCAGCTTATATCAAAAAGCTGAACACTGATAAATTGGAGACCAGATAAGAAAAAGGTAGATTTGTTGGATATCCAAAAGATAGTTTTGGATATTATTTTTATTTGCCTACTTCACAAAAGGTTGTGATAAGTAGAGATGCCACATTTCTTGAACAACAGTTTGTTCAAGAAGGAGGCAAAGGAAGGCAAATAGAGTTAGAATTGGAGAATTCTGACCAACCAACAGATCAGATGGATATAGATCCATCTAGTCAACCTATACCCGTTGATGAAACATCTACAGCTGTTCCTCGTAGAACAACCAGGGTATCTCACCCACCAGTGAGATATGGATTTCTTCATGAAGAAGAACAAGAGTTGTCTACTCATGAAGAAGTAGATCATGGAGATGATCCACTTACTTATGAAGAAGCTATATCAGATATAGACTCTTCAAAATGGATTGATGCTATGAAATCCGAGATTGATTCCATTTATAAGAATCAAATTTGGGATCTTGTTGACCCACCTGAAGGTATTGTACCTATAGGGAACAAATGGGTTTTCAAGAAGAAAATTGGTTCTGATGGAAAGGTAGAGACCTATAAGGCAAGGCTAGTAGCGAAAGGGTTTCACCAAAGGCTAGGAATCAACTATGAGGAGACTTTCTCGCCTGTTGCCATGCTTAAATCAATTAGGATTTTATTAGCAATAGCTGCATACTATGATTATGAGATTTGGCAGATGGATGTCAAAACAGCTTTTCTCAATGGATACATTGAAGAAAACATTTTCATAGAACAACCTAGGGGTTTTGAATTCCAAGATGGTTCCAAGGTATGCCAGCTAAAGCGATCCATTTATGGGTTGAAACAAGCTTTGAGGAGTTGGAACATCCGTTTTGATGAAGCCATTAAATCCTTTGGTTTTATCAAAAATGAGGATGAGCCATGTGTATATAAGAAGGTTAGTGACAGTGCTATCACTTTCTTTGTCTTATATGTGGATAACATACTATTAATGGGTAATGACACAGGTATGTTGATAACTATAAAGGTATGGTTGTCAAATACATTCTTCATGAAAGACTTAGGGGAGGCAACCTATATTCTTGGGATTCGCATCTATAGAGATAGAGCGAAAAGAATAATTGGTTTATCCCAAAGTCTATACTTGGAAAAGGTGTTAAAGAGGTTTAACATGCTTGATTCCAAGAGAGGATTGTTACAAGTGAGACATGGTATCCACCTTTCTAAAGAGATGTCGCCAAAGACACTTGAAGAAAGAGATAAGATGGCTAGGATTCCATATGCTTTGGCTATTGGAAGTTTAATGTATGCAATGTTGTGTACTAGGCCGGATATCGCATATGCTGTTAGTTTGACTAGCTGGTATCAATCCAATCCAGGTTTGGAACACTGGATAGCTGTCAAGAATATCCTTAAGTACTTGAGAAGAACTAAGGATTTATTCTTGATTTATGGAGGTGGAGACTTGCAATTGGATGGTTATATTGATTCTGATTTCCAATCAGATATCGATGATAGAAAGTCTGCCTCTGGATATGTGTTCATTTGTAATGGAAGTGCAGTCAGTTGGAAGAGTTCCAAACAGAGCACTACTGCAGATTCCACTACAGAGGCTGAGTATATTCTTTGCATCGAATCGCAAAGGAGGCTGTTTGGATAAAGAAGTTCGTGACAGAACTTACAGTAGTTCCTTCCATTGAGTCAGCAGTTCCACTACACTGTGACAATAATGGAGCAGTCATACAGGCTAAGGAACTAAGGTCTCACCCAAAATCCAAACACATAGAAAGGCACTACCACATTATCAGATATATAGTTGGGCAAGGCGATATAGCCATGCAGAAAAATAACATCGGCTGAAAAATCTAGCTGATCCATTCGCTAAGCTTTTGTTACAAGCTCAGTTAGATCGACATCTTGAGAAGATGGGTCTAAGGTGTTGTAATGAATGGCTCTAGCGCTAGTGGGAGATTGTTAGTAGTATGCCCTAGAGCATATCATTTAGTATGTATCTTGTACTTATTTTTATTAATAAAAGGCATTTCCACTTTTCTGTTTACATAATATATTTATGTTTAATAGAAAAGGTCCATTGATATTTTGTTAGAAATATTATTCTTAACTTGTTAAGAATATGAGTGACAATATTTCTAGCACAAAGTATCCAGAAAGATTGTATTCATGTTTGTTCCCAAGTTATTTATATGAGATATAAATAAGATGAATGATGAGTCTCATGCCATATAACAAACATGATAGGCACTTATAAATGATAAGTAGGCCGAACCAGTGACACTTATGACAAGCACATGGAGTTTACTCTTGTCAATGTTTTGTCATAAATCATATCAGTGCATATAATCTTTAAACCTGAGATAGCACAGTTATCTTGTATATAGGTAGTTTGAGTTTGATACTGCTTTCATACTTGTACTATGTATGGGTATATGGGCATGTGTTGGCTCCTACTAGTTATATATGGAGGTAGGTGTTGATCAAGATGGAATCTGTTCCTCTAAGTAAATAGAGATAAAATCCTATGTTCATTTAATTGTTCTTGATGTTTCAAGTTCTGGCAGACAGATAGATTTATTCGAGAAAGAGTTTACGATGAGAAAATCTTTTAATCAAGAACTGGAATTAAAAGAGAACATAATATTCATAGCAAATGGAGTTTGACATAAACCATGACTCGGCTTGAGTTGGGATTTTTATATGAGAGAGTTTTTAGTGCATGGTAGCATATGATTATAGGTTCATTTAATGTAAACCTTATTACTAATTGGGTGGCCATGGCATGCTATGCTAGGTGTTAACCATGGTCTATGAGGTTCATAAAATGATTTAGAGAAATCATTTATGGTAAGAAAGAGTTCTGATGATATTAAGAGTTGATATCATGTCTCATTGCCAATTAGTGATGAGCCTAGTAAGTCACACACATACACAACTTATCACCTATTTAAATATGATTTAATTAATTAATTAAAGAGTTTAATTGATTAATTAAATTGGTTTGGTTTGCAATTAAATTGCAAAGTCCCTAGCATGACTTGAAACCAAATCTAGATTATTGGATGTGTAGTATAAATTAAATTTATATTTAAAGTGTTTAAATATGAATTTAATTAATGAGAAATTAATTAATGGAGATTAATTAATTAATTTATATTTGATATAAATCAATTAGAAGAAGAAAAATAATTATTTTGGGTTAAGAACTCAAAATTAAGACGCAGGGGCATTTTGGTCATTTCACAGTGTGACACATGGCATCATGAGATGGTGACACATGGGATTACACATAAGCTTGCCAAATGTTTTTTAATCATGTAAGATTATTAAAATTAAGATTAAATATAGGTTTAACACTTGGCACAATGTGATTGGGTCACTTAAACCTAGAGCTAATCAAAGGGTGACATGTGGCAAGGGTTTAATGTATTAACCTAGCTATTTAAATGTGGTTATGAAAAGAAAAAATAACCAGCAGCCACTCCTCTCCTTTGTCACGCCACTTTGAGGCTTTTCATCTATTCTTCTTCATCTCTCATCAATTCAAAGAGATTAGCCATCAATCTCTTGAATTAAGAACGCTAGAAATTGTTTCTAGTGTCCTGTTTCCATCTCTAATCTCTTAAAAGGCAGAACTTGAATTTCTAATTAATAGAAAAGGCTTTAGAAGCTGTTCAAGGGCTGCCATAGGTATTCTGGTGTGGACAAGCTAGAGGGACAACATCTGGTGTCTTGAAGACGAATCTCAAAGGCGCAGAGACGCTACAGTGCATCAAGAGGTTAGTGTAATCGTTCTTGATTTAATCTAGGGTTCTAAAATTAATCTGATTAATTTTAAAATCTTAAATGGCAAATAGAGATCCAAAAACATATTAAAAGAGTTTTAATATATTGTTTATCATTGAAATCAAATAGATAAAAATAAATCTTGCATGATGCATGTGACCCTAGGAGAAAATTTTTGAATTCAATGGTATAAACTTGTGTTTTTCACGCTTTCGTTCCTTCAGAAGGCCTAATGGTAATGGAATTGAAAGATCAGGCGGCTCGATAGAAGTTCTCTTGTTTAGATGCAGTGACGGCCGGACTGCATCATTGGACAATGGAGTTGATTACTGGCAAAGAATGTGGGCTTCAGCTCTCTGACCTCGGCCTCGGTACTTTCTATATCTCTGATCTTTTGGCCTTAGCGATCTCACTGACCTTTTCTTTGTGCAGGTATGGTGAGAGGCGAGGCTTCCAAGGAAAGCCGAAAGCGCAAGAGAGAGTTCTCCAGAAAAGTGCGGGAGATGAAGTACGCCGAGGCCTCTCATACGTCGAGGCATGATCCGAGTGAGATACAGGGAGGTTCGTCCAGACCTTCAGGACCGCCAGATCCTGAAATAGAAGTGGTTCGGTCTCCTCCTTGGCATGAAGAGCTGCCACCACCTCCTTCGTTTGCTTCAAGTGCGGAAGGGGGTCCTTCCCAACCACCTGTGAGGACCCTTTCCCGCAGTGCTCAAATCCTGATCCACTCGCTAGAGAAGAATCGGATGGTTCGGGTGAATCCAGGCTTTGCTAAGGTCTTGGGGTCCTCCATCTACCTTCGAGAGGATCAGGATAGGCTAACCCTGAACGATCTCGATGATATCCTAACCCAGACTATGAGCCTGAGTGTGGAGAGTTTGGTGAACCAACATATTGTTCGGGAGAAGGCTCACCATATGAGGCAAGAGATCGAGAAGGTGGGTCATGAAGCAGCTTCCCTCCGATCCCAACTTTCATCTGCCCAAAACTATATAGCTGAAATTGAGGGGCGGATGAAGTTCTATGAGGATAAGTTGACCGAGCAAGCCCATGTTCTTGAAGAGGTTCGGGTGCTCCGAGCCGCCGATGTTGCTCGCCTCACTGACGAACTCAAGGCAAAAGAAGAAGAGGTGGTGACAAGGGAGGCCGGTGCTTATGTGAACGCCCATGGGGATCTATTGGTCGAGCTCAAGAAGCATTATCCCAAAGAGGACTTTTCCTGGATGATAGACCTGGCTCCGCAAGACGAAGAGGATAGCGAGGAGGAGGCCGAAGGTGATAGAGGGGGTGAACAAAATGTAGAACAGGCTGGGGGTGATCCTCCAGCCGAATGACTTGTATAAATTTTTAATTTGAAATGAAATGAAGTTCCCCTTTTTTTTTAATGACTGAATGAGATCGGAAAGTATCTAAGTTGCATGAGCGCCTGATTGTCTGAACATATTAGAACAACTTGAAAGCAATTATTAATCTATGTATGAGAGATAGGTAAAACTTTGTAGACATGAGATCGGCCTAAACCGAGAACAAACACCGAACGGAACTTAGGATTATTAAAACTGGAAACCTGATCTAAACACTTAAGATAGGAAGCACCGTTAAGCCGGAATAAAACTTTAACTTTATTGAACAGCTATCCACAATTTACGAATGGGGAATCGGATGGCATGAAGAGTTAATGTTGGTTCAATTTCGTTTGACAAGAGAGATCAGAAATGTGATTGAGCGGCCGAAAAACTTGGTAATTAATTCGAGAGATCGGATAGGATTTAAATGATATGGAGACTTAGTATTAATTTGATTCCTTTTGAAGAGAGATCGGAAATGTGATTAATTGGCAAAGAGAGGCTTGGCGCTGGGGATCGGTTTCAAAGTTTATTAATTCCGAGGATCGGCCAAAATATGGTGTCGACAGCTGGCCCTCTTTACATAATTCCTACTGAAAGGAAAAATTTTCCCGTGTAGGGATTATGTAAAGATTCAGACCCATATTTTGGGCGATTGGGCATTGAAATGTTGAGGTTAGTAACAGGAATTTAAATGCTAAAAAATTAAAGTCAACTTAGATCAAGGAACCAGAGGTGGATTAACAAGAAATTTAAATGCTGAAAATTAAAATCAACTTAGATCAAGGAACCAGAGGTTGATTAACAGGAAATTTAAATGCTGGAAATTAAAATCAACATAGATCGAGGAACCAGAGGTTGACTAACAGGAAATTTCAATGCTGGAAATTAAAATCAACTTAGATCAAGGAACCAGAGGTTGATTAACAGGAAATTTAAATGCTGAAAATTAAAAGCAACTTAGATCAAGGAACCAGAGGTTGATTAACAGGAAATTTAAATGCTGGAAATTAAAATCAACTTAGATCAAGGAAACAGAGGTTGATTAACAAGAAATTTAAACACTGGAAATTAAAATCAACTTAGATGAAGGAACCAGTGGTTGATTAACAAGAAATTTAAATGCTGAAAATTAAAATCAACTTAGATCAAGGAACCAGAGGTTGATTAACAAGAAATTTAAATGCTGAAAATTAAAATCAACTTAGATCAAGGAACCAGTGGTTGATTAACAAGAAATTTAAATGCTGAAAATTAAAATCAACTTAGATCAAGGAACCAGAGGTTGATTAACGGGAAATTTAAATGCTGAAAATTAAAATCAACTTAGATCAAGGAACCAGAGGTTTACTAACAGGAAATTTCAATGCTGGAAATTAAAATCAACTTAGATCAAGGAACCAGAGGTTGATTAACAAGAAATTTAAATGCTGGAAATTAAAATCAACTTAGATCAAGAAACCAGAGGTTGATTAACAAGAAATTTAAATGCTGAAAATTAAAAGCAACTTAGATCAAGGAACCAGAGGTTGATTAACAGGAAATTTGAATGCTGAAAATTAAAATCAACTTAGATCAAGGAACCAGAAGTTGATTAACAAGAAATTTAAACACTGGAAATTAAAATCAACTTAGATGAAGGAACCAGTGGTTGATTAACAAGAAATTTAAATGCTAAAAATTAAAATCAACTTAGATCAAGGAACCAGAGGTTGATTAACAGGAAATTTAAATGCTGGAAATTAAAATCAACTTAGATCGAGGAACCAGAGGTTGACTAACAGGAAATTTAAATGCTGGAAATGAAAATCAACTTAGATCAAGGAACCAGAGGTTGATTAACAGGAAATTTAAATGCTGAAAATTAAAAGCAACTTAGATCAAGGAACCAGAGGTTGATTAACAGGAAATTTAAATGCTGGAAATTAAAATCAACTTAGATCAAGGAACCAGAGGTTGATTAACAAGAAATTTAAACACTGGAAATTAAAATCATCTTAGATGAAAGAACCAGTGGTTGATTAACAAGAAATTTAAATGCTAAAAATTAAAATCAACTTAGATCAAGGAACCAGAGGTTGATTAACAAGAAATTTAAATGCTGAAAATTAAAATCAACTTAGATCAAGGAACCAGTGGTTGATTAACAAGAAATTTAAATGCTGAAAATTAAAATCAACTTAGATCAAGGAACCAGAGTTTGATTAACAGGAAATTTAAATGCTGAAAATTAAAATCAACTTAGATCAAGGAACCAGAGGTTTACTAATAGGAAATTTCAATGCTGAAAATTAAAATCAACTTAGATCAAGAAACCAGAGGTTGATTAACAAGAAATTTAAATGCTGGAAATTAAAATCAACTTAGATCAATGAACCTGAGGTTGATTAACAAGAAATTTAAACACTGGAAATTAAAATCAACTTAGATCAAGGAACCAGAGGTTGATTAACAGGAAATTTAAATGCTGAAATTAAAATCAACTTAGATCAAGGAACCAGTGGTGTATTAACACGAAATTTAAATGCTGAAAATTAAAATCAACTTAGATCAAGGAACCAGCGGTTGATTAACAGGAAATTTAAATGCTGAAAATTAAAATCAACTTAGATCAAGGAACCAGAGGTTTACTAACAGGAAATTTAAATGATGGAAATTAAAATCAACTTAGATCAAGGAACCAGAGGATGATTAACTGGAAATTGAAATGCTGGAAATTAAAATCAACTTAGATCAAGGAACCAGAGGTTGACTAACAGGTAATCTAAATGCTGGAAATTAAAATCAACTTAGATCAAGAAACCAGAGGTTGACTAACAGGAAATTTAAATGCTGAAAATTAAAATCAACTTAGATCAAGGAACCAGAGGTTGACTAACAGGAAATTTAAATGCTGAAAATTAAAATCAACTTAGATCAAGGAACCAGAGGTTGACTAACAGGAAATTTAAATGCTGAAAATTAAAATCAACTTAGATCAAGGAACTAGAGGTTGACTAAGTGGAAATTTAAATGCTGAAAATTAAGATCAACTTAGATCAAGGAACCAGAGGTTGACTAAGAGGAAATTTAAATGCTGAAAATTAAAATCAACTTAGAGCAAGGAACCAGAGGTTGACTAAGAGGAAATTTAAATGCTAAAAATTAAAATCGGTTGATTAAGAAGAAATTTAAATGTTGAAAATTAAAATCAACTTAGATCAAGGAACCAGAGGTTGATTAACAGGAAATTTAAATGCTGAAAATTAAAATCAACTTAGATCAAGGAACCAGAGGTTGATTAACAGGAAATTTAAATGCTGGAAATTAAAGTCAACTTAGATCAAGGAACCAGAGGTTGATTAACAGGAAATTTAAATGCTGGAATTTAAAATCAACATAGATCAAGGAACCAGAGGTTGACTAACAGGAAATTTAAATACTGGAAATTAAAATCAACTTAGATCAAGGAACCAGAGGTTGACTAACAGGAAATATAAATGCTGGAAATTAAAATCAACTTAGATCAAGGAACCAGAGATTGACTAAGAGGAAATTTAAATGCTGAAAATTAAAATCAACTTAGATCAAGGAACCAGAGGTTGACTAAGAAGAAATTTAAATGCTGAAAATTAAAATCAACTTAGATCAAGGAACCAGAGTTTGATTAAGAGGAAATTTAAATGCTGGAAATTAAAATCAGCTTAGATCAAGGAACCAGAGGTTGATTAAGAGGAAATTTAAATTCTGGAAATTAAAATTAGCTTAGATCAAGGAACCAGAGGTTGATTAACCAGAAATTTAAATGCTGGAAATTAAAATCAACTTAGATCAAGGAACCAGAGGTTGATTAAGAAGAAATTTAAATGCTGAAAATTAAAATCAACTTAGATCAAGGAACCAGAGGTTGATTAAGAGGAAATTTAAAAGCTGAAAATTAAAATCAACTTAGATCAATGAACCAGAGGTTGATTAACAGGAAATTTTAATGCTGGAAATTAAAATCAACTTAGATCAAGGAACCAGAGGTTGATTAACAGGAAATTTAAATGCTGGAAATTAAAATCAACTTAGATCAAGGAACCAGAGGTTGACTAACAGGTAATCTAAATGCTGGAAATTAAAATCAACTTAGATCAAGAAACCAGAGGTTGACTAACCGGAAATTTAAATGCTGAAAATTAAAATCAACTTAGATCAAGGAACCAGAGGTTGACTAACAGGAAATTTAAATGCTGGAAATTAAAATCAACTTAGATCAAGGAACCAGAGATTGACTAAGAGGAAATTTAAATGCTGAAAATTAAAATCAACTTAGATCAAGGAACCAGAGGTTGATTAACAGGAAATTTAAATGCTGGAAATTAAAATCAACATAGATCGAGGAACCAGAGGTTGACTAACAGGAAATTTCAATGCTGGAAATTAAAATCAACTTAGATCAAGGAACCAGAGGTTGATTAACAGGAAATTTAAATGCTGAAAATTAAAAGCAACTTAGATCAAGGAACCAGAGGTTGATTAACAGGAAATTTAAATGCTGGAAATTAAAATCAACTTAGATCAAGGAAACAGAGGTTGATTAACAAGAAATTTAAACACTGGAAATTAAAATCAACTTAGATGAAGGAACCAGTGGTTGATTAACAAGAAATTTAAATGCTGAAAATTAAAATCAACTTAGATCAAGGAACCAGAGGTTGATTAACAAGAAATTTAAATGCTGAAAATTAAAATCAACTTAGATCAAGGAACCAGTGGTTGATTAACAAGAAATTTAAATGCTGAAAATTAAAATCAACTTAGATCAAGGAACCAGAGGTTGATTAACAGGAAATTTAAATGCTGAAAATTAAAATCAACTTAGATCAAGGAACCAGAGGTTTACTAACAGGAAATTTCAATGCTGGAAAATAAAATCAACTTAGATCAAGGAACCAGAGGTTGATTAACAAGAAATTTAAATGCTGGAAATTAAAATCAACTTATATCAAGAAACCAGAGGTTGATTAACAAGAAATTTAAATGCTGAAAATTAAAAGCAACTTAGATCAAGGAACCAGAGGTTGATTAACAGGAAATTTAAATGCTGAAAATTAAAAGCAACTTAGATCAAGGAACCAGAGGTTGATTAACAGGAAATTTAAATGCTGGAAATTAAAATCAACTTAGATCAAGGAACCAGAGGTTGATTAAGAAGAAATTTAAATGCTGAAAATTAAAATCAACTTAGATCAAGGAACCAGAGGTTGATTAAGAGGAAATTTAAAAGCTGAAAATTAAAATCAACTTAGATCAATGAACCAGAGGTTGATTAACAGGAAATTTTAATGCTGGAAATTAAAATCAACTTAGATCAAGGAACCAGAGGTTGATTAACAGGAAATTTAAATGCTGGAAATTAAAATCAACTTAGATCAAGGAACCAGAGGTTGACTAACAGGTAATCTAAATGCTGGAAATTAAAATCAACTTAGATCAAGAAACCAGAGGTTGACTAACCGGAAATTTAAATGCTGAAAATTAAAATCAACTTAGATCAAGGAACCAGAGGTTGACTAACAGGAAATTTAAATGCTGGAAATTAAAATCAACTTAGATCAAGGAACCAGAGATTGACTAAGAGGAAATTTAAATGCTGAAAATTAAAATCAACTTAGATCAAGGAACCAGAGTTTGATTAAGAGGAAATTTAAATGCTGGAAATTAAAATCAGCTTAGATCAAGGAACCAGAGGTTGATTAAGAGGAAATTTAAATTCTGGAAATTAAAATTAGCTTAGATCAAGGAACCAGAGGTTGATTAACCAGAAATTTAAATGCTGGAAATTAAAATCAACTTAGATCAAGGAACCAGAGGTTGATTAAGAAGAAATTTAAACACTGGAAATTAAAATCAACTTAGATCAAGGAACCAGAGGTTGATTAACTGGAAATTTAAATGCTGAAATTAAAATCAACTTAGATCAAGGAACCAGTGGTTGATTAACACGAAATTTAAATGCTGAAAATTAAAATCAACTTAGATCAAGGAACAAGCGGTTGATTAACAGGAAATTTAAATGCTGAAAATTAAAATCAACTTAGATCAAGGAACCAGAGGTTTACTAACAGGAAATTTAAATGATGGAAATTAAAATCAACTTAGATCAAGGAACCAGAGGATGATTAACAGGAAATTGAAATGCTGGAAATTAAAATCAACTTAGATCAAGGAACCAGAGGTTGACTAACAGGTAATCTAAATGCTGGAAATTAAAATCAACTTAGATCAAGAAACCAGAGGTTGACTAACAGGAAATTTAAATGCTGAAAATTAAAATCAACTTAGATCAAGGAACCAGAGGTTGACTAACAGGAAATTTAAATGCTGAAAATTAAAATCAACTTAGATCAAGAAACCAGAGGTTGACTAACAGGAAATTTAAATGCTGAAAATTAAAATCAACTTAGATCAATGAACCAGAGGTTGACTAAGAGGAAATTTAAATGCTGAAAATTAAGATCAACTTAGATCAATGAACCAGAGGTTGACTAAGAGGAAATTTAAATGCTGAAAATTAAAATCAACTTAGATCAAGGAACCAGAGGTTTACTAACAGGAAATTTCAATGCTGAAAATTAAAATCAACTTAGATCAAGAAACCAGAGGTTGATTAACAAGAAATTTAAATGCTGGAAATTAAAATCAACTTAGATCAATGAACCAGAGGTTGATTAACAAGAAATTTAAACACTGGAAATTAAAATCAACTTAGATCAAGGAACCAGAGGTTGATTAACAGGAAATTTAAATGCTGAAATTAAAATCAACTTAGATCAAGGAACCAGTGGTTGATTAACACGAAATTTAAATGCTGAAAATTAAAATCAACTTAGATCAAGGAACCAGCGGTTGATTAACAGGAAATTTAAATGCTGAAAATTAAAATCAACTTAGATCAAGGAACCAGAGGTTTACTAACAGGAAATTTAAATGATGGAAATTAAAATCAACTTAGATCAAGGAACCAGAGGATGATTAACAGGAAATTGAAATGCTGGAAATTAAAATCAACTTAGATCAAGGAACCAGAGGTTGACTAACAGGTAATCTAAATGCTGGAAATTAAAATCAACTTAGATCAAGAAACCAGAGGTTGACTAACAGGAAATTTAAATGCTGAAAATTAAAATCAACTTAGATCAAGGAACCAGAGGTTGACTAACAGGAAATTTAAATGCTGAAAATTAAAATCAACTTAGATCAAGGAACCAGAGGTTGACTAACAGGAAATTTAAATGCTGAAAATTAAAATCAACTTAGATCAAGGAACTAGAGGTTGACTAAGAGGAAATTTAAATGCTGAAAATTAAAATCAACTTAGATCAAGAACCAGAGGTTGACTAAGAGGAAATTTAAATGCTGAAAATTAAAATCAACTTAGATCAAGGAACCAGCGGTTGATTAAGAAGAAATTTAAATGTTGAAAATTAAAATCGGTTGATTAAGAAGAAATTTAAATGTTGAAAATTAAAATCAACTTAGATCAAGGAACCAGAGGTTGATTAACAGGAAATTTAAATGCTGAAAATTAAAATCAACTTAGATCAAGGAACCGTGAGGTTGATTAACAGAAATTTAAATCTTGAAATTAAAATCAACTTAGATCAAGGAACCGAGGTTGATTAACAGAAATTTAAATCGGAAATTAAAATCAACTTAGATCAAGGAACCAGAGGTTGACTAACAGAAATTTAAATCGGAAATTAAAATCAAATTAGATCAAGGAACCAGAGGTTGACTAACAGGAAATTTAAATGCTGGAAATTAAAATCAACTTAGATCAAGGAACCAGAGATTGACTAAGAGGAAATTTAAATGCTGAAAATTAAAATCAACTTAGATCAAGGAACCAGAGTTTGATTAAGAGGAAATTTAAATGCTGAAAATTAAAATCAACTTAGATCAAGGAACCAGAGTTTGATTAAGAGGAAATTTAAATGCTGGAAATTAAAATCAGCTTAGATCAAGGAACCAGAGGTTGATTAAGAGGAAATTTAAATTCTGGAAATTAAAATTAGCTTAGATCAAGGAACCAGAGGTTGATTAACCAGAAATTTAAATGCTGGAAATTAAAATCAACTTAGATCAAGGAACCAGAGGTTGATTAAGAAGAAATTTAAATCCTGAAAATTAAAATCAACTTAGATCAAGGAACCAGAGGTTGATTAAGAGGAAATTTAAAAGCTGAAAATTAAAATCAACTTAGATCAATGAACCAGAGGTTGATTAACAGGAAATTTTAATGCTGGAAATTAAAATCAACTTAGATCAAGGAACCAGAGGTTGATTAACAGGAAATTTAAATGCTGGAAATTAAAATCAACTTAGATCAAGGAACCAGAGGTTGACTAACAGGTAATCTAAATGCTGGAAATTAAAATCAACTTAGATCAAGAAACCAGAGGTTGACTAACCGGAAATTTAAATGCTGAAAATTAAAATCAACTTAGATCAAGGAACCAGAGGTTGACTAACAGGAAATTTAAATGCTGGAAATTAAAATCAACTTAGATCAAGGAACCAGAGATTGACTAAGAGGAAATTTAAATGCTGAAAATTAAAATCAACTTAGATCCAGGAACCAGAGGTTGATTAACAGGAAATTTAAATGCTGGAAATTAAAATAACATAGATCGAGGAACCAGAGGTTGACTAACAGGAAATTTCAATGCTGGAAATTAAAATCAACTTAGATCAAGGAACCAGAGGTTGATTAACAGGAAATTTAAATGATGAAAATTAAAAGCAACATAGATCAAGGAACCAGAGGTTGATTAACAGGAAATTTAAATGCTGGAAATTAAAATCAACTTAGATCAAGGAAACAGAGGTTGATTAACAAGAAATTTAAACACTGGAAATTAAAATCAACTTAGATGAAGGAACCAGTGGTTGATTAACAAGAAATTTAAATGCTGAAAATTAAAATCAACTTAGATCAAGGAACCAGAGGTTGATTAACAAGAAATTTAAATGCTGAAAATTAAAATCAACTTAGATCAAGGAACCAGTGGTTGATTAACAAGAAATTTAAATGCTGAAAATTAAAATCAACTTAGATCAAGGAACCAGAGGTTGATTAACAGGAAATTTAAATGCTGAAAATTAAAATCAACTTAGATCAAGGAACCAGAGGTTTACTAACAGGAAATTTCAATGCTGGAAAATAAAATCAACTTAGATCAAGGAACCAGAGGTTGATTAACAAGAAATTTAAATGCTGGAAATTAAAATCAACTTATATCAAGAAACCAGAGGTTGATTAACAAGAAATTTAAATGCTGAAAATTAAAAGCAACTTAGATCAAGGAACCAGAGGTTGATTAACAGGAAATTTAAATCTT